>NC_058135.1:237263085-237323667 GCF_016433145.1 Gracilinanus agilis | reverse complement strand
CCTAGACAATATAAAATACTTAGGAATCTATCTACCAAAACAAACACAGCAATTATACGAAAACAACTACAAAACACTTTCCAAACAAATAAAACTGGATTTAAACAATTGGAAAGCCATTGATTGCTCACGGGTAGGACGAGCTAACATAATAAAAATGAAAATTCTACCCAAATTAATTTACCTACTTAGCGCCATACCTATCAAGCTACCAAAAAACTTCTTTACCGAATTAGAAAAAACTATAACAAATTTCATTTGAAATAACAAAAGATCAAGAATATCAAGGGAAATAATGAAAAAAAAAATGTGAAGGAATGGGGCCTAGCAATACCAGATATTAAACTATACTATAAAGCAGCAGTCATCAAAACAATATGGTACTGGCTAAGAGATAGAGAGGAGGATCAATGGAATAGACTTGGGGTAAATGACATCAGCAAGACAGTGTATGATAAACCCAAAGATCCCAACTTGTGGGACATGAATCCACTATTTGACAAAAACTGCTGGGAAATTTGGAAAACAATATGGGAGAGATTAGGTCTAGATCAACATCTCACACCCTACACCAAGATAAATTCAGAATGGGTGAACGACTTGAATATAAAGAGGGAAACTATAAATAAGTTAAGTGAACACAGAATAGTCTACTTGTTAGATCTGTGGGAAAGGAAAGACTTTAAAACCAAGCAAGAGTTAGAGAAAATTACAAAATGTAAATTAAATGGTTTTGATTATATTAAACTAAAAAGCTTTTGTACAAACAAAAACAATGTAGTCAAAATCAGAAGGGAAACAACAAATTGGGAAAAAATCTTTATAACAAAAAACTCTGACAGGGTTCTAATTACTCAAATATACAAGGAGTTAAATCAATTGTATAAAAAATCAAGCCGTTCCACAATTGATAAATGGGCAAGAGACATGAATAGGCAATTTTCAGGTAAAGAAATCAAAAGTATCAATAAGCACATGAGAAAGTGTTCCAAATCTCTAATAATTAGAGAAATGCAAATCAAAAGAACTCTGAGGTATCACCTCACACCTAGCAGATTGGCTAAAATGAAAGAAGGGGAGAGTAATGAATGTTGGAGGGGATGTGGCAAAATTGGGACATTAATGCATTGCTGGTGGAGTTGTGAACTGATCCAGCCATTCTGGCTGGCAATTTGGAATCATGCTCAAAGGGCTATAAAAGAATGCCTGCCCTTTGATCCAGCCATACCATTGTTGGGATTGTACCCCAAAGAGATCATAGATAAACAGACTTGTGCCAAAATATTTTTAGCTTTGCTTTTTGTGGTGGCAACAAACTGGAAAAGGAGGGTATGTCCTTCAATTGGGGAATGGCTGAACAAACTGTGGTATATGCGGGTGATGGAATACTATTGTGCTAAAAGGAATAATAAACTGGAGGAGTTCCAGGCGAACTGGAGAGACCTCCAGGAACAGATGCAGAGCGAAAGGAGCAGAGCCAGAAGAACATTATACACAGAGACTGATATACTGTGGTAAAATCAAATGTAATGGGCTTCTGTACCAGCAGCAATGCAAATGACCCAGGACAGCTCTGAGGGATTTATGGTAAAGAATGCTACCCACATTCAGAGGAAGGACTGCAGGAGAGGAAACATATAAGAAAAACAACTGCTTGAACGCATGGGTCAGGGTGGACATGATTGAGGGTGTGGACTCGAAACTACAACACCAATGCAACTACCAACAATTTGGAAATAGGTCTTGATCAAGGACATATGACAAAACCAGTGGAAATGTGCATTGGCCATGGGTGGGGGGAGTGCGGGGGGTGGAGGGGACAGTAGGAGCATGAATCATGTAACCATGTTAAAAATGAATATTAATAAATGTTTAAATTAAAAAAAAAAACAAAAAAAAAACTATTCTCAGAGAGGGATGATAGATTTTACCAGGTTACCAGAAAGAACTCTGGTACAAAAAAGGATAAACATCCCTGATCTAGTCCAACTTTCCCATTTTAAAAATGAGAACACTGAAGGGTGTCAGAAGGTCACAGAAGGGTGAATAAAGTGGCCTAGCCTAGGTCACATATCACAGGTTTTCTGACTCTGGAGCCTGACACTCTTTGTAACATACACTGCTTCCCTCTGTGTCAGTGGTTCCCAAACTTTTTTGGCCCCGTTCCAGAAAAAAATATTACTTAGCACCCCCTGGAAATTAATTTTTTTTTAATTTTAATAGCAATTAATAGGCAAGATATATATATTAATGTTTCTACCTTTTTCATAAAATATAGTAAAGAAAAGTGTAAATTAGAAACATTGAACTTTGAAATTATGAAACTATTTATCAAACTCAAATAGAATGTAATACAAAAAAAGTTAAAACATTTGAAATCATCTTAATGAGAAGGATGAACCTGGTGTGCTGCTACCAATTTAGTAATCCTCGACTCTATTTTTGTCAGCAGTAATCTTAAATCACCGCAATTAACTATTTGCAATTGGTTTCTTTTTTTTTTGTTAATAAATTGGTTACCTCACTGAATCCACGTTCCACTAAATATGATGAAGGAAAGGCAATTAATAACTTTTGAATTACAGCCCATATTTCAGGATAAGCCGTAGGGCTTCTTTTACAAATGCACCTGTCGCCATCACCACCCCACTGGATCGCTGCAACACCCACCAGGGGGCAGTGGCGCCCACTTTGGGAATCACTGCTCTGTGTACTGATTCTCAATTCTACATAAGATATACATATGCTTGTGTACTTTGCTAGACTGTATTTACTACATTTACTATAGTAAATGAGAAAACCAGAGGCATAACCTTCACTTATAGAGCATTTAAGATTTGCAAAGAAAGTATTTACTTCACAACAGTGCTTTCAAGTAGGTATTGCAAATCTTCTTTATCTGGGTTTACAGTGAAGAAATGGAAACTTTACATAGTATCTGAGGCAGGATTTGAACTCTGGTCTCCTTCCTTCAAATCCTGTGCTTTTTATTAGGTCATGTTGCCTCTTCCTGCTGGGCTTTTCAGAGTCATGTCTGTATTCTCCAGCTTGTTGCAAGGAGTTAATGTAATGTTTTCTTCCAACGGGCAATATGGGAAAAGAACATGTGGACAGAAGACTATTAGTGATCAGCCCATTTCTTGTGGAAGGGTCAAAGTTGGATCACTTTGCGCATAGCATTTGCTTGCTCCCTGAGTTTCACGTTTTTGACATGTTTTGTTATTGTTACTTGTTTGTCCTTTATGTTCCTTTAAAATAAATTCTTATTCTACAAAGTTATGTGAATTCTTTTTGTGTCTGTCTTTGGCTTAAAGCCAACGTCTTCCTCCTCCTGTCACTAGGTGGCATGATTGTCTAGGTTATAACCTGCTTTCAGGCCTAGTTGAAAGAGCAGCTCCTGGTTCTGCTCTAGAAACAATGCTGAGGCCATGTCCCTGCATGCCTCTGGCTATCAAGTAGCAACTCAGACCCTTTGACTGCTGACCTTCTTCAGGTCCTTTAAAGACTTTGTATTGCTGCTCTCATCTCACACTTTCTGGAAAGTGGCAGGTTCCTGAAGCACTGAATAGGAGAACCATTGCTTTTCCTGACTGAAAGAAAAAAGTTAATGCAAAATTCTTTCTGGCAAGCCTAGGGAATTGAATTACCCTCTGTACTTCCTGGTGTGTCACCTGTCAGATGAACTGATCCTACAAGACAAAGAATCTCTCTTAAACTTAGTTTGGATCACTTGTCATGGTGTCTGAATTACAGATTATCCCTTGCACATTATGACTTTCCACATTGTGGTTTCTATATATTTTGGGTCTTCATAAGAAATTAAATGGGAATTTTTGGAGAGTTTTGTAGGAGCTGCAGACAATTCATGAAAGCGGATGACATAGAAAATTTTTAGAAACTTAGGAATGCATATTTAACCCAAACACTCCATTAAAGAAAAAAATTCAAACTTTTCTGGTAAGAAAGGACCAAAATTTTTTACAAAGATTTTCTAGATTGCTAGGATGCTGTGCCTTTAACCCCCTCGATGTAGAAAGGATAACAGTATTAAATTGTACTTGAATTTGTGTTCTTCAAAATAAAAACTAAAGGCAAGCCTTAGAAATACCTTTGCTTCACTTTCTTTGTCATGGTATTTGACCTAATAATTGTGTTTAGTGCCCTCCACACACAGGTAATGTTCCACCAACATGGCTTGCAAAAAATATCTCCATGATAGCCTACCTCTATTCAAAATGCCTCTTAAAGAGTCTCCTTTAAATTAAGGTAAATATCTCCCAGGAATACTTTGTTGAAGTATATGAAGACATATATATCTTGAGTAAAATAGGGTAGAAATCAGTGTTAATACTGCAAGATTTTGTCAGTAAGAAGTTTTTGTAGGATTGGGCTCATTGTCCTCTACTGTAAAAATTAGCTCAATAAGTCACCATTTCTGTAGTGTTTTGAGATAGGTAGTATAGTATCTTTATACTTATTTTGGAGAGAAGAAAAATCAAGGTTCATAGAATTTAGCAATTCACACTATACCATAGTCAGTATGTGGTCAAGCTAAGATTTGAATTCAGGCTATTTAGACTTCCAAGTGTAGTATTTTTTACTACTATACCATGCTCTTAAAAAAAGAAAGTCAATAAAAATAAATTGTGTTGACTCTTGTGGTCTCCTGCCCTCTTTCCTTTCTTCCTGACTGGAAACCATGTATGGACATGTCTTTGGTCTTTTTATCTTTACCATTTTTATAGTGTTTTTATAGTTATCTTTACCATTTTTATAGTGTTTTAAGCTTTTCTATTCTTTTCTTGCAATAACTAGTAGTGTTATCATCACTGCTGCCATTTTCCAGGTGACTCGGAAAACTCAAAGAGGGACCAACTCAGTTTCCTATAGTTAGTAAATGTTGGTGTGAGGACTTGAATTTAGGTCTTTTATTAGGAGAGAGAGGGAGAATGAGAGATCCTGGGCAAATGAAGTGAAGTTATTGGTAACATAAGAGAGAAAGTCCCAGAAAGAAGTGGGAGGTGCCAAAGATAGACTTTTTTTTTTTTTAAACCCTTAACTTCTGTGTATTGGCTCCTTGGTGGAAGAATGATAAGGGTGGGCAATGGGGGTCCAGTGACTTGCCCAGGGTCACCCAGCTGGGAAGTGTCTGAGGCCATATTTGAACCTAGGACCTCCCGTCTCTAGGCCTGATTCTCAATCCACTGAGCTAACCAGCTGCCCCCCAAAGATAGACTTTTAACTTGCAACACAGTAACCCACAGTCCAACTTTGGGTGAACATTTAATAAATTCTAGTTAAAGGAATGAAATAATTTAAATATTCACAAGTATTTCTTAAATTACAAATGACACTGTGCTAAACTCAAGGAACTTACATAATAAGGAAAGGCAACGTATGTGGAGGAGAGGTAACTACAAGAAGGGACTTCTGTTCCAAAGAGGTAGAAGGAGGGTGGGGAAGATGACTAGATGCGAGAAAAGAAGCTGAGGCATGGTTTGATGAGTGATTATGGCCAGAATTAGTTAGCTAAGCAGGTTATTTTTCATACACTTAGTTACCAGTTAATTGAATAGTGCTCTTAGAGTAGAAATTCCAAAGATGAATGGACTAATTTACCTGGGGACTGGGGCCAGGATTTAGAAAGAACTAGGTATCAGGTTCTAGGTCTCAGATTCCATGTGGAGCATCAGGTCAATAGCAGCAGCAGGCAGATAGGGAGATTGCCTGGATGAATGAATGTGATGTAAAACCAAAGCAGAAGATGGCATTATATAAGAAACATTTTTTAAAGCTTTTACAAGGTAGCTGAGATCAAATGAGCAAATTCAGATACTTTACTGATGATTTAATAGACCTTATGCTACTGAACAGTTTTTTATGAATGGAAAGTCAATACTCATTCATGCAATAAGCAGAGGTTGAACTCAATGACCTCCCCTGTTTCTTCCAACCCTGGATTTCTGTGATTGGCTGTTCACCCTTGAGTCTTTTAAAATGCATATATGCCTTGGGAAAGGGCAACTTAATTTGGATCTGTTCCTCCCTTATGATGACTTGTTAAATTTTACTGAAATGATATCTTTAATCTGTCTTTTAGAAGAGATTATTTTTAATTACCTTATTGGTATGCTTATTAAAGGGAGTATTAGACTGAATGTCCTCTGAGATTCTAGGATTCTATGATATATTCTTCTCTAATGATTTTTTTCTTTGTTTTGAATTTCAGATAAAGTTTTGCTCCTAGATACTTTTAGCTAATCAAATGAATTTTTAGCATCATTTTAATTTTCTTTAAAAAATCTTTTTCAGTGATTGCCTTCATGTTGTAGAACCCATGCCGGTCCTGGGACCTGATGTGGAAGCCTACTGCCTGCGTTGTGAGTGCAAATATGAAGAAAGAAGTTCTGTCACAATCAAAGTAAATGTCTAGTTCTGCTGTTCTGAGAAACAACCAGCAATGGTTGTAGAGTTCAAGCCAGAGAATTTGGGCTCAAACCCTGGCTCTGCTACTTATCACCTGAGTGACTCAAGGCAAAGACCTCTTGGGGCCTCACTTGTAAAATAGGAATGATAACTGTTCCTTTATGTCATAGGGCTGGTTTTTGGTTTTTAATCCCCTCTTTCTGTCTTAGTATAAATTATAAGACAGAAGAGCAGTGAGAACTAGTCAGTCAGGATTAAATAACTACTCAGAGTTGAACAGGTAGGAAGCATCTAGGGCCAGATTTGAACCCACATCCTCCTGATGTCAGGCCTGGCACTCTATCCACTGTGCTAACTAGGTGCCCCTAAAGCGCTGTTTTAAGAATTCAGTGAGGTATCAAGTAAAAGCATTTTTTAAACTAAACTATAGTACCCATATAAGGTATTGCTTTTAATGTAAAGGTTTCTTGGTTTCTGCCTAAAACAGAAGCTTAGGCATTTTAAGTTCCTTACCTAACATTTGACCAGTCACTTAGCTCTCATATTCCCTTCACAAATAAGACTAGCCTGCTACTTACCCACCTTATGAGGTACTTTGTGGATTAATTATCTAATGTTAGAAGAATGTGTGAGGTGCCATTAATTTGCTGTGGAGAAAGTGTATAATTAGCACATTTCAGAAAGCTGATGTATGTCATTTCAGTTCTTCTATATGGCCGTGAACTCTATGGGCTATAATTGAATTCCCTTCTTCCCAATTTCCTGCCCTCAGAGCTAAATAATGTAACCCAAACTAAAAATATTTAATTTTATTTTTCTGAGTTTAGATAATAGATTTTTATGCTGATTGGCTTACAAAAAGCTATCTTCGGTTATTATTTTCTTTGGCCACTACTTCTAGATTTTTTTTTTTTAATTTTAAACCCTTAACTTCTGTGTATTGACTTATAGTGGAAGAGTGATAAGGGTAGGCAATGGGGGTCAAGTGACTTGCCCAGGGTCACACAGCTGGGAAGTGTCTGAGGCCGGATTTGAACCTAGGACCTCCTATCTCTAGGCCTGGCTCTCAATCCACTGAGCTACCCAGCTGCCCCCTACTTCTAGATTTTTAAGATTTTATTTTTCCTATTTTTTAAACTATAAAGCCTTTTCCCTAGTAACGTGAGTCATTTCCCATTCCCACCCAAATATGTTTTGTCATGGAGACTGATTGGCCATCTCATCTCTATTGTTTACCTAGATGGCTTAATGCCTATCAGTGTTTAGTATAGTGCCTTCTCTGTAAAGCCCTGCATTGAAGCTTCAGAATGATGTGGAGGTTACCCTTCATTCTCAAAGGCTTTTGCAAAGCTATGAGTAAGCTATGGTAGGCCCTATGAACTGGAAAGTCTTCAGAAACAGACCAGTGGCAAACTGTATATTTTCCACGGATCAGCCTTGTTAATTTACCAGATTTGGTCAGTGACCAAATTTCTGGCCACAACAACTCTCCAAAACCATTTCCTTAAGCAGTGATGGTAAACCTTTTAGAGACCGAGTGCCCAAGCTGCAACCCTCATGTGAGCCCCCCACCTTACCCCAGACAGGGAAGGGAGGAAACATTCCCATTGGGCTGCTGGGCAAGAGGGGTGAGTGATGTGGAAAATGTCTTCAGGTACATGTGGAGAGGGAGAGGGGAGCAGCCCCCTCCATCAGGTGTGCCATGGATTTGCCACACAGCCCAAGAGGGTTGGCTGTATTGCTAGAAGGAGACCACTATGAGGAAATCACAGGTCCTAGGAGATATGCAGGTAACCCTTTACTTCACTCAGACTATTCAAGCCCCTCCTGGGGAAGGCACAACCCTCGAGGGTCTGGGAGGCCAGTTCTGCAATCTTCCACAGAGAGCTGCCTTAGAAACCTTCCTCATTGGATGGGTGCAATAGTCCCACTGGCTCAGCTTATACATCAGCTATTGTGCTCTGCAAAAACCAATCCACATTGGGAGAATGTGGCTCCAGGCTCCCAAGATTCTCTTGTATCTGGATTTTTCCATATCATTATGAGAGTGATAACTCACATTTATCTATGGCTCTAAAGCCATGAGATCAGTCATACATATATTGTTTGATCCTCTCAGGCTTACCCAGATCCCCAAGCTGATACATGGTAGAGCTGTGACTCAAGTCCATGTTACCCACCTCCATGTGCAGCATTCTTTTTAGTATACAGGAATATATACTTCTCTAGGCTACCCTGTTAAAAACTGGGAGAGCTGCATTTTGTGAAACCTAGTCATATTGACCTTTTGCTTTGAGATATGTAATCAGTGATGTTTGTCTGCAGGTGAAAAAACGGGTTATTCTAGTGGATATAGCAGTAGATGTTATATGTGACATTTGGAGGCCTTGAAAAACAGTTACTGACCAAGAACGAAACAATTTCTTTCTTTCACTTTAGTTGAAAATTTTAGTTTGTTTCTTATGCTAGAATTTCCTTGAATTAAAGGACCCTCTCAAGGTTGATTAGATCCCAGTGAGGCTGATATGGTTGATACATGGGTCTTCACAGCCACATTTTCATTGACTGTTGATATATAAAACTCAATTTTTTAATTTCTCAAATATATGATACAATTTTCATTTGCTTTCAGGTTACAATTATAATTTATCTGTCTATTCTGGGCCTACTTCTTCTGTACATGGTCTACCTTACACTTATTGAGCCTATCTTGAAGAGACGTCTCTTTGGACATTCCCAATTGATACAGAGTGATGATGATGTTGGGGTAAGTTGAATCTTTCTGTACAACCCATATTCAGCTTAAGAATTGCTACCAGTTCAAAACAAATATATTTGTATAATATAATAACTACAATATAATATATTATGACTAAAATAATCATGCATTTAATAATTTAGTATTTAGTAAGACTTACTGTGGGCCAGGAACTTGCTAAGTACTAGGGATTTGATTTGCACATTATCCTTAAAATCTCAGTTGTAACATGTTTTTTCCTGAAGAAGTTGTTGTATCCAAGGAGGTAGCATGCTTTGAGAGTTATTTGTTCTCACAGCTTTTAAGATAAATGAACAAGTTCCAGATCTCTGGCCCTGTTAAAGCCAGCTGAGCAAAGGGCATATTTACCATCTCTTCTGTTTCCATTGAAAAAGCTGTCTGACAGAGAGAAGATGGGCTAACATGTAGGGTAAGATACACATTTTTGAAAATGGTGAATGTGAAGACTTGTTTGGTTTGCCTACTTATTTATTTATTATAAACACTTCATCCCCATTCAGTTATATAGCCCATTTTTGCTACTCCCCCTGGGACCCTCTGATTGGACAGGCCAAAACCTCAGTCTGGATTGGGACTCCAGGTAGCTAACACTGCACATGAGCCAACCTCTTCTAGGAAGCCAGAGAGGCCAGTCAAAGGGTATGGTGAGCAAATGGAATAAGGGAGCATAATTTATATACTTCCTAGCTGTGTGACCCTGGGCAAGTCACTTGACCCTAGTTGTCTACCCTTTACCCCATTTCTGCCTTGGAGCTGATACTTAGTATCAATTCTAAAACAAGGATTTAAAAAGAAAAGTTTAATTCCCTTTCTTCTAGTGGGTGGAGAGGTGGAAGGGATGAAAATAAATGCTTGATAAGGGGGCAGGAGAGATCTAAAAAAATTTTTTTAATGTTTAAAAGAAAAAAATACTCTTTCTTTTTCTTCCTTAACACTCCCTCCCCCCCATGCACCCAAATCCAGCGCTTCCACTTAGCTTCACCTACACTTTCAGAAGGCACCAATAGGTTTTTGAGAAGTTTTATATTATGCACTGAAGAAGGGCATTTATGATCCAAGAGAATCATGACTTCGTGTTGCCTTAGTGCTCTGATTCTGAGGCAGTATGGAATCTGCCTTTTTTTATTTCACATACCTTATGAATGTCCTTTGTTAGTACTTGAACTTGTCAAGATGGGATTTTATCTCCACTGTTTTAGGCTTTTTGCTAGAATTTGAATTGAACCCAGCATTAGTTATCTCCTGCCTCAGTATCTGCTTCTGGAAATTAAGAAATACTAAACGTTCTATGCTTTTAATTGTCTTCTTTAAAAATGCTTGATTAATTTTGTAGGGACAGGCTTCTCTGATCCTAGCTAAGCAAGTAGTTGATAGACATAGAGTACATTTCCAGTCTTGGAGTGTGTGGAGTGCATTCTCAGGCCTGCACTTGAAGCCATTCCAGCTTGATAGAAGCTGCCAAAAGCAGAAACTGCCATGCCTTTACTGGCCTGGCCCTCAAGAACTCTGAGCTACTTTTGTTCTTGATAAAGCAAAAGAGTAAGGTTTGTTTGGAGAATATAATTAGGAGACTTTTAAAAACAGCCTAGTTCTAAAACTCAGCCTTTCTCTCTGTGTATGGATATGTTCTTTTAGGTCTTAATTTTAAAATATTTATTTACCTCAACCTCAATTTTCCATCTAAACTTTTTTTAAAAAACATTGGCAATATTAAACCAGAGTTTAAGCTGACACAAAAATTTGAGAAGCTCTGAGCAGGCAGTTAGTCTGTATTTACTATATCATATAACCATGACACACCATCAGTATTATCAAAGCATTACGTTAAAGCCTGTTTTGTATTTATTGTAATTTTATCAGGTATAAAAAGAACAGGCTTATGCGAAGAGTGAATTTCTGTTTATGTTCCACAGGCATCTATGGCTTTAAGCAGCCAGTTCAGTCTTGTTCTGATAGATGGGGAAAGACTAAAAGGATTATCTAGCTTGTTTTGTTCTGTAGGATGTGTTCCTTAAGAAAATTTCTCCCCATCTTGAGTTGTTTGGGATAAGAAGCTGAGAGGTCTTTTGCCTCTGATAGGAATATACCCCTTCTTCCTACTTGTATTTATATTTAAACAAGCCCAAGTAGTAGTATTTTATATATAAAGTTTATTCTTCATTTTCCTGCTGTGACCTTCCAATATCCATTTACCCATGAACACACTTATTGTAGAGATGACATTAGTGCAAAACTGAGGCCTGAGAGTCAGGCCTAGAGACAGGAGGTCCTAGGCTCAAATCCGGCCTCAGACACTTCCCAGCTATGTGACCCTGGGCAAGTCACTTGACCCCCTTTGCCTAGCTCTAACCACTCTTCTGCCTTGGAGCCAATACACAGAAGTTAAGGGTTTAAAAACAAACAAACAAACAAAAAAACAGGCCTAAATTTTACTTTCTGGTCTTTAACTTGCTCTACAGGATAGGGCCAGTTAGCCTCTTTAGGACCTTAGAAGGACAAGGGCCTGGGTTGTATTTATCTTTGTATTCCCAGTACCTACAAGAAAGCTCTGCACACTGTTTCATCAATGAAGATAGCACACATTTGCTGAGAGCTTTACAAAGTTCTGAGACGGGGGCACAGGTGTTTTATGGCTGAGACAACTGAGGCTCAACAAGAGCCCTCAGCACCCAGGGTTACCCAGCTGGCAAGTGTCAGAGTCAGAACTCTGTGCCTTGGATTCTTTCCATTATGTGATACTGCCTTGGTGAAGGAATCAAATCATAGTTCAATTCATCTATTAAGTTCTTATGTTCTAGGTACCGAGAATCCAAAGCTCAGAAAAGAAACTACTTGCCTACAAAGAGCTTACCTTCTTTGGAGGGCAGAGGCTGGAAGAGAACATAACACATAAAAAGAGCAGGTGCAATTGCTTCTGTGAAAACAAGTTGTTAGGTGCGACAGTACTGTAGGGAGCACTTCCAGAGGCCCAGCATTATCATCACTAACGTTTATGTGGTGCTTTAAGCTTTAAAAAGGACTTATTTTATTTTCCCTGTATAACAGGCACAATTATCATCCTCATTATACAGGAAATTGAGTCAGACAGAGGTGAAGTGAAGTGATTTGTCCAGATCACATAGCTAGTAAGTTCGTGAGGCAGAATTTGAACCCATATCTTTCTGAGATCCAACACTTATTTACTGTACAACCTGCCCTTTCCTTTCTCTGTAACTTTATTGCACTAATATATGGTGGAGTCTAATTTCAGTGTATTAGTGATGACATTTTCTGCTAGGGAGGCAACATTATATAGAAGTATGCATATAGTGAAAGAAGATGATTAGGAGAGTCTCTGTGGGCCATTGGGAAGGAGCTATTGGTGAAAATGCACTGATGGTTTTGACATTGTGAAAGAATAGGCCATGTCACTAAATCAAAGTCAGGCATCATATGTAGATTTTGTCTTAGAGTGTTTTGCATGTTTTTGTACTCATTCTCCAGACACGTATAGTACTTAAGCCTTTTTCAAGTAGAGTTAGAAGAATAATTGTCTTTTTCCCTGGAAGCTAAAGTTCGGTTCAGGGAGAGGCATGCCTTGTGATGTGGATTTTCTATCAGGACTGAGTCTTGGGAAGGGGATCCAGGAAAGGCCAAACACAAAGCAGTCAATGACTAGTGAAGGCTTTTGTCATTTAGGCAGCTGTGTTTATGTTTTATTTTTAGAGCATTTAACACAATTATTTCCAGTGTAATGACTACAAACACTCTGTTGTGTTGGTTTACTTTAGCTTTTCCACCTAGAAACCTCATGCACCTTAACCCTAAATCATCATGTTAACAGGAATACTACTGAGTATTTAGCAATATTTTAGTTTATTCACTAGGGAATATAAAATAGTCAGGTGATGCTCTTAGTAGAAATTGGGGCAAATCCCTAATGTCTTGCATTTAATTTGAAACTGAGGATCTCTATTGTAAAGATGTTCAATATCTGAAGAGGGAAAGGTTTTTTAATTTTTGCTATGATAGAGCTAGTTCACCTTGGATGAGAGTGATGGGGATGGAATAAACTCTGATAAGGCATACCAAATTATTTCCCTGGACAAATACAACTCCTAGACTACCACTTGCCCAAATCTGAACGGGTTGAGATCCCAGTTAAGGTCCCACCTCAATCACAAAACTACTGCATAGTAAGGACAAGCCACTGGATTTCTCTGTTCTTTAGTTTCCACTGTTTCCTTTGTATGTTTCCACCATTGATGGATTCCTCCTTTTGCCTCTTTTCTATTTCCTTTCTTGTAGGATCACCAGCCCTTTGCAAATGCTCATGATGTGCTGGCCCGATCCCGAAGCCGGGCTAATGTGCTTAACAAAGTGGAATATGCCCAGCAGCGTTGGAAGCTTCAAGTTCAAGAACAGAGGAAATCTGTGTTTGACCGGCACGTGGTCCTCAGTTAATCTGAAATCTGGTACCAAGATGACTGGAAGGAGAGAAGAAAGGGGAGCTACTGGAAAAACTGCTCCCATCTTCCTGATTTTTTTAAACCACTGCTGAGAAATTTCAGCAAACTTGTTAAATGGGTCAAAACTGGAAGCAGAAAAAAAGCTTTTTTTAATTTAAGAAATAAAAAGTATTACTGGAAAATTTTAAAAGCACATGTCTCAGAAGCCAAAAGTCACAACCAGTTCTTTCTGGCTTTTCCTAATGAAGCTAAATCTACCTATGAATTATCTTGAGATCCTTTCTCTATGGCAAATGTTTCCTTCTGTACTCCTTCCTTTCCTTAATTCTAACATGTTTTTCAAGACAACTTTCACACTTTTCGCCTTCAGGGGAAGGGAAACAAAATTTTCACAAGACACTTTATTCCATGAACTTTTGTAAATAGATGTTTCCTATTGTATTTTCATGCTTGGTCTCATTTTCAGTGGAGTCAGGCTCTGCTGGAAGTGCTGGCTTGCTCAGTTGATTTTGTGCACTGACTTTGTCCTAAGCAGATGATTGGCTCTTGGCAATACTTGGTAAGTTAACTGTGAAATATTACTGACAGAAATGCAGATTTACTTCAGTACTGTGATGTAGATAAACTCTCCAGTCTAATAGAGCATTCTGGGATGGAATGGCCCTTTGCTAGTTTTCTCAGTGACTTGAACAAATGGTCTTGGTGTATGTGATCCTTCTCATTTTCATCTCATGGCCTTAGGGGTAAGATTTTGAGATTCAGAAACCATGTGAAAAAAATTCATCTCTAAAACTTAAGCCTCCCCAAATTGACGGCTTATGCACATTCTTCAGCGTTTCCAGTCATTTTGAGAGGTGGCTGGTGGGCTTTGTTGTGTATATCTTTGAACTGTAACTAACTGGACTCTTACCTTTTGAGAGCTGTAACAGTTATTGGATAACTGGCTCTTTACTTTCTACATCCTCTATGGAATGTAACAATAAAAATTAATTTTTGAACAACCCACCAGTGTCCTTGACTCATAGTTCCTCTTCCTTTCCCTCTTATTAATTATAAAAATTTGATTAGAAAAGGAAATTCAACTTAGTATAAAGAAGAACCTTCTCACAGTTCTCTCTTCTCACAGAACTATCTAAGAATAGAATCATCTGCTTTGAGAGTGAGTAGGTTCCCTCTTGCTGAGAAAGTTCAAGCCAAGGCTGGAAGACTTTGTCATAAATGTCGGAAAGGGGATTCAGAATAAGCATATCAGTGATCATATGTATATTTATTTGTTTATTTATTTATTTTAACCCTTACCTTCTCTCTTAGAATCAATACTGTGTATTGGTTCCAAGGCAGAAGAGTGGTAAGAGCTAGGCAGTGGAGATCAAGTGGCTTGTGCCACAGTCAAACAGCTAGGAAGTATCTTGAGACCAGATTTGAACCCAGGACCTCCCATCTCTGGGCTTGACCATTGAGCCACCTAGCTGCCCCCCTGATCCTATATTTTATAACAGTATCAAATGTAAAGAAATGCTTTTAGTTCAGACCAAAAGGTTGTAGGAGTTGGTATTAAAAATACTAATCCCAAACACCTGGAAATATACAGCTTTAACTCAGGGAGTAAAGGATCCCTTTTGTGACTTTGATATTCCTGGTATAACCTGTGGCTCAGAACTCCTTTGGATTCTCATGTCCCAAGTATTGGCTCAAGGCCTTAGGAACTGAATCTGGCTTGTATAAAGTGCTCCACCAGGGGGCTTCAGTTCCTCAGCAAGCATCAGACTAGTAATAAATACTTAGAGGCATGCAAAGAACAGAAAATCTGTGTCTTAAGTTTGGTTAACAAAGGAATTATTATAAACCAGCTTCTCATGAATGTCATTGCCTTTCCCTATCCCCACTGCCATCACTCTATAGAGGTTCCATCACAATTCCCACAAACTAGTCGAGTTCCTGCCTTGCATCTGGTCAAGGTGGGTCTGTCCATTGTCAGTTGATCTACTCTCACTAGAGATAACTGACATATTCTGTACCCAGCTTTCCATTGCTCTTGCCATTTCTTAAGAATCAAACAGTTGCCCTGACTTCCTCCAACTCTTGGCTTGGCCAAGGAACTTAAGTATGTTCTAGCCATTATAGCCAAGGCCAGGTTTGCACAAACTGTGGAGTTGGCTCTCCTTGATCTCTCCTGGATCATCTGTTCAGTCTCAAGCCTACAGAAGAACTGTTCAGCTCCTTTTGGGTCTGCTCGCTGCAATGGATTCTAATAATTTTTTCAAGTTTTATTTTGGAGCCAGGATAGTATCTAGGAATCCAGAGAGCTAGGTTCTAGTCCTTCTATCAGTATAATCTTAATTTATTTCACCCTCCTGTGAAATGAGGAGGTTGGAATAGACAATCTAAGGAACTTTCCTGCTCTCAAGTTGTATGATTCTGTACATTACTTTTCACAACCTCAGATTCTTTTCTCTTTAAATCTAGATTTAAAAATAAGCCCATGAAGACTATACTTCTGGAGAATAGCTAGGTTATGTTGACCGGCATCGTTCAAGATGGAAATCCAATGTTTGTTCAAGTGAACCTTTATTTTTAGTCATACTATTTGTTGTCATACCTGCATAGTGGGTGGAAAAAGGCTAAACAAGACCTGCACAGCTCTGTTTAACCATAAGCTGCTTTGCATATTGTCACCAATAGTCTATAAATCTGACATGACTGACTTGGCTGAACATAGAACATTTTGGCCACAAAACTCAGGTAAGCTCTTCTTCAAAGATCTGTCCAGGACCAGTATTTTAAGAACTTGGTTTGGAAAGAATTCTTGGACACCTGAATTTTGTTTCAGGTCCTAAATACCATGATAGCTTTAAATGTTAATGATTGTTGCAGGATTGAGATCCTAAATTCACTGTAATCATTAGAACTTCTGAAATGTAGCATTGTTTCTCTGTGCTAGATTGTATAACAAATTATATTTATTTAAGTTTAGTTATTTAGACTATTGCAAGAGATCTTAGGTTTTTGTAATAACTTATTAATCCTCATACCTCTCCTAGGAAATAAATGACCAATTTTATCTCTTTTTAACCTCTTTATCTCTTTCACAACCTTTGCCTGAAATCCCTTTTAGTTGTGTCCATGAAACTCAGAAGCCTGACTCTGAGCCCAGGGCATTAGCCAGTACACTTCTTGATTTTTGCCAAGACTTTCACTCTCCATTGATATTTGTTTCTAATCCTTATTTCCTGCTATAAGTTCTTCTCTAGCCATAATCAATTATTCTGTAATTCTTTGAATGTTATTGTCTGGATGTTTTATAATTTAAGGAGAATGCAGTTATATAGAACAATTACCATTGGAAATATCTAACAAAAGGAGCTTCCCAGTGGGTGTTCAGCAACACCCAACGTGTTTTTTTAGTACATTTTAGCTAAATTTTGTTTTTTTGTCACCAGAATTTGTCGTTCTTGAATTATTTGTCAAAGAATTATGTTTTCTCTTATTACAACCTATCTTTACCTATTTATCTAATTACATATTTCATCTGGGTGAAAATTTAAAGATAATTTTATTAGTCTTCTATAAAAGACATCCCAAATTAAATTCTTTAATTAGCAGAGATATTAGTTTTTATTTTCACTATGCTTAACCTTCCTCAGATCTTGATTTGGGCCACAGGTCAATTTTTAAGCTACTTTTCTGTTTGCTTATCTTCTTTCCCAAACTGAGAATTCATCCACAAAGTATTTTCAAGAAAAATTCTAGCCATTTCTATTGCTATTTAGAGTATTCAAATAATCTAGTAGCATCCAATGAAGTTGTTTACAACCTGGATGACTTTTGGCAAGTCACTCCTCTTACTTAGCCTTGATTTTCTCATTTGTAAAATGAAGGGCTAGATGAGTTTCAAGATAGCTTCAAATCTAAACCTGTGACCAAACCGTCTCTAATGTGAAGAATCCTTAGGTAGTGACTTTTTGACCTATTTTTTGGCAAGTTATTTGGCGTCTCTGAGACATGGTCTCTCCATCTGTAAAAGAGAGGTAATATAAATACCTTATGTGATTCATCAGGTTGTTGTGGGGAAAGCACTTTGTAAACCTTTCTAAAGCTTCCAGTAAATGAGAGCTGTTCATCCAGAATTTCTGTCTTGGTCATTTCCTCATCCTTTAATCCAAAAACTTTCTCCCACTTCTCGTCCCCTCACCCTTCCTCCTCTGGTGACTTTCTAGTCTTCCAAAGGTGAGTTGTTTCTTTGGGAGTGGAATATGGGGAGGGGCATCGATTATTATGTCGCTTTAGGTCCTTTGCCTTTTATCATTTCCTGACCTTCAGTGTAGCCTTGTGCTTTACCTGGGCTTGTATATGAAATCACCTCCAGGATTCAGAAGAGCCCTTTCCCAGTATTTACATACTTTTTTCTGTTTAGTTTCCAGACTTCTCAGTACTTCCCCTTTACCCTTTTCTCCATGTTCCAGAGCAGCTTCTTATTGCTCTCCAAAGCTGACTGTTCCTTCCTCCTGACTTAGTGCCTTTGCACAGGCCCCAGGGACATCTTCCCTCAACTCCACCTTGTGGCATTCTTAGCTTTCAAGCTCAGCTCAGGTGCCACTTCTTACAAGAAGCCTTCCCTGACTTCCTAATTGTTAGTGGTACTCCCTCCCTTCATCCTCAAATGATATATTTATTTCTCTCTCTGAATGTCCATTCCCATAAGTAGATATCTACATCTTGAGGGCAGAGACTTTCCATTTTTTTCCTTGTATCCTCAGCCTCCAGCACAGTACACTATGCGCCTCATAGGCAAGTCAATGAACATTAATTTGAATTATTGCTTAACTTCTGATTGGTCTTCCCATTTCCTTTTCTTTGGCCACTTCCTTATTATTCTCTAACCTGTCCTTGTTTAAGAAGCCACATTGACTATACTTTTAATTGGGCATTTTCAGAGGAATCGGAGTACAATTTCTCCTACTTTGATAATAACTATTCATCCATTCAGCAAGCATGTATTAAGGGCCTACTGTGTGCCAGATGCCATGCGAGGCACTAGACATTGCAAAAGTGAAAATAAAACAGTCTTTTCCCCCCAAGGAAGGAGCTTTGGGAAATAACATAGACACACATAAGTAGATTCAAATATGTGTGTGGTTTGTTGTTGTTTTCTCATCTAGATCTGCGATTTCATGGGGTAGGAAACCCCCTTCACCAATATACCTTTGCAGCAGCTCTGGTACTTAAAGATGTAGACAACTGCTTGGAACAGAGAGCTTGAGTAACTTGGCTGGTCAGCCAGTATGTGTGTCAGAAACCAAACTTGAACCCAAGTCTTCAGAACTCCAGGGCTAACTCTCTGTACACCACACTGTGCTGCTCTTAAAAATTTAAAATACAAACAACACAAATACAATCTTCTGGGAGTGGTAGAGGCAACCTCCTGGAGGGCTTCCTGTTGGATATGGCTTTGGAGCTGAGCTTAGAAAGAAACTATGGATTCCAAGAGAGGGAGGGAGTCCATTCCAGAGATAGGGGGCAGCCACTCTTCTGTTCTGATACTAGACCAGTGATGGGCAACCTTTAGAGCTTGGTGTGTCAAAATTCACAAAAAAAAAAAAAAAAAAACAAGCATAACTCAGATGGTATGTCACTTTGAGAAAAAAACCATAATTTTGAGATATTTATAGTTTAAATAACAAAAATGTATAATTGTAATATATAACTATTTAATAAACCAAAACAGGCAAATTAATATAGTTAGAATTGTCATCTATAGTGCACTGAGTGTCTACACTACACTACAGCAAATGTTTTGTCCTCGGCATGCAGCCCCATACTTCTCTGTATGTGGCAACATGCCATTGAAAATGGCTACGCATATAAGTGCTGACATGCCTGTCATAGGTTTGCCATCACCGTACTAGACAGTCAAGAACTAGAAAACTGGTTGGAAACTGATCCTTTTTTTCCTGCAGGTTTGTCTTATAATAGATTCACATGGAAGTATTTATGTTGCTTTTCATTCTTTTTTTTAACAAAGTGCATAACTTTGATAATGATCTTTAAAAAAATAATTTGTCATGCACTCATTTTTAATAATATTTTCCCCAAATGCATGTAAGAATTTTTAACATTCTTTTTAAAATTTTGAGTTGCAAATTCTCTCCCTTTTTTATCCTCCCTTTTTCACTTTTCCCCACCCCAACCCCTTCCCTGAGACAGTAAGCAATCTGATATAGAGTTTACATGTGCAATCATGTAAAACATTTTTCCATATTAGTCATTTTGTGGAAGAGATCTTAAACAAACAAACAAAAAAAGAAAGTAGAGTATGCTTTGGTCTGCATTTAGACTCCAGTTCTTTCTCCAAAGGCAGATGGCATTTTTCCTCACAAGTCTAGAATTTTCTCAGATCACTATTGTTGAGAATAACTAAGTCATTCACAGTTGTTCATCCAAAAATTGCTATCACTGCATACAGTTTTTTTCTGGTTCTATTCACTTTACATCAGTTCATGTAAGACTTTCCAGGTTTTTCTGAAATCATCCTGCTTATCATTTCTTATAGCACAATTCATTTACAATTATATAACAACATAATAGTTCAGCCATTCCCCAATGAATGAACATCGTCTAAATTTCCAATTCTTTGCTACCACAAAAAGAGCCACAGTAAATGTTTTTGTACAAATATATCCCTCTTTAAAAAAAATTTTTTTTTTGTCTCTTTGGGATGCAGACCTAGTAGTGATAATTGCTGGATCAAAGGGTTTGCACAGTTTTAGAGCCCTTTGGGCATAATTTCAAATTACCCTCCAGAATGGTTGGATCAGATCACACAACTCCACCAACAGCACACACCCAACTTTAAACAGAAAGCCCAATTAACCACATAAGTATAACTGTATATATTTTAAAATGAATTTTTATGTATAATGTCCATAACAGCTTATTATTCCTTTTGGGTCACTTTCATTCTCTTTCTGTCCATTTGCCTTTGTGTTTATTTATCTAGTTTTCCTTTTAAATAAAAGGCTGCATAATTTAGTTGGTAGTGAAAAGTCCCAGGTTCAAGTCTTGTCTTTGATCTGAGTAAGTCACTGTACTCCCAGTGCCTGAGGCACTTCTCTAAAACTTGCAGAAAGTTGACATACTTGGAGGAAATCTTCACTGGGTGTTTCCTCACAAATTAAAATTACAGGACTGTGTTGTTGTTTTTTTTTTAAATACATTTTTCTCATGTCATATCATTAAGGTAAGTATAATTCTGGCTCTTCTTTCTTTGCTTTATATTACCTCACCTAAGCTTTTCCAAATGTCTTTTATCCTCATATTTATCATTTTAATGGCCCTGTATGCCACTGCACCAATATTTAATAGTTTATGTAATATTTAATGATTTCTTATAGTGAATATACTTTTTAAGCAACTCTCTAAGAATCTTAGTTACAGAAGATGAAATCACAGGTCCAAACCAAATAAATAAAATAATGGTTTCCAGGCTTTGGATAAATTTAGACGATGCAAGGAGAAATTTCCCTATAATTAAAATGATGAGTGGAATAGGCTGCTTCAGGAGGCTGGACCTAAGAATTAGGATGTAGAGAGGATAGTCAGTTTTATGTACGCTTCTGAGTGGAACTAGAAAGGCCTTCCAACTCCAAACTCTGAATGTTGGCAGAAATTCATGGCCAAAATATAGTAGTCTATGATAACAGACTCATTCAGGAAGAAGTAACATGCAGAACCACATCTCTTATAAATATATGTGTATTTATATTTATTGATTAAGAATATTTTTCCATGGTTACATGATTCATGTTCTTTCTCTCCCCTCCTCCCACCCCCTCCCATAACCAACGTGCAATTCCACTGGGCTTTACATGTGTAAATCACATGTGTAAACCACAAAGATCAGGACCTATTTTCATATGATTAATATTTGCACTAGGATGATCGTTTAGAGTCTACATCCCCAATCATATCCCCATCAACCCATATGATCAAGCAATTGTTTTTCTGCTGGGTTTCTGCTCCCACAGTTCTTTCTCTGGATGTGGCTAGTGCAGAACCACATCTCTAAAACAGGACACTTGTGCCTGTGTTATTAATGAAAAGAAAACTAAATAGATATGTACTTCAATTTATCCAATAGCTTATATGTCAATTTGCACATAAGTAGCATTTTTGCAAATCAGCATTTGAAAAATCCCATGGTATTTTTTTGTAAAGTAAATATCTACCTTCCTGATTTATCAATTCGAATCCTAATTTTCCACTTTTCAGAATTACTTCCATCACATTATACTTTTAGGTTTTGCACAGTTTTAAACTGCTTGTTTATTCTGTGACAGATATATCATACACCATCTAGTTTTCAATCATAGGAAGCAAAACTGAGCACACAATAATAGAAATGTCTTAAGAAGACAAATCTCTTGGGTTACATCAGAAGGGGAAAGCATATTGTTATAGAAAGTACACTGGGCTTGTCCCAGAAGACCTCTAACTATGAAGTGAGTTTTGTCTTACCATATATTATTTATATCCATGTCTTCTTGGACGAATTCATACATCTGTTTGAACTTCCAGGTTACAGAGAGAATGATGGAGAACAAAAGCTACTGTAATCTGACAGACAAGTTACCCACCTTTAGTGACTCTCCCCATATGCAGCTAACTCGGTCTTTCTACCTGGACCCTGTTGTCACTTTCCATCTATATCCAGAAGCACCTGCTCCATCCCCTTACTCTGAAGACCTGTCAGTGCATCCTTTTACAACTGACCAACTGATTGTGGAAAACTTTGGAGATCCTTGTTCTTTCCCTTTTCAAATGCCATATCCCTCTTATGGAAGATGTGAATACTCCTATGGTCCAGCATTCATCAGAAAAAGAAATGAAAGGGAAAGACAACGAGTCAAGTGTGTCAACGAAGGCTACGCCCAGCTTCGTCATCATCTGCCTGAGGAATACCTAGAAAAGCGACTTAGTAAAGTCGAAACTCTCCGAGCTGCCATCAAATACATTAATTACCTGCAGTCTCTTCTTTACAGAGATGAAGTTGAAGGCAAGAATATGCCAGGGAAAGGTCAGGCCATTGTGGCTACTACCAGTCATCAAATGGACCCCATTTTTAAAATTGTCTAAGTAGGGCCAAAGTCCAAAGAAGTAGTTTCCTAAAGGCACAGTGTTTACAGAATCATGTCATGTCCCTTATCAGACTTAATGCTATTGTTGGTAGAATCTTATCACCAGAAACAATCTTAGAGGTCATTCAGTTTAATTACCTGTCTGAATACTGCTCCATATAGTATCCCAGTAAAGGGTCATCTAGCCTTTGCTTCTCTTAGTTACTATGAATGACAACTGAGCCAGTGTTCATGACCTCCATGCTCACCTGTCTCTGGGTAGTAGTTAGCTCCATACAGCATGGTTGAAAATGTGGCTTGGCCTCTACTATGGACAGATGACTTGGAAGGGGCTTCTCAAAGCTTTACATATTGATGGAATTTTAGGAAGGCAGCAGGTACTAATGTCTTTCAGGCATCTGATTTCTCAACTTATATATGAATCTGTTCACTTTCAAAGTTTAAGATTTGATTCCCCATTGTACACAGAGATGGATACACTGTGGCACAATCAAACATAATAGACTTCTCTACTAGCAGTAATGCAATGATCCAGGACAATCCAGAGGAGCTTATGAGAAAGAAAGCTATCCACAACCAGAGAAAGAACTGTGGGAGTAGAAACACAGAAGAAAAACATTTCCTCAATCACATACTTTGATGGGGATATGATTGGGGATGTAGACTCTGAATAATCATTCTATTGCAAATATTAATAATATGGAAATAGGTCTTGATCAATGATACATGTAAAACCCAGTTGAATTACTCATTGGCTATGGGAGGGGGGAAGGAGAAGGGGAGGGAAAGAATACAAATCATGTAACCATGGGAAAATATTCTAAATTAATTGATTAAAAATAAATAAGATGTCTACAGGTGAAATCTCAAGATAAAACATGGCTTGGACAAAGGGTTCAAGTAGAATTCCTGGAAGAAATAAAACAAGAGTTTTTTAATTATTATATTGCAAAAAAATATTGTATAAATGAAATGAGTGTTAAAAAAACAAAATGACTTGGTTCCTATCCTCTAATCTCACAGACAAATCATGTCTTCCTGAAACATATACCCTGAGTAAATGAGGGAATATACACATCCATAATTATAACTCAAATAATATAAACTAAGTCCATCATAGAGGTACAAAACAAAGTGGTATGTGATATTCAAAAGGGCAGGAAAGGTAGTTTCTGATCAGGGAGAATCTAGGAAAGTTGTTCAGAGGACACACTTGTCATCACACTGTGTTTTTAGGAATTTGATCAAATCGTTAGATACTTTAAAGATGTGTCCTATACTAACCAGCCCAAATGTTTTGTTAGCATTTGTTTCTTACATGTAGATGGCTCAATAGGATTGTACTTATTATTATTAAGTGGTCAGTAGGAATCTGAGCCTTGTAAATCCTAATCAGAGGAGTAGTCAAAAACTAGCTAAGGGGGGGAAAAGTGATAGTGGGTAAAGTTCAAGTAATTTAAAAGATCCTGCTGCATTCCAAATGATTTTAAATGCAACAGATCTAAAGCCAACCTTCTCCTAGTTTCCCATAACAAATTTCTTCTCCCTACTTTTTTCTGTCATTTATACCATTGAGAGTGGTTCTATTGCCCAGTTATTTCTCCCTCATTTTTTCGTGTTGCTTATGCCAGTTAAACGCTTTGCAATGTATTGTGTATGTGACTTAAATTATTGGTGAAAAGAATGTTCTACTGATGGGGGCTCAGACCATGATTTAATTTATTACCCGATGACCCACACTGAACATAAAAAAAGAGTAGTGAGAGGCGCCAAGTCATAGTTTTCATGGAACACTTCAGAGGACTCTTTTTACACCTAAATTCATGAAGCACAGATATTTTCTTCCACTTGATTTAGTCCTACGTTATCTTTGGTCATGTTTGCTGTTTCCCAAGTGGTAGTCTTACTTTCTCAACTACCTAAACTGAGAGTAGTTATATCTTCTTTTTCTTGGATCACTTAAAGAGCTTTCACGGTACTGGACACAGGGCAGGCTTTCGAACAGTTGACTGCTATCAAGAAAATGTTTTCTCAGGAAATTATTTTTATAATAAGCAGAATTATTCTTAACCCCTTCTAATCATATCATTGAATAAAATCTTTTTTTTAATGATGCTTTTGTTTTTTTCTTTATCCCAATGATTTCTTGATAACTACCAGAACCTTTTCTGGTGATGAAGAAAAATAGTTCAGTGGAAGTAAACCAGCAAAGCCACCATTTGTGACAGAATATGCAACACTGACTAGTCTTAAACTCTGTGGTGTGGGTCTTTCTCACAGTTCATCTGCTTACAAAGTTCAGCCAATTCACACATCATTTCCCTGACCTCAAACCCTCTCTCACCAAACTTTCACCAAACCATACCTCTTCCCTCCAGGTTCGAATTTTGTAAAATATAAAAATTTTTGTATTTTATATATAACTATATATATAAATAAATATATAAATATGTATTAAAAATATATAAAAATAACAACAGCAATAGTAAGTTCTCACGTCTATGGTAATGTAGGGTTTCATAGGATTTCGTGAATAAGACCTGCCCTATGATATCCCTTACAAGTGATAATCCAGTCTCTCCTAGAGGGCTTCCAGTGAATTAGAATGTACTACCTCTACACAAGCAATTTTCTGACAAATTTAAAGGTTATGAAGGATTCTTCTCATGTTAGTTCTTAATCTTTCTTTCATCTTCTACCCACTCTTCTAGTTTTGCTTTTTAGAGACCTACAGAATAGTTCTGATCCCTTTTTCATTTGACAAGACTATTTTGAAAAAATAGATTTCATTTCTGTCTTTTGTTTTTATAGTACCTAAAATTTCCCCCATATCCTTTCCTTTCTTTGAGAGTTATCCTTTAATTTTTTAATTAATATTTTTAAAAAGGAATAAAAATAATTTAGCAAAATTGATCAGTATATTTTAAAAATCTGACTACATATAAAGTACCACACCTTTAGACCTCTGAGTAAGGTGAGTTGTGTTCTTGTGTTTCTTCTTTGAGACCAAGCTTTTTCCAAGTTTTGCAACATTCACTTTTGATTTATCATTTTGTATATTGTTTTTCTGACTTTGTTTACTCTGTTCATTTGAGTATTTCCTTGCTTCTCTGTATTCATTATATTCATCATTTCTTACAGCACAGGAATATTATATTCATATGTGTTTTTAGCCATTCCCTAATTGATGGACATCTACTGTTTCCAGTTTTTTACTACCATGATATTTGGTGTATTGGAGGGGTTTTCACTTGACAGACTTTCAAATACTTCTTTTAAAGTCTTTTTTAAAAAAAAACCCTTGCCTTTTGTCTTAGAATCAGAATCAACACGGTTTGATTCCAAGATAGAAGAGCAGTAAGGGCTGGGCAGTGGAGGTTAAGTAACTTGTCCAGGGATACACAGCTAGGAATTGTCTAACCCAGGGCATCCCATCTCTAGATCTGGCTCTCTATCCACTGAGCCACTTAGCTGCCACCTAATTGTGTCCTAAATCTTTTTGGGGGGAGTTTAACATCCCCAGAGTCTCATCAAATGATTCTCAGATAATATGATTTCTAATTCCCTCACCATCCTGGTAACTTTCTTCTTGGCACAGCCCAGTTAAACATTCTTCCTAAAACTGAGAGTATTCCCCCATGATTTGATTTGGGAAAGATCAGAGAGGAAAACAAACATCTTTGGTGCACATAACTTGGTGGACACACCTGTTTTCCTTGCAGAAGTGTTTTTTGCCTGCTGTAGACCAACATAGCACAATTCCCCTGGTTGCTGTGTTTTTCAGCAACAGACCAGGAGAGAGCCCTGGCTGCCCATAGAAACAGGTAGCCAACGCCCCATTTAGCCTCTGGCTTGGCCAAGAACGTCGTTTCTGATGGAATTAAGGATCAGACAGTGATGGAGGAGATACAAGTACTAACTCTTGGAGGAGGGTACAAAATTAATTTCTCCCTTTAAAGCTGTCGGGGAATCATCTCTCGAGACCCTCAAAGGAAGTAGAAGGGAGAGAAATGTTTTGGGCAAATTAATGAGAGGTCAATATTGGGTAAAGGAAAGAGCAATGGAGGGTTAGAAGAGGCCAAAACCTCTGGGCTTTGTAAAATAAGAGGATTGGGCTTCTGGGGTTCCCCTCTAGCTCTACAGATTTGTGAATCTGCCATCTGTGGATGGAAATGGACAGATGGAGAAACTTCCCGCTGCCCCTTTATTTCTTCCTATTTCCTCTTTCCATTCCTTCCTTCCCCCAAGAGAGTCGCTCTCCCTTCTAAGGGTCCGATCCAGTCTGGAGGGGTTCACTTAGCTCCACCCCGGGCAGGTGTTGCCACACTCCCATTGGCGGAAGCTTCAATTTCGCACATGCTCGGAGGGTTTTTGGAAGGAGCGTTCCAGCTGGTCAAGTCTCCATGACAACTTGCCTAGCAACCAAATGCCGTGAAAGTCCTTGTTGGCAGGAATCTACCTGACAGGGAAAAGGACCTGGTGAGAAAAAAGGTAGGTTGCTAATGCTGCTGAGTTTAAGGGAGCTCCAGAGTCCCCACGTCTTCTCCCAAGTCCAGACAGGAATCTATGGGTACCCTGAAGATCAGGATTAGTTTGTGCAGGAATTAACGTTTCCACTGGCCAGGGATCAAGTTCATAATTTGAAATTCCAGTCAATAAGAGTAAATTCAGAGTTAAGGAAGGGATAGGCAGACCAGGAGACAGAGATCAGGCAGTGGTTGGAATTAGGGGTCCTTGTGACACCAGAAATAGAGAATTAGTCTGTGACTGGGGTCAGAGATCTATTTATAGTGTCCCAAGCGCATAAAGTCTCTGGCAAAGCGGCATAATTGAGTCCCAGTTGAGGACAGTCATTGCTAGTTGGAGGAAGATAGCCTGAGAAGAGAAATATATGCTGCCAACATGGGGGTAGTATTTCCTTCCAAAGCTAGTCATGGTCCCTTCAGATATCTGGGGGTCCTCTGCTGGATCCCTGCTGTGCAGGTATCCTTTGGAGAAGAATAATCTCCTTCAATTTTGGTACCCTGGTGCAATACTTTTTGCTCTGTGTTAGCTGTAGCTTGGGAAGAGATTTGGGGCTCAGTTGGTGAGCAAAGCTAGGTCTTAAGCCAGGGTCAGAGCGTAATCTCAAACTGGACAGTGTTAAACTACAGCCTGGGATGATTAATGTTAAGATTCAGTTTGGGACATAATCTGCTATTGGGGTTCAGTCTATGGTGAGGTATGGGGTCATAGGACCACAGATCTGAAGCTAAAAAGAACCTGAGAGATCATCTTGTCTGAACCCCTCATTTTTTTTTAAACCCTTGTACTTCGGTGTATTGTCTCATAAGTGGAAGAGTGGTAAGGGTAGGCAATGGGGGTCAAGTGACTTGCCCAGGGTCACACAGCTGGGAAGTGTCTGAGGCCGGGTTTGAACCTAGGACCTCCTGTCTCTAAGCCTGACTCTCACTCCACTGAGCTACCCAGCTGCCCCCAACCCCTCATTTTTAAATAAGGAAACTAAGGTCCACCTGGAGGAATTAAGTGACTTGTTCTAGGAGACAAAGATAGTGAGGAGCACATTCAAATCCAAGTTCTTTGATTCCCAAGTTCAGCCCTCTTTTAATTGTAGTAGGCTGCTTTTCTATTTGAGGTCAGGTCAAGGAATCAGTCAGAGAGCTTAGGAGTTAGAGGAAAAGCAGTCTGCTCTCTTACAAAAAGAGTAACACAAAAATAGGTTTTGAGTGATAATACATGTATCTGTATCAATGAGCTAGGCAGAGAGGTTGAGTCTGCTTTTACTGTCTTCTGGATCTAAGTAATATCAAATTGTTAAAAGATAGTTGTCCTTAGAGGGGGTGACAGCTTTGATCTCAGTTGATAATAAAAGAGCTCTAAGGGATTAATTGATGGTGATTGTCCCTGGATAGTATCTCTGAAGGTGATGGAATCCATAGAAGGGCCATGGATGTCTTCACTCAAGTATTGCAGTGTGACCACAGCCCAGAAAAGTCCCTGTTGCATCAATGCCTCTGCTGGATGGAACCCTTTCTCTATCTGCCCTTTGCTCCTCCAGGTTCCCTGTTTTATCAGACATCCCTCTACCACAAGGTACTATACTTTTTTTTTAACCCTTACCTTCTGTCTTAAAATTGATACTGAGTACAAGTTCCAAGGCAGAAGGGCAGTAAGGGCAATTGGGGTTAAATGACTTGCCCAGGGTCATACAACTAGGAATTATCTGAGGCCAGGTATGAACAAGAACCTCCCATCTTCAGACCAACTTTTTATCCACTAGGACACTTAGCTGCCCTATATCCTCTTAAGGAAAAGGTAGGAGTGTCTAACGAGTGTACTTCTAGCTGTAGAAACCCTCTATAATAAGCACATTAAAATAGTGTACTTTATATTTTACAAAGTGCTTTCATTCACAACAAACCTTTGAGGTAGATGGGAAAATTACTGTTATCTTAGTTTGACTGTGAGGAAACTGAGGCTTAAACAAATGAACTGACTTGTCTAAGGTAGGTAACAGAGCTAGAACTTGGACCCAGTTTTGGAGTCCAAATCTAGTGCTCCTTCCACTTCCAGGCATGTTAAAAAGTGACTTTGAAGATTACATTTTGGCTTGGTTTGTCCTAAATTCAAGTCACATGGTTTTATTCCCCTCCTGTCTCTTTTCCTCTAATGGTCAAGGACTTTTCTTCCGAAGACTGAGCTCTGTAGGATCACAGTTCTTTCCACTTTCTTTCAATTTATCATTTTATTGTAATGTGGGGGGAATCCTAGGAAGATTGAGGTATTCTGTCTTAGCTTGGCACAGTTCCACTTGCCAGATCAGGCTTTTCTGGCCTGCAGCTCTCCTTCCTAGTTCATCCTTTCCAACCGCCCTGAGATATTTTTTCCTCAGCTTTTGGTTAAGACACTAGTCTCTTTCTCTTCAGGACCTTAAGATTATCCCTCAACTGTAGATTGAACTTGTTTAGTTGGTTTTCAGTGGGACTTGACTCTTCATGACCCCTTTGGGGTTTTCTTGGGAAAAATACAGGAGTGATTTGCCATTTCCTTCTTCAGTACATTTTTACAAATGAGGAAACTAAGGCAAGCGGTTTTAAGTGACTTACCCAGAGTCACATAGCTAGTAAATGTCTGAGGCTGGATTTGAACTCTGGTCTTCCTGGTACTCTGTTGCAAAACCTAGCTGCCCGAAGATTGAACTACTCACCTTGAATCCATATGAAGCCCAGTCCAGAGACTTCTATGACCTACACCTGCAAAATTTTCCTTAATTAGCCTATACTTTTTCTGCACTAACACATTACTGGTCAGTTTCTGAAGCTACCTACCCCATCCTCTAAAGCATTGCTGTACTTTCTGAATGTACCTTTTCTCTAAAGAAAAACCTAAAGTTTCTTCATCAATGTGCCCTGTCAACACCATCCATTCTGTTCACTCCTTTCATCTTAGATCCACCTACCACAATTGAAAGAATTGCTTTTCCTTGACTCTTGTTCTCTGACCTTCTGCTTCCTCTTACTGTTAAACTTGAATACGCCTAAAATCCAATTACGTCTTATTAGCTAGACAGAAGTCAGACTAGGGCTCCTTTCAATCTCCATCTCACTGTAGGCTTTTTTCCTAATGGGTGTTGGCATGGGATCACGCCTGTAGATTTGCGTAAGCAGACATCTATGCATTTGTTGTTGCTGTGACTTAAAAAAAAACACCTATTGTTTCATGTCTCGAGTCTGATTCTGCTCTGCTGTTCCAATTACACTTGCTCTCTCCTAGGTGTGCCTGGAGTCGGCCAGATCTGCACACCACTGACCCAGAAGGGAATGGGCCAGGTCTCCTGAAGGGTCCAGAAGATGATGGCACCTCAGTCCTTGCCAGAAGGGAGTCAGATGGCTTTTACCACAGGGCTCAGCTAAAACCAACACTAGAGGCAAGTTTCCAGGCCCTCTTAAGACCTCCTTAGAGCTTCCAATTAACTGCACACAGAAAATAGTAATTTTTTAATGCTGGAACAGCATTAAATATCCTGTTTGCTCAGCTAATGGTGGAAGCCAGCTACCTCCAAGATTTAAGAGTGAAAATGTAAGCGGTCATATTCTGAGCTTGGAAAATTAGTCATAAAAAAGTCCACTATTCAGAAACATGTGGTGGGTCTGTCTTATGGAAAGAGCAACTCATAATAATGTTTAATACATTTATGTAGGGCTTTTTATTAATTTTCTTCTTTGATCCTCAGAATAACTTGGTAAAAAGGAACAGAGGGAAGGTGGGGATACGATCATTTTACAGATTAGGAAATGGAGACTCACAAAGATAAAAATGACTTAATCAAGGCTACACAGCTAGTGAGTTATTGGGAGCAAGACTCAAACTCAAGATTTCTCATTCCTAGTTCATGTTTCCACTATACCATGTGGACACAAAGACATTCATAAAGAAAAATTCCATCCCACGGAGCCAAAATGCTCTATGTGAACACAACAAAATGTTTTTCTTTTCAAGATGATCAAATCTAGTATTCTAGTTTAGACTAATGAGAATAAAGTTATTTCAAAATAGAAAGCAGTTTGAGTTATAGGTTATTTTAAAATAAAATGTTGCTATTCTCTAAAAATGAATATGTAGTGGTTTGATGGGGACTTGACTGGGGATGTAGACTCTAAACGATCACTCTATTGCAAATATTAATAATATGGAAATAGGTCTTGAACAATGATACATATAAAACCCAGTGGAATTGCTCGTTGGCTATGGGGGGGGAGGGAGGGAGGAAGGAGGAGAAGGAAAGAATACAAATCATGTAACCATGGCAAAATATTCTAAACTAATTAATTAATTAAATTTTAAAAATGAATATGTAGTAGTAACTAAGATACTAACAAACAAAGCAGTGTCAAATCCTCTGATTAGATAAGATTCCTTTGTAAACTTTTTTTTTTAACATGCTGTTAGATAAATTTAGTCTTAGGAAAGGCTAAAATCAAAATACCAGTCTTGGTTTAAAAAATTGATCCAAAAAATTATCAATTAAAAATATGTGAGCAGGGGCAGCTGGTAGCTCAGTAGATTGAGAGCCAGGCCTAGAGATGGGAGGTCCTAGGTTCAAATCTGGCCTCAGGCACTTCCCAGCTGTGTGGCCCTGGGCAAGTCACTTGACCCCCATTGCCTACCCTTACCACTCTTCTGCCTTGGAGCCAAAATATAGTATTGACTCCAAGATGGAAGGTAAAGGTTTAAAAAAAAATATGTGAGCAAATCAAAAAATATATTCCTCCAGAAATAGTGAAGTAAAAAAACACAAAAGAGTAATTGTTTACTCAGTAACCCCTCCACACTTTTTAATTTACCATTAAAAACAAAGAAGGATCCACAAAATCCATTGTCTTTATTTTGTGTTTTATAGACATTTAATAATGTTGTTGTTCAGTCTTTTTGGTCATGTCTGACTTTCTGACCTCATTTGGGGTTTTCTTGGCAAAGATACTTGCCATTTCCTTCTCCACCTCATTTGACAGATGAGGAAACTGAGGCCAACAAGGTTACAGAATTTTCCCAGGGTCATACAGCTAGTAAGTGCCTGAGGTCAGATTTTAACTCAGGAAGAAGAGTTTTCCTGACTGTCTACTTCTCTCTCTCTACTTAATCTGTATCACTTCATACAAATTTTCCCATATTTCTTTGAATTTTTTTGAAGTCATTTTTTAGAGTGCAAAATGTTCCATTACCAGTAAATTATCACAATCTAGTCAGCCATTCACCATTCATTAAAGACAGTTTGTTGACAGGTTTTTTTCTATATAAATTTCTAAAAACATTCTATATAAACATAAATAAATTAAAAATAAATTCTAATAAATTTAGAACTAGAAGGGATTTTTAGAGATCATCTCAGCAAAATTATTTAGTAACCCAACTCCTTCATTTTACATATGAGGAAACACAGCCAGAGAGATAAGTAACTAGCTTAAATTCACCCAGGTGAGTGGAAGAGCTGGGATTTGAGCCCACTTCCCCCAATAGTCTTACAGTTTCTAAAATTCTCTCATCATAAATTACTCTATGAGATAAATAGTTCAACTTGAATTATCTCCATTTTACAGATAGCAAAACTGAGATGCAGAGAAATAGAGGGACTTGTTAGTGTCAGAGTGACAATTTGAGCAGGGACCAAGCAAACTCGGGTCTCTAATGCTCCTGACTTCCTCATTTGTAAACATGCAAAGTACCATATATATATATATATATATATATATATATATATATNCTCCTTAGACCTTGACTGGGGAACAGAAGAACTTGGCACTATCAAATGGGTCAATATTGGAAAATAATTTCATTTTATCAGTTGAAATGCCATTAAAAAAAAAGCATTAACATCTGCTGCTGCTAAGGACCATAGGAACTTTCCATTGAAAACTTCCACTTGCATTATTTCTCCCATTAGAAAATGAGCTCCTTAAGAGCAGGGATTGCCTTATTCTTGGTAATCTATTTGAATTCCCAGTTCTATGCATATAGTAAGTGCTTAATCAATGCTTCATTCATTCATTCATACACATGTATACACTCACATATACATATACACACATATATGTAAAAGTGTATGTGTGTGTGTATATATATATATATATATATATATATATACACATAACAGAGAGAGCTCCATTCAGGGGCATGAATGGTTTGTGTAAGAAAAGTTGACAAGAGGATGGAAGACCCCGTGGATATAGGTTCAAGAAAAGAAGATATAGGAAAGAGAAAGAGGATAGACAGTGAAAAGGAAGAATCCATTGGGACATCTATGGGACCCTCCACACTGGCATGGTTCTGAGGTTGTCTCTGCTGCTGAGGTAGCCAAGTTCTGGACAGGACAGTAAGGTTCCTTCATGTCTTCCCAGGAAGCAGAATTCTGGTCCTGTTCTCTGGGTCTGTTGGATTCCTACTACCATTTCTCATTTTGATTTCTCCCCTGTAGCTGGGGAGGCAGGACAAACCTCTTGTGGAGTTTGAGGCCCCCCATTCCACTGGTCCAAGGGCCCCAGGCCAACTACAGAGCACAATGCCGGAGGATGTCATCCAGCACTCGTGGGCCCTAAAGCACTCTCTAGTGCCTGGAGACAAGGTTCTGGCCCCCTGGGAACCAAAGCAGGAAAGATATGGTCCAGGAACTGTGGTGCAAGGCCTGGAGACCAGAGACCCTCAGAGAGGTAAGGGGAGGCACCTTCCCTCTGGTTATAGTAGGGTCACTCCAGTAATTATGGAAGTCAACCTCATGTATCAAATAGCCACAACCCTTAAAATTCAGTGTCAAAGGAGAGAATGGTCTTGTTCCTTCAGTAAGTTGCATTATGGCTTTGAAAATTAAAAAGGGTTGTGTGTCCAGACCATCTTCCAGGCTAGGAATTATGGAAGTTTAATGTCCCCTGGCCTGGAGAGGGAACGCTAGACAGAACAATGTTAATGACTTGAGGTGGGTGTTGGGTAGAAAGCCAAAATTGGGAAAATATCTCTGGGAACTGTGAGCCATTTTCTTCTCTCCATTGAAGATGAAATATAACAGCTAAATCTACTTTTTTTGCTTGAGCAGCCTCAGAGGATGAAGAAATCACCGTTTGCTTCTGGAATGGCAAGATGGTCAAAGTGCCCTTAGGGGTTGCTGTATGGATATCCCCAGCTCATTGGGAGAAGGCTGTGGAGATGTTACACAAACCATTAACTAGTTGTCTGAAGCCTGGAGAGCATCTTAGCACTGTACCCTGGGCTCCCCCCTGCCCTCTCCTAGGATCTGCTCTTGGGTACACCATAGATGGGCTTCTTCTGGGCTCTTTCTTGTACCCTCCCCAATACCTTTACCCGCCACCCCACAACCACTGTCCATTGCTGCCTGATGTCTGTCCCTACTATTGTTCCTTAGCCAGTCGTACCTGGTGGCCTCTGACCAGCACGTCAGAGACAACAACTGGGGACCACCCAGAGCCAGAGCTGAGACCGACAACACGACTTCTGGAATTAGACAGTCCTAGAGACAAAAAAGTGGCAGCTCATGCTTGGATGAAAGATACTTCCTCCTCCTCTTCTTTTTCTTCCGAAGAAGAGGGTTTAGGGAGTGATCTGAAGAAAGTTCTCCCTCAAAGATTGATGGTAGACAGCACTGTCAATACCGATGCCAGTCTTTTTGAGAAGCCTCAGAAACAGAAGGATCTCAGTCGGCCTCCCTGGAAATACTGGAAGAGAAGTGGCCTAGAGCCCAAGTCATAGAAGGCCAGGTACTTTGTAAACTCAGTCACATTGGGGCAGGGGGCAGACTGATAAATGTTTAACAACTAGATTTCTGGAAAAACAACAACAATAACCCACCATACTCATGACATACTTTGTAATTTGTTAGCATTAATAACTTTCCTCCATCACTTTCTTAAGTCTCAATAATCAATGAAAGAAATCAGTCCCTGATTTGTAGCATTTTCTGATTCTCTAGGGCTAAATGCACACATTGAATATTTAACAACAGGCTCTCAGAAGTAACTCCAGTACACCCCTGCCTGGTGGGGGAGGGATAGAAAGAAACAAATGTTTTCTCTTGTTGAAATCAGTCCCTCCCCCATGATGTAGGCATTTCTTCAGAGTTGATCATAGGCAATCCTTTGGCATCAAGTTGGAAATATTCCTCAGGAATGATAAAAAATGAAGAAGGGGTCTAGGAATATTTGCCGAACTTGAAAAAAATTGGGATTCAAAATAGCCAATCTGATGGGAACCAAAGGAATGAACCTTTTCCTGCCAGTCTCTATCTTTGTTTTTCTCCATTATCATTTTACATCTGTACTGAAGTTACTCTCATCATGGGTGAGAATAACATCTTCAAATCTGTTAACTAACAAGAGCATGTAATTGAGAGTGGAGAAAATTTCAGAGTTTGAAACAAACTACCCACTGAGTTTTCTTGGCCTTGTCATCATTTGTTGAAACTCATAAATGGTGGTTGTCCTTTTGAGTGAAATCCCATTAACTAGAGCCCAACTGGTATCTGGTTCCAGTGGCCAAGACCCTGTTCAAGGCTCTCAGAAACAATCACTACTTACTTAAACTGATTCCTGGACTGAAATATCTAAACTGGGATCTTGGCTAATCAGAACTCAAAAGGAATGTCAAGAAGTCTTTACATTCACTTAAGGCTTAGGCTTGTCTTGAGAGGGTCTATTTTTTGGAAACTTTTTCACATTGATTATGTCTTCATGAACTCTGGGAAAGTAGCTGCTATTTTGTAGATAAGTCAACATATCTAGTGAAAGAGATGAGATAAAGACCAAGGCCTTCTGATCCCCAGCCCAGTGCTCTTTCTTCTCTCCTAGGTTATCTAAAAGACATCATATCCCATTTTCCATCTATTTGATGGGAGGGTGAAGGACATGTAAGGGATTTGTGCTTCGAAAGAACCTAGGATTTACCATAATGAACCTCTTCTTCCTTCCATCTTGCTCCTGGCTTTCTTTGACTTGCAGGGAAAGATATTGTTAAACTCTCTCATTTTCCAGGCTCTGCAGCATGGCCTCATTTCTTGACTTTGCCCTGGGAACTTAGGCTGCTATCTTCTACCAAGGGTCCCAAGGATATCCAGCCTGACACACTGGACCCGTAAGGGAATCCTTGTGAAGCAGGGGGTCTCTTTCTGCATCCTGGAGTGGCTTACTCTGACTTTTTGTGGGCCCCATTTGAATCAGGAAGTAGCTTCCTCAGCTCTGAACAAGGACAATAGGAACCCAGTTGCAGAACTATTTGCAGCTGGCAAGGTTGTTTATAGCATTTAAATTATAGGGCAACTATTTCAAAATTAAATCTTATTAAGTGGGAGGGTCTATAAAAGTTGAACTAAGAATTATAACAGTTCTGCTGGATCAAGAATCCCTAGGTCCAGACTTTTGCCCTGTCTACATCACTAATAAGGTAGACTCACTGCTTGCATCACTAACCAACTGGAGTAGCCTGTTTGAGGTCATTGTCCCATCTCCATGGCAGCTGCTCACAGTAAAGAACCTCCTGGTTCACAAGGACTTTAAACTGTTCCTGAGGGTAAGTAAAACCTCAGATTGAAGGTAAAAGAAAGTCACATGGACCTTGCAAATAGAAAAACTACTACTTAAATAGGAATCATTGACCATTCTGGGACAAGATGGTTGACCTTTACTTAAGGATTGGTGGAGACAGGTGTGTTAATCTGATGGTGTATTCTAGAAAGATAGGAGTCCTTTTTAGTGTCCTCAGGGATACAGGAAATCTGGAAACACAGGGGAAATTATCCACATGGGTATAATATCTCCTCCAGTCCACTAGAGACTTATGAACATATTGATAAATTATTAGCTTTCCCCTCAGGAGTAACTTGACATTGAAAAGGGGCAGCTAGGTGGCTTAGTGGATAGAAAGCCAGGAGTTGGGAGGTCCTGGGTTCAAATTGACTTCAGAAACTTCCTAGTTATTTGACCCTGGAGAAGTCACTTAGTCCCGATTGCCTAGTGTAACAAATAAAATTAATATAGAGGGACAGAATTAAAAATATCATGGTTTCAAAGGGTTTGTTGAAAGCCATTTAGAAAAATGAAGCCACGTGCCTATTAAGATTTAGTTCAAATGTCGTGCCATACCTTCCCACCAAGCTGCTTCAGCAGGAAAAGGGAGTTTACCAATCCCATCCTGAGTCTTTATACCTCTGTCTACGTTATCACACTTCCTGTCCACCTCATTACACAAGAGGAATCATGGGAAATGTAGTTTTGATAGAGTCCTAAATGTCCACAGGAAGTTTAGATCAGGGACCTCAAAATTAGTTCAAGGACCCCCAAATTTCCAATATCACATTAGCCGTTACCACTCTTCTGCTTTGGAACTAATACTTGGCACTGATTTTAAGATGGAAAGTAAGGTTGGGTTTTTTTTTTTTTTTAAAGAATAACCAAAGAACCATATGGACCCCAGTTAAAAATAATATAATATTATTTGGTATCCAATGCAAAACTTGGCAAAAAAAAAAAAAAGGAAGAAAGAAACAAAAAGAGAAACCAGTATTTTCCAAGATTTGTCTCCTTTTAGTGATAAATTGATGCCAAAAACTCTAGGATTTTCATATTGATTTTTCCAGAGACACTGTTCCTAAGTGTAAGTAAAACCCTAGATTAAAGATAAAAGGTCACATGAACTTAGCAAATAATAAAAAAAACCTACTAATTAAACAGAATCACTGACCATTCTAGGACAAGATGTTGACCATAAGGTTTGGTGGAGACAGGTGTGCTAGTCTGATGGTGTGGACAAAGATGAGAATCCAGAATAGTTTTAAAAAACAAACAAACCATCTCTGGGGAAGACCACTTAAATGGTGACCAAGGGGACTAGGGGTGGGGAACCAGTTATTTTTCTTCCTATGAGAGTGCAAAACATCTATGTAGGTGTCACTAAGTGTAGACACAAATATATCTCTCCCATCCCACCTTAACAATTCAGCTCTACACCTTTACATTCTTGATACAGCTTATAGAATCTTGAATTTTGTGGGCCACAGCAGTTTTGTACATAAGCTCATATAATTGTTTGACCCACAATCACTTTTCTAATCTGAAAAATATGCCTTGACTCAATTTAACCCCAATGACATTCCTTTGTCTCCCACTTAACCCTTTTAATTGAGCATTCAAAAATTCTCCCTCCCTGTAAAACTTCAGGAAATCCTAATCAAAAAATATTAAGAGGAATATAAAGAGAGCTTGAATTGCTCTCATACCTATTGACTGATTTCTCTTTGGGTATAACTAGTTTATTTTGAGTTGTGGGCATACGGCTAAATTATAAGCATTTGAATAACCTACCATCTCCGCTGGTTGGGAAGCCATGCTTAGGATCATATTTTAGTGAGGAAGGTTTATCTAGACCAGAGGCTCTTAACCTTGGGGCCTGTGGATGATGGATAAGCCTCAAGGGATCCTTGAACTTGGATAGGAAAAAAAATTGTCTTTATTTTCACTAACCTTTAACTGAAATTTAGTATTTCCTTGAATCACAAAGTAGGCAGCAAAACATTATTCTAAAAAGGGGTTCATACATAATGGACTAATCTACTAGTAGCAGTGCAATGATCCAGGACAATTCTGAGGGACCTATAAAAAAGAATACTATCCACATCCAGAGAAAGAACTGTGGGAGTAGAAACACAGAAGAAAAACATATGATTGATCATGTGGTTCAATGGGGATATGATTGGGGATGTTGACTTTTTTTTAATTTGAAAAAGTTTAATTAATTGAGAATATTTTTCCATGGTTACATGATTCATGTTCTTTCCCTTACCTCCTCTCACCCCCCCTCCTGTAGCCAATGAGCAGTTCCACTGGGTTTTACATGGGATGTTGACTTTAAATGATCACTCTATTGCAAATAATAATAATAGGGAAATAGGTTTTGAACAATGGTACATGTAAAACCCAGTGGAATTGCCCATTGGCTTCAGGAGGGGGCAGGGAGGAGGGGAGGGAAAGAACATGAATCTTGTAATCATGGAAAAAATTCTAAATTAACTAAGTAAAAATGAAAAAATGAAAAAAATAAAAAGAGATTCATAAATTTAGTTAGACTGTCAGAAGTTGGGGTGTGACATAAAAAAAAAAGACCATGCCTGAGCTGGAAGGGATTATCATTAAGTTTACCAGGAATAGTAGAAAACAAGTTGCTTGGTTTTCTCTCCACTAGCTGATTTGAGAAAACCTGCTATTTAGAACCTTTGGAACATTTTTTTAAAACCTTAACCTTCTGTCTTAGAACTAATGCTAAGCATTGGTTCCAAGGCAGAAGACTGGTAAGGGTCAGGCAATTGGGATTAAAAAACTTGTCCAGGGATACATAGCTAGAAATTATCTAAGGTCAAATTTGAATCCAGGATGTCTCATCTCCAAACCTGGCTCTCTATCCACTGAGCCACCTAGCTGCCTCTCTTTGTAACATTTTTGAGAGGCATAGCGTATTCTGTAAATGCCTGCCACTTTATGGGAATCTTGGGGTTAGAAAGGGACACCTCAGAGGACATTTAATCCAGTCCATACCTGAAGAGAAATCCTCTTTACAATATTCTTGGCAAGATGGTCATCCAGACTCTTGTTTGAAGATCTCCCAATAATAGTGAACTCACTACCTTGCAAGGTAGCCTATTCTGAATTTGGACAGCTTCCATCTTTAGGAAGTTTTTCCTAATGCTCCACTAAAATCTGGCAACCTGAAATTTCTACCCACTGTTTCTGTAGGACCCACAGAGCAAATTGCTGTTCTACCAGGCAGCCTTTCAAAGGCATCAAGACTGGAATGACATTCATCCCCTCCCAGCCCCCACCCCAACTGTCTCCATGTTAAATATCCCAGTTTCTTCCATTAATCCCCCTCTAGCATTGGGAAGGAATATTTCCTTATCTGGGAAGTTCCTTATGCCAAAGAAATCACAGGTCCAGGTCCTATCCATATAGATTCAGGATATTAGTCCCCAAAGTTTAGTGTGGCTTTAAGCTTTATTATCTTAAATATTTAACAGCTTAATATATGTTTCCATATAACATTTATGTTGTGCTCTAAGGTTTGTAAAACCCCATACACACATTTTCTCATTTGGATACATTATTTTGTGACTAGTGTAAAACCACACACCCTCCATGACTTAATAGTAAAAGTAAGAAGTTACACTGAATCTAAGTGAATGTTATCCTGTTGGCTTCAGCCCACTTTTCTAGCCCATGAAGAGTTTTGGATCCTGACTCTCTCACTCTCTCATCCAATGTTAGCTCATATATATATATATATATATATATATATACCCTTACTTTCTGTCTTAATAACAACTCTAAGACAGAGGGGTGAGGGCTAGGCAAATGAGGTTAAGTGACTTGCTCAGGGTCACACAGCTGTCTGCCTGGGACCAGATTTGTGCTCAGGTCCTTCCAACTCCAGGTCTGGCACTCTGTCCACCGTGTCACCAACTGTCCTTGAGTGTATATCACTTGTGCTTTTATCCAAATCGTTAGGCAGTTAGGTGGCTCTGTCTACATTTTTCTTCCTAACTGTGTGACCTGTAGGAAATCGCTTAAACTCTCTGTGCCTCAGTTTCCTCTTCTGGAAAATGAGGATAACAGCACCTTCCTCAGTTTTTTGTGAGAATCCACCTGTGCAAAGTGCTTTGCAGACCTCAAAGTGCTATATATGTGCTAGTTCTTAGTGAAAATTGCCTTACTGCTTTTTTGACTGGCGCTCAAAGGCATCTCTTCCTTCCACTTGCCCCTCCTTTACTTTTATCCATGATTACTAATCACCAGCATTTCAGGGAGATATGAAGAAAGACAAACCCAGGGTAGATGGGAATTGCATGCCATCAGCACTCATTTTAGGGTGTTTTTTTTTAAATTTTATTTTTGTGTTCTCTCCATGTTATCTTTGCTCCTAGAAATTTGCCTCTTCTTTTCCTATTATCATTATCATTACCATTATCATTATTGCCAAATGAGATAATAATGTGTCAAAGCATCATGACATCATGTGTTGGCTATCATTAGCTTCATTTGGCTCAGCAACTTTCTGGAGAACAGTTCTCTGACTCTACTTCTTCCCAGTCAGTATGATCTACCTAAGAATCTGTACTTCAAGTGTCCTACACTTATGTCAACTTGACTTCCCTTGATGGCTGCCTACGGGGCAAGAAGGCCCTTATTTGACTATCTCTTCTACACAAGCCACAATTCTTTCCCCAATGAATAATGGCAGATGACTAATTCTGAAATTTCATTTCTTTTCAAAGGCAAAGAGTCCCACAGGAAACTGATGGACCCTCTCAACAATTGCTCTGTCCTTTCCACTCCTTTGATCCTTTCCCACTACCTGGAATAACTTCCTGAGTACTGTAGCACAACCAGTACTGACTTTGGGATCTAGAGGCAAGGTGTTGCTACAGTGTCTTGGGGTGAAAGAGGCAGCCAGAGGAGAAGCTGGAACATATGTCGCAGTGACGAAGGCTGGGGCACTGGGCTGGCAAGAAATGGGTCTGAAGCCAGAAGAGGTCCAAGGCAGAGAAGTCCAGAGCATTTCTGTAAGAGCAAAACCTTGAGATACCAGGTAATACAAAGGGGCCCAGAAGGGCTGCCTAAACACTGTCCAGTGACCCTATAGGTGGTATTTCAAGGCAGTAAGAGAACTATGAATTGTTTATAAAGAATCCTTTTCCAAAACCATAGTATGTCACACATGATGTGATTTAAATATTCATTCCAGCATGCTTATTTTAAAGAGAAAACTGAGGTCCAGAGAGGAGAAGAGATTTGAGGTCAAATCCCACAGTATGTTACGGTGCCAAGCTCGGATTTAAGCCCAGGTTTCCTAGCTCCCAGGACAGAGTTCTTTTCAGTGTGCCAAAATGTCTGTCTAGTTTTCTGTATTAAGAGTTTTTCACATTTTAAGGGTTAAATTTTCTATAATATAGCTCAGTTTAAGCTATATATCTTCATTACAGGGAATATCAGAAATTTTCCCAAGTGGTTGTTTTTTTATTCAAATTCAAGATGAACTAAACTACCAGGTATGGAGCCTCAGGGAATCAAAGGTATGGAAAGAAGTTAAATGAAATGTGAAATTTTTTAGGATCATCTTTTTAAAATGTTGTAGGAGGTATTAAGAATTCAAGAACCATTATTAACCTAGAGGCTTAAAAAAAAGCTTTCCATAAAGCATAAATATAGGGCTAAGATCAATAGTATCAACAATAGGCCTAATTATTGTCCACATAGTGGGGTTCATTCTCTGACTCATGTCACTAGAGCTCTCTTTTCTCTCGTCAATGGATATAAGAAGTCTTTGCAGTATTGCCTTTTACTTCCCATAGGTGGTTTTGAGGGAGGATGAGCTACTTCAGATTTTATATATATATTCAATGTTTCTAGAACAGTAGCCACAGGGCATGTTTTTGGGCAAGTGTGTCTCTGATCTCATTTTTCATAAGCTGGCCTACACTGCTATATAAGTTGTTTTATTTTGCCCCCAATAAAAAGAATAAAATTTGAATGAATTCATTTCATTTCCAAAATTTATTTCCATGATTAACTTTTTGGGTGTGTTGGGGGTGGGAAGGGGAAGTAAACAATCATGACTTTAGAAATGAATATCAAAAAGGCACATTACTCCTCACATTCAGATTGGGGAAGGTAAGAGATACATCTTTCCTCTCCCCTTTTAGGGCACTCAAGTTAAAATAGTCACTGAAGGACAGCCCTCCAATTCCTAAGAGATCTGATCTGTTTGATTGGCACTCTATGTACATACTATATCATGTATAAATACTGACAAGGAGAACCACAACATGGCATGGTGGTTTGATTCTTTGCTGCCTTTTTTTTTTCTTTTTTTTTTTTCTCTCCTAAAGGACAGTGGTCCAGGGTTAAAGGTTGAAATTCAGATCGATGGTTCGTCCCGGGTTAACGTTTATCATTTGCGTTGTGACTACGTTAGGTGACCCCACTGTGATAGTGTAGATTCCTGGATAAACTTCTATCATGATGTCCTTTTGATTTGTTCTTGTCTGGAAAGAAGAGATGGATATTGATGGGTTAGAACTTTGGGGTCCTTTTATTAAAAGCACACTTTCCCTATCTGAGCTGGGTGGCTTCTTCATCCCCACAATCGGCTTCCAATAGCTTCTTAAAGGTGGGGTGGGGTTCAGTTTGTATAGGAAGAAATGCTTGCTATGAAGTTAGATGTTGGGTTGTATGTGGAAGAGCAGGTAGACAACATTTGTTTATTAGCTCAGATTTGCAAGAGCAGGATAGTGCTCTGGGTGATGAACCATCCTAATGAACAAGTTTATTAAATCCATGATGATGGTAAGATGATGTATTTCTCGGTTCCATAGCTGACACTCCAGGAGCTGATTTCAGTGTAATCATTTCAGTGGCCTAAATTACGTATCTAGGAGAAGCCACTGGAATCTTGGCTTTCTCTTTTAGTACCAACCCACAGGAAGTGGGAATTAATGGGAGGGTTTGATTCTGACCCAGCCCTGGCCACAGATGGTCAGTACAAGGATGTGCTGAAGTTATGTGGCCTTCAAACCAATTCTCCAAACATTAATTAAGCCCTCTGGTGGGTGCTGCAGTGATCCAGGTGTTGGCCACAGGTACATTTATCTTTCCTATTAATTGCTATTAAAATTTTTAAAAAATTAATTTCCAGGGGCGCTAAGTAATATTTTTTCTGGAAAGGGGGTGGTGGGCCAAAAAAGTTTGGAAACTAACGCTTTAGGCAATAGCCTTGGCATGGTGCCCGGAATGTAGCAGGCCCTTAATGTCAGTTGACTGGCTGAAAGATGCTCGAGATGACCTGTATTTTGGGAAGCTTATTTTAGTAGCTATATGAAGGACAGACTGGAAATGTATGAGTTAGGAACATGAGTCCATCTGAGATGTGATGGGGGCATAGCTGTGATCTGAGAAGGAGCAAATAGCCAGTTCTGTTCACAATTCAATCAAATTCAAAATTTCATTCAAAAATGAACTTTCACATAAAAGGAGAACAGGCTAAGACTGGACAGTCTGTGTGTGTGTGTGTGTGCATGCGCGCACGTGTATTCAGTGTGGCAGGATTTCTAGCAGGTATGGGCTAATAAAAGCAGCAGTAATGGAGTAGTGTAATGTAAAGAGGTCTTGCCTCAGAGTCAGTAGGTTTCTGGATTCTAAGCCTACCTCAGCAGGTGCTTGCTAATTGTGTGGATCATAGCCAAGTCATTTAACATCTCTCATTCTCAATGACCACATCTATAAAATGGGGGTGATAATAATGCCTATAGCAACACTCTTTGCTGTCTCAAATAACAATATAGATATAAGATGCTGTGCAACCTTAAAGCAATAGATTAAAGGTCAATTATTATGATTATGTGCTGTCATTCTCCTCTCATCTTTTCTCTCTCTCATCTTCTCTCTCTCTCTCTCTCCTCTCTGTCTCTCTCTCTCTCCCCACTTCCCCACCCTTCTCAGCAGCAATAGGATTATCTGCCATTTTGAAAAGGTGATAGCTATGATCTAACAAACAACTACCAGCCTACAAACTCTCTCCTTTTCAGCCACCAAGATAAACGTTCTGAGGTCTATACACAATGATGGGCATTAATGTTTGCATGTTCTGAACTATGGAAAAAGAGGTAACTTTTAGAAAGTGTATCTATGTCAGACTTGCAGAAAACTGAAGTTACTCAATAGAATGAGAGAGTAGCTGTGGTTAACTCTCCATTAATCCTGCCTATCAGGAGACACTTAGTTCCCTTGAAGCCAAGCTCTCTAGAAAGATCAGCAGCACCACCACAGCTAATGAATATTAGAGCATATGAAGCAAAGAGCTTAAATTGGGACTAGGAATAAGTAGTAGCCATAACTCACATGTGTAAAGCATGTTGCAGTTTCATTTAGCACCTCTCTCCCTCATACCATTCTTGCAAGTTGGCGAGTGGAATTATTGTCATTTTTGCTTTGCAGACAAGAAACCAAAGCTAAAAGAGGTGGCTTTCCCCAAGGTTACACAGTTCATCAACTTGAGCTAGAACTAGAACTCAAGTCTCCCAAGATCCCTGCTGTTCCTCCTCCCACAGCTATCAATCTTGTCTTGGTTGTTGATATCACACACTGACTCATGGCTCATTAACAATCTAAGTGCAAATATTTAAACAAATTCTTATGGCAACAAATTTCAGTTATTCTTCAGAACTCTTCTGTGGATTTCCCCCCAGTCAAGTTGTTCCACATAGTTAAGGAGCCACTTTATTTATCCCATGTGCGATAAAGCAGTGTCATTATCTATTGTGACAAGAAGATTTTGGAAGGGGTTGGCTGATGGCCCTGTGGCATACATTTTGTTTGGACCAGACCCATACAAAGCTCTGCTTTTTGGAATTCAAAAAGGGATTTTCAGTTTGGAAGCAAAAGGGTCAGACCACTCCTGCTGACTTCACAGCTGGTGGAATTTCATTGGAATCTGGTGTTGGCACATCCTAACTGCAGGAATTGGGACTCAAATACCTCAAATTCTTTCCAACCACAGCTATGTTTTCAGGCACAAGGAACATCCTATCGCTTCAAATAAAGAGTGCCCGGGTGGGGGGAGAGTTAGTGACCCAAAGTTGGTGAGCACCATTTTTCCTTGATGTGTTGGAGCATCCCAACTTAACTCCATATCCCACGGTATTCAGAGGAATGGTTGGATTCTAGCTCTTGTGAGGAACAGTAAAAGTTTTAGAGCTAGAAAGTTGCTTAACATAATTTTCCAATTCCCTCATTTTACAGATGAGGAAATTGAGGCTCACCAGAGTTAAGGGAAGGTCATAGAAGCAAAACCAAGATTCAAACACAGGCCCTTCCAATTCCAAATTCAGTGCTGTTTTTATTAAACCATCATGTTAAAAGGGGAGAAGTAGGAACTCACCACAGATTTGGATGATTTTGGATCAAGCCTGGACATTCCTGGAACATTGCGGGATGTTCCTACATCATTCCTGGATGTTCCTAGATCAAACTTGGATGATTCCAGATCAAATCTGTGCACTCCTGGGTCAAACCTGGATGTTCCTACATCATTCCTGGATGATCCCGGATCAAAGCTAACCATTCCTGGGTCAAACCTGGATGTTCCTGCATCATTCCTGGATATTCCTGGATCAAATTTGGATAATCCTGGATCAAAGTTGAGCATTCCTGGGTCAAACCTGGATGTTCCTGAATCAAAGCTGGGCATTCCCAGGTCAAACCTGGATGTTCCTGCATCATTCCTGGATGTTCCTAGATTAAACTTGGATAATCCTGGATCAAAGTTGAGCATTCCTGGGTCAAACCTGGATGTTCCTGAATCAAAGCTGGGAATTCCCAGGTCAAACCTGGATGTTCCTGCATCATTCCTGGATGTTCCTGGATCAAACTTGAGCATTCCCGAGTCAAACCTGGATGTTCCTACATCATTCCTGGATGTTCCTGGATCAAACTTGGATGATCCCGGATCAAAGCTGAGCATCCCCGGGTCAAACCTGGATATTCCTGGATCAAATTTGGATGATCCTGGATCAAAGCTGGGCATTCCCAGGTCAAACCTGGATGTTCCTGCATCATTTCTGGATATTCCTGGATCAAAGTTGGATGATCCTGGATCAAAGCTGGGCATTCCCAGGTTAAATGTGGATGTTCCTGGCTCAAACTTGGATGATCCTGGATCAAAGCTGAGCATTCCTGGGTCAAAGCTGGATGTTCCTAGATCAAAGTTGGGTGATCCTGTATCAAATCTGTGCAGTTCCACTTCAAAGCTGGATGTTCCTGAATCAAATCTGTGCATTCCTGGGTCAAACCTAGATGTTTCCGGATCAAATCTGTGCATTCCCGGGTCAAACCTGGATGTTCCTACATCATTCCTGGATGTTCCTGGAACAAATCTGTGCATTCCCGGGTCAAACCTGGATGTTCCTGTTTCATTCCTGGATGTTCCTAGGTCAAACTTGGATGATCCTGGATCAAACTTGGATGTTCCTGGATCAAAAATGGGCATTCCTGGGTCAAACCTAGACGTTCCTGTATTATTTCTGGATGTTCCTAGGTCAAACTTGGATGTTTCTGGGACAATCTTCCTTACTTGGTAACTCATTCTAGAGTCATAGGATGGGTATTTTTCCTAAGGATGAGAGTTAAGACTTATTAAAATGTACTCAGTTTTGTGGGGTTCTGGGTCAGCTCTAATTTCTTGGAATGTCAACAAGGTATGGACTTTCCCCCAGGCTTGTTTCTAGCAAGGTGTTGAGACTGATCTTTGACTCATGCCGTGACATACCCTATAGCATACCTAGACCCCCTAAAAGGCTTCTTTTGAAGAGTTCTTTGCTAAGTGATTTTTTAAAATATAAGGTCTTGGGACCTTAGGTGGCTCAGTGGATTGAGAGGCAGGTCTAGATTCAAATGTGGCCTTAGGCACTTCTAGCTGTGTGACTTGGGAGGGGAATGGGAAGGAGAAGGGGAAAGGGAAGGGAGGGGAGAATAGGGAAGGGAAAGGAAGGGAAAGGAGGAGAGAGATTCTTTATCTTGGCTCCCCTTGGCTTTTTTTTTTTTAATTTCAATGAATTCTTATCCTCTCCTTTCTCCTCTAGCCCAGAAATCTAGAATTTCTTTCTTGCCACTAAAAAGAACCTGTTTGGGCATATAGGACTAATTCCTCATTGATATTTTAACCCACTTTCCCCAACCTTATTGTAAAGTGTTTTCATTCTCCTATACCACTGGACATAGAATGTCAGAGGTAACAGGGATCTTAGGGATCATTTGGACCAAGGGTTGTTTAACCTTTTTGGCCATCTGGTGAAGGCAATGGACAACCCCCTATTCAGAATAATATTTTTAAATGCATAAAAAAACCACAGAAATTCAAAGGAAACCAAACATTTAAATATAGCTATCAAATTTTAAAAAGCTCACAGACTCTGGGTTAAGTTCTTGTGACCTACTCATTAATTCCATAGAAGAGAAACCTGAGGGTCAGCAGCTTATACGAATGGGAGGAAACCTGAGGCCTGCTGGCAACAGTAGAAACTGAAGGACAACTGAGATCTAAACTTCCAGCCTAGCATGAGGGCTTCTGCTGCACTGGGGCTTTTCTCAACAGGAGCTAGAGATAACCCTTAGAGCGGAAAGTTACTTGCCAGGCTGTGCACCCTAGGGTTGGTTATTCTGGAGTCTTTTTTTTTTATAACTATTTAGTTTAACCACAAAAATCTTCAAGTCTCTAGGCTTATAATAAAGTATCTTATTCTTTGGAGGTGGAGGTGTTTTTTTTTTTCTTCATTATAACAGTTTTAAAAAGCAACATCTTTGCTCTTCTTAGAATGAGGTAATGAGATACTAAAAAGTATAAATTTGTAGCAAGGAGCCTTGACAATGATGTAAACATTTTTTTTTCTTCTAAGAGAAGGCTCCTACTGAATGAAACTCAGTCTCAGTTATAAATGAGACCCCAAGATACTTTTTTAAAAAATGGTTACCAGAGACATGCCAGAGTAGAATCATGGAAAGAATATTGAACTTAGAATCAGGAGACCTGGTCGATCTTCCGCTTATTATCTGTGCAACCTTGGACTTTCCCTCTGTGGGCCTCAATTTCCTCATCTGTAAAATGGGGATTATAAAACTTGCATCACTTCCTTCATAGGGGTTACTGTGAGGAAAGCACTTTGCAAAAGTGCTATAGAAAAGTCCTCATTGGGGCAGCTAGGTGGCTCAGTGGATTGAGAGCTAGGCCCAGAGTGCCTGGGTTCAAATTTGACTATATAGCCATTTCCTAGTTGTGTGACCCTAGGCAAATCACTTAATTGCCATTGTCTAGCCCTTACCTCTTTTGCCTTGGAATGGATCCTTAGTATTGATGCTAAGACAGAAGAAAAGGGTTTTTAGAAAAAAAAAGCCATCCTCTGTTTCATACTAAATTTATCCTTATAGATTCAGAAAGCTCAGAAGACAACCTTCCATAAATGCTGATTGTCAGAATTACAGAAGAATCACAATGCTCTAAGAGATTGGAGAGGCCAACTAGTAGTGGTCTTACCTGGACAGGAATTCTCTATTCTCCCTGACAAGTAACCCTGCAGCCTTTGCTTGAAGGCCTCCAGCAAGGCTACAACTCCGGCCCAGGCCTGTATGAATGATTCAGGACATAAATCCTCTCCTCTGCTTCCTCACTTCAGAAATATTCTCAGGCTGCTGGAGACATCCACTGTTTGAGGTAGGAGAACCATGTGTTTCTTTAACACCAGAGAACAGTGTCTATCATGGGGAAAGTCAAGGGTTGACAAGGTTCACCTGCTCTGGGCACCCACCTGTCTCACCTGGTGAGAGAGCCATGGCCATGCAAAGTCCACGCGTTTTCGGTGATACCTGCAGACATGATTCACTTCTGTCTTTTCTGGTACAGGAGTATGAAACCTCTACAGAACAAAATACAGAGTTGAGAAGCCAACATCCTAATGAGTCAGAGCAGGAAAGAGGCCTGAGAAGTCACCTAACACAAGCTGCTCCTGACCAGGAGTTGCCTTCACATTTCAAAGAAGTGAATCTTCCAGCCTCCCCTGGGACCCTTCTACTCTTCAACAGACTCTCCATGGCAAATAATGAATAAACACTGGGAAATCTGGGAGAGAGAAATGTCACTTTCTCTTCAGTTCAACAGATTTCTGTCCTCCAAGAGATTATACTCCATGTTGAGCAAAATGTCTACTAAAAATCAACATCTTTGGCATCACTTTGCTGCCATCTGCTGCTTCTCTGCTCTCTTTGTACAACAACAGCAGCCTGGACCACCAGAACTGGGCAGGACAGTGCTCTGAGCAAGGTTAAGCAAGGCATTTTATTCTCTAAGCACCTCCTAATGACCTGGGTCACCACTTGCCAAGGTGGCTTTGTCACCCAGTGACAAAAATGCCATCTATGCATTCCCTGTTGTGGGCAGTAAAAGATTCTAATGAACAAATGTTTACTGTCCCATCTTTGAAGAAGGGAGGAGGGATCTTCTCAAAATCTAGAAATAGGGCTGGAGGGGCAAAGAATAAACAGCCAACTAGCCTTCTCACTTGTGCTAGGTAGGTTAGATTTTTAAACCAAAGAACACAAAGGGGAGGAAATTGGCTGCTGTTCTCCTTTTTAATTCCCCCCTCAAGGTTAACCATGGACTTATCCTCCACTGCAACTAATTGAAAGGACTGAACTTGCTAACGATAGCCACAGAGCAAAATAGGTAGAATGAGGAACTCTTCACACTAGAGCAGGGGTCGGCAACATATGGCTCTTTCTGCAGGAGCTATAATGTCAATTTTTTTTCAGGTGCTGTTACAGGAGCGTGCACTGTGAGCACTGTATGGCTCTCATGAAATTACATTTTAAAAAATGTGGCCTTTATGGCTCTCACGGCTAAAAAGGTTGCTGACCCCTGCACTAGAGGAATCACTTCCAGGAGTCATAATATTTGTGTGTCTGCAGATTAACACTCAAGGAGAACATGGGAGGGTTCATGATTATCTCTCCTCATCTGCTTTCTATAAAAGCAAAAAGTTCATTTGCTAAACCCACAGTCTCCAACATTACTTTTATAGAAACACAAATCAAAAGGTGTTTTCTGGTTTTTAAATTGAACCTGACTCACATCTTGTTCTGGAGTCACTGTGAGTTTCAAATTGAAGTGGAAATGTGTTCAGAAATGATGAGAAGGGGTGTTAACAGAGCTTAACATATATAAGTACCTGGAAGGAAACTATATTTTACATTCTTCCCTTGCCCCACAAACTGCACCCCTTAGCCATCTCCCTATACCAATTAGCTACTAGTTTTCTTGAAGATGATTTATGAAAGTTTTCCTTGAGTGTCCTCAAATGGTTAAACATGTCAGTGAACAGGTAACCTAGAAAAGGTTAGGATGGACTTTGAGGGGCTTCGTAGTCCATCTTGCCTTTGGATAGGTTGGCACTCAATTCTCCTTCTGACGGATGAGCATCTCTTCTGGATTAAATATGCCCAGCAAGAAGTGCATATAATATGCACTATTATATGTCACTGTCAGGGAAAAGCTAACATCGCTCATGCTGTAGTTTTGACCAATTTCCTCAAGTTCTGATGATGGAGCTAAATAGTTAGTGGTCTTAGCTCTGCATGGTACCCCTTCATCTTCACCATCATAAGGTACCTGATAGCAATTACTATAAACTTGAATCAGATGAAATACGTAGAACTTGAGGTTTGATCCAGAGACAATTTTTTCCTACCATATTTTAGGGGAAGAGTGTAGCTTCGGTCCTAATCTAAGTTGGTCTACAAGATTTTTTAAAAATTTAGGTTCAATTTTAAAAGAACTCAATATGTTTTCACCTAGGTCAGTCTGGAGCCCAATCAATTCAATTTGTTCTGGTTTGTAATTCATGTTTTAGTTGAAGGCCTTGGCTTTTATATCACCTCTTAGCAAACCTGATCTTTTTGTGGTTTTGCCAATCAAGGCTGCCCAGGTTGGGAAAGGAACAGGAAAGTCCCATAAAGTCCTATAAGAGTCACAAAATTAGCAGGTTGGTTAGGAGCATGGCTTTTGCCTGGACTCACCCCACACTGACTTGAAACGTATTCCATGTATGCCCTCACTGCTTCGCATGCTTCATTGAGGCATATTGGCTTCCCTTCTCCCTGTTGTTTGAACAAATGGCACATTATTGATGAGCTTTCTGCTGTTTGGTGTCTCTGAAAGCTGGACTCTCTAGGCGTGGTGTGTTTAGAAATACCTACCGAAGAATTATTTCCTGACTCTCCAGGTGCACAATAAACAAGTCTATCATGGAAAAAACACTGGGGACTTGGGTTCATGTCCTGCCTCTGTGACTTCCCTGAATGACCTTGGACAAGTTATTTCTCTCTGGACCTTAACTGTAAAATGAGAGAATTGGACTATATAATCTCCAGGATCCCTTTAAAACGACTGATTTAGGGGGTAGGGCCAGCACACACTTTCTTTTTAAACTGTCAGTATTTTAGAGCTGCAAGAAACCCTAACAATTACCACAGGTCTTAACTAAAAGAAACCTGGGAGATCTACTCAAATTCCTGCATTTTACAGATTGGGGAGGGTGGGGCAGCCAGGTTTGCACAGAAAATAAGGGGATGACCAGGCTTCAAATCTGGCCTCAGGCACTACTTCCTGCCAGTGTGAACCTGGGTAAATCACTTAACTTGATTGCTGCCCGTTTTAGAGTAGATAGGAAGAAGGTAAGGTTTAAAAAAAAAATACAACTATTTACAGATGACCAAAGAGAGGAAACCAGTAGGAAGTATCAAGGCAGCTACATTAAAAATCTACCCTCCATCAAAATTAGTTGAGAATACCCACTCTCCATTTACTATCTATTCCGAAGGACTTCAAACACAGGGGAATTTAGAGCTTTTCTGTGCAAGTAACTGCTACATAGACTTGAGTAAGATGAAACCCTTCGACCCCTGGTGGGTCTAATCAGAATGTCAAGGCTTCTTAGGGAACATGTAGTCTGACCCCCGCATTTTACAAATGAGTAAACGCTAGGAGAAGAGGCAATGGTGTCCAGGTCACTGTTAGTGGCAGGACCAGGATACCCAGATCCCCTAACCTAGTTAACCAAAGCATTTTTCATGGTCATTTACAGGGTATAGTGGTGGGGTTAGGAGACGGGGGAAAGAAACGGTGCGGCACTCGCAGGATCAAGTTTCCGAGCTGGGTTCAGGTATAAGGTGGAAGCCTTCCTCCCCTCCCCCACCCATTCCACCTTCTTGCAACAATGACAGTGACAAGGGAGATTCAGAGATGGTGGCTGGGGCTCCGAAGCCATCAGCTGGGTCCTGGTTAGCAGTATGTGCCCTCCCCAAAACCTCTCTGCCACAGACCCGAAGGCTTTCCACCATTGAAGGTAAGTTGACAGCTCTCCTCTTCGCCCGCTTTAGCAAGTCCAGGTTCTGCCGCAACAAGCGCTCCAGGGTTTCTCTGTACAGGAAGCCCATTGAATGGTCCTTGGGGTACTGGTCCATGCTACCCTGCTCACACACAGAAATGGGTTAGCCTGGAGTGGGGGTACGGGACAGCCCCTCCAGAGGGGAAGGAGTGCTGAAGGTCCCTCAGTTAAGTGATTGCCTGAGGAAGAGCCGCAACCACAAGCGTAAAGGCATGCAAACCCTCCACCCCGGCCCAGATCGCCCTCGGGACTTAGGTGGGGATAGAACCAGCAACCACGCGGGATTGCCAACCCCATCCCCCTCACCTGGCTCTGGTCTCAGGGCGCATGCGCCCCTGGCTGTCTCCCGCCCGGATTATGACCAAGGGAGGAAGGATGGAGGTGGAGCTAGGGTGGGACCAGAGCTGGGGCTAGGCGGGCTCTACGACGTGTGGGATGCGTGGCCGCCTCTTGTGCTGTCGCCTGACGTCAGGGCCCCGGTGGCGCGTTCTGAAGGGACTCTAGTGAATGTGGGCGGGCGGCGGTCAGTTTGGGGGCTGGCCGGGAGGTGGGAAGATTGTGGGGAGGAAAGGGATTTCTAAGTCTGTTTTTGCGGTAGCCGGTTTCTGTGGGTTCTTCGAGAAGGAGAGTAACCTCCTTCGGCCCATGGACAAACCCTTCCCATTGGAGACGGACACCAGCCCCCGCGAGGAGGCCAAGGGGGCCCGAGGCCGAACTCCCCGACTGCTGCAGGTTCTGGCCAAGTCTACTGGCACGGCAACCTCCTCCGTTTCCGGACCCCAGCTGGGGGCTGCTGGGGTGGGGTGAATGACCTCCGCCCTAGAAGCCTAACCTGTGTCCCACCCCCACCCCCTACTCTCAGGGTCGGGGTGAGGCCTCTGTTTAGCTCTGCACTTCTATAAACTAAACGGTGTGGTCTGGGACTGACCTGTTGCAGAGTCCTCTCTAGTGGGTTGGAGAGGCAGATAGCTTTAAGGCCATCCCATGTGGCCAGTCTAGCAAGCATTTAGTAAATGCCCATGTGCAAGGCACTGGGCTAACCCCGAGGATGCAGAGACAAAATACAGTCCGTACCCTCAAGGACCCTACATTCTAATGGGGAGTTGAAGGGCTGGGAAGTGGGGCAGAGGCAACCCGGGAATCACTAGATATATACCAGATACGTGTAGAGTGTCGTCCCTTTTCGGTCGTTTTAGTCCCGTCTGACTCTTCTGGACCTCATTTAGAGTTTTTCTTGGCAAAGATGCTGGAGTGGTTTGCCATTTCCTTCTCTAGCTCATTTTACAGATGAGAAAACTGAGATAGTTAAGTGATTTGTTCAGGTTAGAATATCTAGTAAAGTGTCTGAGACCAGATTTGCACTCAGGAAGATTCCCAAGTCCTGTCCTCGGTCCACAGTCACAACTTTTTGTGACCCCCCCTGACAATACAGGGTGTGGAGTTTTCCTGGTAAAGATTCTGGGATGGTTTGCCTTTTCCGTTGTGCTGGCATCCGGAAGGAGCTACCTTGATCCCACTGACTCCTAGGTTAGAAGCAGGTCTTGTGATACCTCTGGAAACTTACTCACTCCTAGAGCCTTTGATTTGATCAGACTTTAATCACTTTGGTTCAGTCACTCCTCCCTGTTGCCAACTAATCTCATCTAGAGATTTTAATCTCACCGACTGTTAGTCAGTCTATCCTTTGCTGCCCGTCTACTGTTCTTTTATTTTCAGGTTGACACTTTCTTTATTGACTTAAACAGGCTTACCCAGAATCACACAGCTAGTAAACTTCTTGAGGCTGCATTTGAATTCAGTTTTTTTCTGACCCTAGGCCTTAGCTGCCTTGTATGCAGGGTAAATAGTAGCTAATTTGAAAGGAGAAGACGCAGTAAGGCTGGTTTACAAATAGCTTCAGGAGGTGAGTTTGAGTGAGGAGCCCAGAACAACCACTGAGGTTTCAGTTCTGTATGATTGGGAGGAGCTAGTGCTGAGCCCTCCCACAGTAAGAAAGAAGCTTGGAAGAGGAAGTTTCTGGTGAAAGATGATGATGCCTTCTTTGAATTTGTTGAATTTGAGATATATGAAAGGCAGTTTAGGGGTGAAGGGAATCACATTTAGAAGAGAACAGTGATGAAGTTTGGTTGTTGTTTTTTTAAACTCTTACCTTCCATCTTGAAATCAATACTAAATATTGGTTCCAAGGCAGATGAGCAGGAAGGGCTAGGTAATTGGAGCTGTGTAACATTTAGGCAGTGTCTGAGGCCAGATTTGAGCTCAGGACCCCCAGTTTCCAGGCCTGACTCTTATTCATTAAGCCACCTACCAGTCCCCAGTGATGAAGTCTTATAAACCAACACCCTTGTCTATCCTTTCTTCATTTTATTCAGCTGCCATAGGAAGCCAGACCTTGATCAAAGCAGTGTAGTAGGGAAAAGAACATAACATGTATACTCTGTAGGACCAGAGACTTATCTAACTGGGGTCAATCTGTTTTAAACCCTTCATTTTTTTTTTTTTTACAGATGAGGAAAATAAGGCCCATAGAGGTCTAAGTGACTTATTCAAGATTAGGCAGATAGCAAAGGATGTGATTTGAATCTTTACCCACTGACTCCTAGTCCACCATTCTTTTCATTGCATGATTCCTAAGACAGGTTCAAGTTCTAGTTCCAACACATATCATCTGAGTGACCATGGACAAGTCACTTTACCTCATCAGTAAATAAATAAAATGAGTATAATACTTTTAACACTAATTACTATGAGACTTGTGAGGAAAACACTTTGTAAACCTTAAAGTGATAATATAATTATGAATACTTATTTATTACCTTTTCTAGCACTATGCCTTCCATATCTCTTACTTTAGATGACTTAAGATTAGGCCTTAAGAAGTTGTTCCTTTTGAGTTCCTAAGCAACCTTCTGAGGTGAATGGTACCTCAATAACTACCTTGTTATCCTGCTATTTTATTTTATTTTGTTTTTCAATTTTTAAAGCCCTTACCTTCCATCTTAGAATCAATGCTGTGTATTAATTCCAAGGCAGAAGAACAGTAAAAGCTAGGCAATGGGGGTTGTGACTTGATCACCCAGCTAGGAAGTATGTGAGGATTTGAACTCAGGACCTGCAGTCTTTAGGCCTGGCTCTCAATACACAGAGCCAGAAGGGACTTTAAAGATAACCTAAATCCATCCCTTTCCTTACTTAACAAATAAGAAAATTAAGGTCAGAGAGTTAGTGACTCACCCAGGATCACAAAAGCAAGTTATAGTGGCAGAGCCATTATGAAAACCCAGTTCTCTTGACCATCAACCAGTCTTAGTATTCATTATTTCCTAATTATCCCTGTTTATAGCTTCTTTGCACACACACACACACACACACACACACACACACACACACACACATATATATTTGTTAATTATTGCTCTCCCTTTAGATTGTAAGCTCCTCAAGGGCCAGAACTATTTTTTTGCCTTTTTGACCCAAGCACTCAGCATAGTGCCTGACATAGTGTGGGGATATTATAAATATTAGTAATTGTGTTATAAGTCTAATAGAATATAGAAATGAACTGGGAAATGGAGAGTAGTATTAGCCCTAGTCTGCTGCCAAGGAATGTGCTAGTTCATCTGTGGATAAAGGGAATGAATGGTTACAGTCTATCAGATTATGGCTTTTATAGTAGCTCTTCTCACAAAGGCTAATCTAGTACAAGTAGGACCATTTTAAAAACTGTAATGTGTTGTGGAACAGAAAAGTTTGGGAGATGTTTTCATTATAAAGACCTATGATTTGTTGGTTGGGGTCCATTTTCCCCAGGGGAGGGTGGAGGAAAGAGGGAAAGATGTCTAGGGAATATAAATATCCATTTTAGAAGGCCAAAATCATTTTTAACTTCATATGAAAAAAAAAAAGGGAAAAGTCTTCTCTTTCATGGGTTAAAAACTTGGACAAAATCACGGATCATATCAGAGTTAGACAAAATATACCCAGTATACTCTGGAGAATGTAGAAATCATTTCATTTGACAGGTGGCATTTTCATTTCTTCAGCAGATTTAGAGGCTTTAGTATCATTACAGCTTTGTCAAGGAGCTCTTACCAACCTGAATCTCATTAGGTCATTCACTTTACCTGATTACAACAGCTCTGTGGATTATTGGGGAAACTATTCAAATTGTCATCTTGACCACACTTGTGAGGATTAGTTTCTATAATCTACTAAAAAGGGAGAGAAAATTTAAAAGCTAGCTGCAGAGCTAAAATGCTGGGAGAAGGGACTGTTTGCTTCTATGTACTGTTCTGAACAAAGTCATCAAAAATGAAAAGAATGTTTTTGTTCTTATTAATCCCAGTCCTTACCTATTCATCCTAATAATTTTAAGATTGTAAGAATGTAGACAGGAAGGGGCCTTAGAGATCACTGAGCCCAACTACTTTATTTTACAGGTGAGGAAAATGAGATCCAGAGAGGTGATGTGACTTAGCTGCTCAAGCTGCTCAGAGCATGTAAGTATCAACTCAATTTAAACCCAGTTCTCTTACTCTAAATCTCTTGTTTTTTCTGGTCTATCCTTCAGTTTCACAATTCTCTTGGGAAAAAATGGACATTTTTTGTAGAATTCTAATTTCCTAAATACCATCAGTTTATGTAGATTAAACACCTCTTTTATGGGACTGTTTTTTACTTTATTAGGAACTTAACAGTTTGTTTCAGTGTACCTTCTGTATTCTGGAGAGCCTCCATTTACTTCAATTGGAAAAATGTGTGATTTCAGGGGTGTGAGTAATGATCGTGGATAGTAATACCTTAAAAATTATTTTGGCTAGAATATTCATCCTTTTGATTCACATTCCTTCACTTGCCCCGGCTAGTTTGAAGATGACGGACACAAGTGCATGCATCTGGCCATCCTTGAAGCCTTCAGAGTTTGCAGTGATAGGACCTTTGGAAACCCAGTATTACCTCCATACAATGATGAGGCAATGACCATGGACTTTAGTAGAGGTTGGAAAAGCTCCTTGTCCTTAATTACATAGTTTCATGATCAGTCCTGAATTTGCCAAAACATAATTATAGGTATACCCCAACTTTAAGAAAAGCCAAACTTATGAAAGAATTCTTTTAAATAATATGTTTACTCATATCTCTGTTCCCAACTTTTGTGTTCCATTTCTGGTATAAATAGTTCTGATAATTGTTTGATCACTATTAGTGAGGAAAGCATCAGCTGTTGCTCCCTCCCTCCAGTACAACTGACATAAGGGGCAGATAAATGAGGCAAGAAAGCATTGGTGTGTTTAAATTCTATTCCCTGTTATCTGTTAGGGAATTTGAATAAGTTTCTTCTTTTTCAAATTTCCTAACAGATAACAAAGTTTCTTAACTTGAAGGAATGAGAAGGGTGGTAGGCAATACTGGTCACATACTTGGTGGTTTTGAAAAACTAAGCTTACCAGTCTTGGTAGGAGTCTGCTTTGAGACATAGAGCAGCTTTGTTGAGTGAGACTTTTACTCATCTATCACTGAGTAGTGGGCAAGGTGTTATTCTATTGCCATCTTCCCCTGTTCCTCATCAATCATGCCATCTCAAAGGCTAGCTATTTGTCTACTAGGACACACATCATCATGGAAAGAGTTGGAGACTGAGAGACAGAGACACACATAGGGAGACAAAAACAGACAGATATGAGAAGAAGCAGCAGAGAAAAGAGCTGTCTGTGGATTCAAGAAAGAAGTAGCCAGAGGTGTTTGCCTGTACTTTCAGTTCCCATGGAGGTTGAAGCTAACAGATCTCTTGAACTTAGAAGTTTTCAGCTGCAGTGAGTTATGCAAATTGGATGTCTGAACTAAGTTCAATATCAGTAGGACGAGTCTTGGAGAATGAGGCCACCAGAATGTCTAAGGAAGGGTGAACCAGCCCAGGATGAAAATGGAGCACACCTGTGCCAATCAGTTGTGGAAGTGGGTTGGTGAACAGCCCTGCATTTCCAGTCTGGACAAGATAAGGGCATTCACTAGAGAAAGAGACACAGACAGAGTTTGGGGCCTTTCAGTACTGGAGTTATGAGTTGCCCTGGCCATATGTGTTCCCTCTGCTTGTATGCTTCACCTTACATGTGCAATCTACACTTGTGCTTACTCTAGCTCATTCATGATGTATGTATCTGTTTGTAGGAAAGCATGTCCTAAATTTATAGGTTTTCTGGACTTTTAAAAAGCAGTTTTATTGTTTTGTTCTTTTTTATTCTTTATTTTATTCTAGTCTATAATATTTTTAGATTTGTTTCTATTTTTATATTCAATTCTTTGTATCTATTTTTTATTTTGTTTCTATTTTTCTATTCTATTCTGTTCTTTTTATGCCTTCCTACTAAATGCTTTTGCTTTGAGCTGATTTTGTCTGTTGACTGACTATGTACCACTAGGGTTTCATAAGCTAGTTTTAGAAGTATGGATCCATAAATTATCTTTGAACCTGGGAGCAGTTACCTCCATGGGGACCTACCCTTCAAACCTGTAAGTGCCAAGCTGGAAGTGTAAGAGTGTGTGTGTGTGTGTGTGTGTTGGGGGGTGCCCTTGTGCCACCAGGTAACCAGAGTCAGTGTGTATTTGTCTTGATTGATTTTTCTTTATTCTCCCATTTTGTATAAGTTTTTTCTTTGCTTTGTATTCTTTATACGTGCCATTTTTATGACTCATTAATATTTCATTATATTAATATGCTCAAACCCCAAAGACCTATTTTGATGTTTTATTGTAGTGTGGAGGTAATCTTAGGTCCTAAAAGGCTGCTTAGTGGAGTGAAGACTCTGATAGGTCCTAACGAATGCGAAAGCCTAGAATCCAAGGTCATATCTCCTTTGTTTGACCAAAGTTTAAGTAGGTTAGCTTTCAGGTTATTTTTTTTTAAGCCACAGCAGTTAATTAGACCATCTACTCAGTTGTTGAACAAGTGAACTTTTTCAGTAGAGGAAGTACCCAAATAGATCAGCCTATAAGTTCCTGAAATATTGAAATGATAGTACCCTCACTCTCTGATCCAAGAACATTGGATCAGAGGTTATAGGCCACTTTTGTCAACTTGTTGGATGTTGCTAAAGTGCTCCCCCAAATACTTTTTTTTTTTTAACCCTTGTACTTCGGTGTATTGTCTTATAGATGGAAGATTGGTAAGGGTGGGCAATGGGGGTCAAGTGACTTGCCCAGGGTCACACAGCTGGGAAGTGGCTGAGGCCGGGTTTGAACCTAGGACCTCCTGTCTCTAGGCCTGAC
>NC_058135.1:237225666-237258863 GCF_016433145.1 Gracilinanus agilis | reverse complement strand
GAGTGTGGAGGGGGTGGGGGTGGGGCGGTTGCTCAGCTTGCGCTTGAGTGAGAGCCCTTTTTAGCTTGGAAATGTCTCGATTCCACGTACCTTCCACGCTGTGTCCTGTTGTGGGGTTCCTCCGTTCGTCTGGACTTGTTTTTATGTCCCCTTGAGGAGTTTTGTGTGTTTCGGTCAGGAGAGGTTTAGAGCTGCTTCTTACTCTGCCGCCATCTTAACCCGGAAGCCCCGCCAAATACTTTTAATTGTAGTGCCACAGTAAATAGAATCCTTATTTCACTACAGTGCCACCAATGTTGAATTTTATAGTTTTTAGTAGGTAGAGCACTTGGAGTTGGGAAGACCTGAATTCAAATCTAGCCTCTGATACTTACTAACTATGTAATCTTGGGCAAGTCATTTAACCTTTTTTTGTGCCTCAGTTTCCTAATGTGTAATTCCTATTAAATTAATCAATACTTAATTATGTTATATTTTATATATTATGTTTTATATAATATATTATAATTTAATTAATTAATTTTAAAATTTAAAGTAGTAATTTTACTAATGTATAAAATGGGCATAATAATAGCACTTACCTTTCAGAGTTGTAGTCAAGGTAAAATGAGATAATATTTTTAAAGAACTCTGTAAACCTTAAATATAAGATACCTGTTAACTAGTTATATGTAAAAATGAAAATTTTGGGGTAGATTTTTCATATTTTTGACTAATTTGCTAAAGTTGTTTATTGTCTCAAATTTTTTTTGTTATTGAGTTGTAAGATTTTCTGATGTACAACCATATTATCTGCAAGCTTTCAAAGGAAAGCTTAAAAGCTGGTTTTATCTTCCACCGCTTCTGTCTTTATAAATTGATACTACTTATAATCATTTCTTTTTCTTCTGAAGACTTTGAAAACAAATTTATATCCTAAATTTATTTGGACCAATGTTGACTTTAGCTATCATTACTCTACATTTGGCAAATAAATGATGTATTTACTGACTAAGGTGTTTTCTGTGCTGTTTTGGTTTTCTTGTAATGGTAATTGATTTATAGTAGTTAAACTTTTCCGCAAAATTATTTTAGTAGGTGTCTATGTTATTTCTATTGTCCACTTAAATTGTTTATGATTCAATTGTTTCAACTGGATACCTGCTTTTTTCTCATTGTTAGGCTTCTAGGTTTTCTTTAACTAATTTTCATCTTTGTTCTGACAAAAGTTAATAGTTTTATGCAGAAAACTGATTCAGGATTGACCTCCACATCAACAATGAGTTTTTCTATATGTTAAAATGAAATAAATTATATTTTTATGATTTGGAGGGTACTTGCTATATTCTACCAGTTCTTTTCTAGAAAAAATTATTCTTGGTATAAAAGTGTGAGGTTTTTGTATAGTCTACAAATCTTTAGGCTCTCTAATTTCTTCTTCCTGGGTCAGGTTTCTTCCTAATATGTTTCTTACCATCCTTTCCCTACTGTTGCACCCAATTTTCCAACTTTTATGCCAATTTAAGATGGAAGTCTAATAAAAAATTTTGTAGAATTTTATAGACTTTCCTACATTTTTGGAACCCATACTGATCTGTAAGCTGCAATTATTTTCAAGGTTTTCTTTTTGCAAATACTCAACATAAAGTGACCAAATATTTCATGAAGTAATGTTTCTTCTTTCCTTTAAGCATATAATTAAACCACTCTACCAACTCCTTTCTCTATCCTTCCAAGGAACTCCTATTATCCATCCATCCTTTCATTTGGCTGCAACTTCCTTCTTTCTTCCATTTTAAGAGGATTTAATTTCTGTAGCAAGATATTCATTTGTTAGTCTTTGGATAAGATTCTTGTACTCAGAGTACCAACAGCCAAGTTAAAGTTTATATACTGTCTGAAAACTCTAATTCTTAGCACTACTTAGAAGAAATCTTGGCAAGAGACCCAATTAAACAAAGTCATTCCGAGGGCATTTATGGATGAAAATGGAAGAACAACAAACAAAAAAAAATGGAAAAGATCTGCAAAGATTTTTTTTTAGCAAATTCACCACCAAAGGTAGTAGAACTGCCAGAATTAAAGACTAACACCACAGTCCCAGATGTACTTTTAAAGGAGGTTATATATGTGGGAAAGTACAACAAAACTAGATAGACAGTTTTACAAAATATTTATCAAGTCTCTATTATGTAGTAGGCATAGTGCCAAATGCTAGGGAAATAAATATAAGCAAAAAAAGCAGTTCTTACCTTTAAATGAGCTTAAAGGGTATGGGGTGGGGTGAGGAGATTAGGAGAGGGAAGGGTATCTGGACAGGGAGAAGGACACTGGTGAGGAAGGGCAGAATTCCAGAGTAAATTGTGGGCTACACTAAAGATTCAATCAGGAAAATGGCCCTCATTGGGAAGATTTTTCTAGGGTAGGAAGGTGGCTAATGAGGAGATGTAGAAACTGGGAGGGTGTGTTAGTTTGGGAGATGTGTGCATGTGTATTTGTGTGAAATGATCAGACTTCTCTGCTTTTGGAAAATTACTTTTTCAGCTGTATAGAGGAGAAATTGAAATGGGGAGAAGTTTGAAACACAGATACCAAGTATAAAGTTATTGAAATAGTTCAGATAAGATGTGATGAAAGCCTGAATTAGGGTAGTGACTGTGTGAACAAAAAGGACAGGATATGTGTGTGTGAGAGAGATGTTAAAAAAGGTAGGATAGGATTTAGCAACTGATTAAAATGTAACATGCTGGGAGTACAGAATCACGAGTGACATAGTAATCCTTGCCAGTCTTTTTACACATTACTCTTTTCTTCATATTCTTTGATAGAGATTCTGGCTTACTGCCAGGCACATAGTTGTAAACTGTGATTAGAAGGATAGATGTTCCTGACAGTAATTGGAAAATTTAGAAGAGAGGTGAGCTAGTAAGGAAAGATAATTCTGTTTCGGACATGTTAAATTTGTGAACTTTATGGGATATTTAGTTGGAGATGCTTAAAAGGCAGTATGTGACATGTGACTAGAGCTCAAGAGAGAGAAAGTCTGGGTATAGAAATCTGTGAGTCATCTGCAGAGAGTAGTTGACCTTAGGAGATCTGATGAGGAGATCCCTGAGAGACTATAGAGAGAAAAGAAAAGCAGGTCCGGTACAATTCCTTAGGATACTGCTTTGTAGATTAATTTGAGGTTTGGTGGCACTAGCCCCCCTTCATTACTACTCTAAAAATATTTTCCTTGAGATTCTAGACCTTTGTTCTTTAAATGAATGTTTACTGGTTTTCCTAGTTCTATAAGGCATCACCTTCATCATTTGACGGGTTTGTAACAAAATCCACAAATTGTATTGTAATAATGTAATTTTTACTTTAGGTTCATCATTAGATCTAGAGCCAGAAGGGATTTTAGAGCCCACTTAGTCCAGCCATCTCATTTTATAGATGAAGAAACTTGTGATCCCAAGAAGGTTAAGTGATTTGACTAAGGTCATGGAGTAATAAGCATCATATATGCAGAATTTTCAATGACTTCCCAGTCAGTGCTTTCTCTACTTTATCATGATTCCTGAAACTATGTTAGCAAGTCCCAGTCATTAACACTGACTTTTCCTTCAATTATTTAAGTAATTATTTAAGGAATGTTTTGTAATTATACAAATCTTGAGGGAACCTTAATAGATTGACTCACAAATATTTTATGCATTTAGTAATTTTCTTGAATGGAATTTTCTTGTTTCTGATGTTCCCTTGCATTTTCTTAGTGCTATGTAGAAATGTTCTTGATTTTTTTGTGGATTTATTTTGTCCTGCTACTTTACTGAAGTTATTGTCAGTTTACTTAGTGATTTTCTGTTTTTTTTTTCTTCTTCTTAAAAATTCTTACTGTATCAGTTCTAAGGCAGAAGAGTAGTAAGGGCTAGGCAAAAGCTAGGAAGTACCTGAGGCCAGATTTTCTCTGGGGTTTTCTAAGTAAATCATCAAATTACCAACAGACAGGAATAATTTCATCTCTTTTTTTTTGCTTATTCTTAATGAATTTTACTTTTTCTTCTTCTTGCTATTACTAGTATTTCCAGATTTATATCAAATAACAGTGGTGAAAGGGGGCATCCTTGCCTTGCCCTTATATTGTGAAAGCTACTAATGTTTTCTATTGCAAACTATTATCATATTTAATTTTAGATATATACTTTTATCAGGTTAAAAATGATGTCTCTTTGCCTGTGCTTTGTAAGGTCTTTATTATAAATGAATATTTAATTTTGTGAAGCCTTTCCTCATCTTTTAATACAACCATTGGTTTATAGTGTTTTTATTTTTAATGTGACTAGTTGTCAGTTATTTTTCTAATACTAAACTATTTTTGCAATCCTGATCATGAAGAGTAATTGAGATCAGGGAAATTTGATCATAGATAATAATTTTTTCCATATATTTCTGCAATTCATCAGAGATTTTAAATATCTATTTATAGATCGATCACTAGCTACTTCAGTGGGAGATGAGGACAAGAAGAGAAGTTTAGTGAAGACACATCTGCCCAGGTTCTAGATCTATATCTTTTTTTTTTTAAACCCTTGTACTTCGGTGTATTGTCTCATAGGTGGAAGATTGGTAAGGGTGGGCAATGGGGGTCAAGTGACTTGCCCAGGGTCACACAGCTGGGAAGTGGCTGAGGCCGGGTTTGAACCTAGGACCTCCTGTCTCTAGGCCTGACTCTCACTCCACTGAGCTACCCAGCTGCCCCCTAGATCTATATCTTTTTATCTGATTAAATTTCTCTATCACTATGAGCAGATTACATACTCTTTTAAATTCATATTACACCCACGGGCCAGATGGGGGGGGGGGCTGAAATGTTCTATCTGGCCACATTACTCCTAATGTGATGAATACAATGAATAGGATACAATACAATGAAACTTTGAAAGAGTTGCCTTAGAAACAGACTGACAGATGATCATTTCCTTTCCTTTGGCCCCCCTCTTTAAAAAGTTTGCCCATCACTGATTTAGTACATAGTAAAGTAATACAGTTTTTAATTAGGTAAGATTGCAAGCAGTATCTTAGTGATAGTTCCTGAATAAGTGGGATTTCATTTCTGCCCAGCTTCTCTAAGATGTGAACCTCTAAAATGGGGAAAACATGGCATAGTCTCTGATATAGCTATCCATAGTATATTCTTGCTTTGTCTAGATGCCCACTCCCATTAGCAGCTGGAATCTGTAGTTTGAGTCTTCTCTCTGGTGTTCATACTATGCTCACATTTTTAGATGCTCTCTTAATCAGCTTCATACTCTGGCTTCTTCTCTTCATCTAGCCTTCTTCTAGTCATTTTTCAAATAAAACAAGAATGTCCCAATATCATAGGCACATAGATTCATAGGAAATGGAATCCTAAACAATTTTCCCAATGAATGATTGGAAATGCAGCCCATTATCCTGGCTGTCCTTAAATAAAATTATATACATATGCACATACTTATATGTATAAAACACACACACATAAATATACATGACAATAATAATATCTTCCTTTCCTACCATTCAAGAATGTTGTGAGGATAAAAAAATGAGGTATGGGATATAAAGTTCTACAGAAATGCATAATAATAATACAGTTATAGGATGGAGCCAAGATGGTGGCTTAGTAGCAGCAAAAGCTGGAACCACTCCAGTAATCCAAACTAACCTTAAAATATTGCCTCAAGACAACTGGAGTCACAGAACCAACAAGGGGATGAAGTAAGGTTGCTCTCCTATGGAAAACAACTTGAAATGTAGGCATCGAGAGCCTGTTTTCATGGGATAAGATGGAACTGAAATTAAAACTGCTCACAGAGGAACACAGGACTCCCAAATTCTGAACCGCAACACAAATCAACTTTGAGACCCCAGGACCCTGCCTAACCCAACTGCAGAGCACCCCACACCAACCCCTTGAAATTACAAGCCCTGGTACCAGCCAATAGGGAGACCCCAAAGTTTATAGCACTCGATCCTATCAAGCCTGCTCTGTGGTAAAGACCCTAGTCCCAGGACAAAATAGCTCACACTCTTGTGAGTCTAGAAGCCATCAGCAGAGGAGACTGAATCTGCAATTTTCAGAACTCCTGGCCCACAGGCTAAAAAGGGCTGGGAAAATGAGCAAATAGCAAAAGAAAGACGTAACCATGGAAAATTTCTGTGGAGACAAAGAAGAGCAAGGTACTGATTCAGTAGGGAACAATGAGATCAAAGCAAAACTTCAAAGAAAAATGGAAATTAATCTCAGACACTAGAAGGGCTCAAAAAGGCATTCACAAATCAAATAAGAGAGGCGAAATAAAAATGAGAAAGAGAATGAAAGCAATGCAAAAAAGTAAAAATAGCTTAAAAACAAAATTGATCAAATGGAAAAAGAGGCACAAAAATCCAATGAAGAAAAGAGTTCCACGAAAAGTAGAATTGACCAAATGGAAAAGGAAGATCAAAAGATCATGGAAGAGAATAATTATTTAAAAATTATAATTCGTCAAATAGAAGCTAATGACTTCTTGAAACATCAAGAAGCAATAAAACAAAATCAAAAGAATGGGGAAAAAAGAAGAAAATATGAAATTGAATTGAAATACTTGAAAAGGTAATTGACCTGGAAAATAGATCCAGGAGAGGCAATCTAAGAATTTTTGGACTCTCTGAAAGTCATGATTAAAAAAAAATGCCTAGACATCATATAACAAGAAATTATCAAAGAAAACTGCCCTGACATCTTTGAACAAGAGGGCGAAAGAGAAATTGAAAAAATCCACAGATCGCTTCCTGCAATAAATCTCCAAATGACAACTCCCCAGAATATTATAGCCACGAAAATACTGCAAATACCCAGAAAGAAACAATTCATTTAAAAGCAAAAACAAACAAAAAACCAATTCAAAAAGCATTAAGCCCTGGTCAGGATTACACAGGATATGACAATTTCTACATTGAAGATACAGAAGGCTTGGCATATGATATGATATTCTGGAATGTAAGGGAACTGGGTTTACAATCAAGAATAACCTACCCATCAAAACTGTCTATATTTTTTCAGGGAGAAAAATGGCAAAAAAAAAAAAAATAGAAGATCTCCAAGCATTCCTGAAGAAAAGACCAAAACCTGAACAGAAAACTTGATGTCCAAATACAAAATTCAAGGAAAGCAAAAAAAGGTAAGAAAAAGAAGAAATTAATGAACTCAATAAAGTTGAATTGTTTATATTTCAACATGGAAAGATGATGTTCATAACTCTTAAAATTTTTTATCATTATCATAGTAGTTAGAAATATATATAGACAAAGAGGGTGGTCATAAGCTGTTTAGAATGACATGCAAAAAAAATCGAAGGCTGAAAAAGAATTGCAATGAGAGAAAAGGAAAGAGAGATTAAAATGAGGTAAATTATATCACATAAAGAGATACAGGGAAAAAATTGGGGAGGATGAGTGGTAATGGGTGATACATAAACCTTACTCTCATCAGAATCAGCTCAGAGAGGAAATAAGTGAGACTCTTTGGGGTATAGAATCTTATCTTACTCTATACAGAAGTAGGAGAATAAGAAAGGTGATGGTGAGTAGGGGAGTAATAGAAGAGAGAGGGAATTGGGGGGGTTGATTAAAAGACCCTATAGAGAAGCAGAAGGGGAATAAGAAGGATGGTGGTAAGATGGGGAGTAATAATATAAGGGAAGGAATTTGGGGAGGTTATTAAAAGCAAAACACTTGTGCAGGGAGAGTGAAAGGAGAAAGGGCAAGATTAAAAGGGGAAACTAGATGGAGGGAAATACACAAATGGTAATCATAACTGTAAATGTAAATGGGATGAATTCATACATAAAACAAAAGCAGATAATAGAGCAGATTAAATACCAGAATCCTACAATATGTTGTTTACAAGAAATACATTTGCGGCAAGTAAACATACATAGAGTAAAGGTAAGAGGATGGAGCAGAATCTACTGGGCTTCAACTGAGATTTAAAAAAAGGAAAAGTAGTAATCATGGTCTCAGACAAAACTAAAGCAAAAATAGATCTGGCTAAAAGAGATAAGCAAGGTAATTACATCTTGATAAAAAGTAGTATAGACAATAAAGTAATATCAGTACTCAACAAATGATATAGCCTCCAAATTTTTAAAGGGGAAAGTAATAGAGCTTAAGGAGGAAATAATAAAATTATTCTAGTGGGGGACCTCAATCTTTCCTTATCAGAACTAGATAAATCTAACCAAAAAATAAATAAGAAAGAAGTAAATGAAGTGAATGAAATTTTAGAAAAGTTTGATTTAATAAATATCTGGAGAAAATTGAATTAGGATTAAAAGAAATATATCTCTTTTTAGTAATAAATAGTACATATACAATGTTACATATACAAAATGTACAAATGATACATATATAAAAATTGACCATGTACTAAGGAAATAAAAACTTCACAGCCAAATGCAGAACAGCAAAAGTAATAAATGCAACGTTTTTAGATCATAATGGAATAAAAATTATAATCAATAAGGGTTCATGGAAAGACAAATTAGAAATTAATTGGAAACTAAATAATCTAATTTTTCAAAAGGAGTGGGTCAAAGAAAAAACCATAGAAACTATCACTGATTTCATAAAAGAGCATAACAATGGGGAGACAATACATAGAAATTTCTGGAATATAGCCAAAATAGTACTTAGGAGAAAATTCATATCCCTGAATTCTTATATCAATAAAATAGAGGAAAACAGATCAATGAATTGGGCATACAATTAAAAAAAACTTGAAAAAGAACAAACTAAAAATCCCCAACTAAAGACTAAATTGAAATCCAAAAAATCAAAGGAGAAATTAATAAAATTGAAAATAGAAGAACTATTGAACTAATAATAAGTAAGAGTAGGAATTGGTTCTATGAGAAAAGAAATAAAACAGAGCACTTGTTAATTTGATTTAAAAAAAGGAAAAAAGAATCAAATTATCAATATCACAAATGAAAAGGATGGTCACCTCCAATGAAGGAGAAATTAAATCAATTATTAGGAGTTATTTTGCCTAATTATATGACAATAAATCTCAGAATCTAGGTGAAAGGGATGAATATTTACAAAAACATAAATTGTCCATATTAACAAAAGAAGAAATAGAATACTTAAATAATCCCATCTCCGAAAAAGAAATTGAATAAACCATCAGTGAACTCCATAAGAAAAAATCCCTAGGGCCAGATGGATTCCAAGGAAATCCTATCAACATTTAAAGAACAATTAATCTCAATACTATATAAACTATTTGGCAAAATATGCAAAGAAGGAGTCCTACCAAATTATTTTCATGACACAAATATGGTGCTGATACCTGAATCAGGAAGAGCAAAAACAAGAGAAAGAAAATGATAGACTAATTTCCTAAATGAATATTGATGCAAAAATCTTAAATAAAACACTAGCCAAGAGACTATAGCAACATATCACGAGGATTATTCACTATAACCAGGTGGGATTTATACCAGGAATGAGTGGCTGGTTTAATATTAGGAAAACTATCAGCATAATTGACCATAGCAATAACCAAACTAACTGAAATCACAATAATCTCAGTAGATGCAGAAAAAGCCTTCAAAAAGATACAAAATTCCTATTAAAAACACTAGAAAGCATAGGAATAAGTGTGCTTTTCTTTAGAATAATAAGTAGTATCTATCTAAAATGATCAGCAAGTATCATTATTTTACAAATATGTTTTGCATGACAATGCATGTACAATCCAGATTGTATCACTTGCCAGCACTTGGAGGAGAAAGGGAAGGGAAAAAGGAAGATAGGTTCAATCATATAACTTGGGAAAACTTGTGTGGAAATTTATTATTACATGCAATTGGTAAAAAAAAACACATTTTTTTTTTAAAAGAAGTGGCCACATGCAAAAAAGAGAAGAGTTGAACTGGGAGAATGAACAGACCAGTATTTGGAGTCAGGAGTTGAGAGAAGTAAGAATTAGTGGGTCTTTGCAATATAGGTTGGGAAACTAGACTATGAAACTTATTAGAATCACATTTTTTATCTCTCTTTTCCATTTATGGTATTCTTGTTTGTTCATGTATGAGATCTGTCTGGTAGTCTAGTAGATTATAAGCCCTTTGTAGGCAAGGACTTTGCCTAAAGGTGGTACAATAGATAGAATACTGGACCTGAAATCAGGAGTTTGAATTCAGCCTCAGACATTTATTAAATATGTGACCAAGGGCAAATTACTTAACTATTGTCTGCCTCAATTTTCTCAACTATAAAAGAGGATAATAATATCTAATTGCCTGGGTGTTTGTGAAGATCAAATGAGATATTTGTAAAGTATTTAGCACAGTGCCTAACAAAACAATGTAGTTGATTAATAAATGTTTATTTCTATCTTTAACAAAATAATAATTATACAAAAAGTTTAGTAGCCACTACTATTAGAAAAGCTATTAGAAATTAAGACCAACAATCGTGAAATTCTAGCAAAAGTTGATAGAGAAATCATTTGATTTACATGTTTATACACACATTTTTTTCTGGGTTATACATATATTATCATGTAATACATTTCCATATTCATTTTTGTAAGAGAATACTCATCTAAAATGAAAACCCCAAAATAACCAAATAAGCTAAAATTTAAAAATCATATGCTTTGATCTACATTCAGATACCTAACAGTTCTTTCTCTGGAGGCATGCACCTATATTTTAAGGAAACTAATTTTTTTATATAAAGTAAGGAACAGTAGATAGAGAGCTAGACCAGGAGTCAGAAAGGCCTAAGCTCAAATCTGGCCTCAGACACTTAGTAGCTGTGTAACCCAGGATGAGCAATGTAACCTCCTTTTGCCTCAGTTTCCTCATCTGTAAAACAAGGATAATAATAGCACCTACCTCCCAGGGTTGTTGTGAGTATAAAAAAAGGTAATATTTGTAAAATGCTTTGCAAGCCTTAAAGTGTTCTCTACAGCTGGGTCCTAATAAGTGTGAATAATGCATCCTCTGAAGTGGTTTTATGTATTCAAATTGCACCATTCAAAGATATAATTATGTAAAATGTGGTTACTGACTCCAGCCCAATGGAAATATGTTGTGGAAATTTGAATAATGCAACCACATTAAGGGATTCTTTATTCCTATTGATGAGGACCTAACTGTAAATGCCAATTCTTCTTATTGTTATTATGAAGATAAAAACTCTCAAAGCCTAGCTGATTGTCTATAGACTTTGTCATTCTAAATACCAGCAGCATCATTTTTTGCTTATTGTGTAAAATACTGTGATGGCTTAGCAGTTTGTTTGCTTTCTAAAAAACCAAAGGAAATTTTTTGCTTAAAAAGATGATAATTTGTTTATATTGGGCTTCTGTATGCATTTCCTGACAGGCCCTTGATGGTAACCCTGGAACAACTTCAGGGAACTATTTACTTCTGTTTATCCTTTCCAGATATCATAGTCTCCCCCTCCATACCACCTATGGATTGCTATCTAGGGCCTTTTGTATATGTTTAAAAATGTTAAAATATAGAGAGCTATCTGTTTAACTAGCAAAAGTGCAAAGTGCAAAAAAAAAAAGTGCAAAGCCTAAAGTGTGAGTAAGGGTGCTAGAAATGTATATTCTTAAGTATCTAATTGTATAAGTCACCTCACTTTTTTTTTTTGAAACCCTTACCTTGGTTCTAAGACAGAAGAGTGGTAAGGGCTAGTCAGTTAAGGTTGTGAGAAACAAAATTAATATCCAATATTCTAAGTATTATTTTAATAAGATTTATTAATAACAACTTGAAATAAAGAAAGAAAAGCCCTAGTAAAGAAAACTAGCTTTTTTTTAGGAAAAGAGAGCAAGAGGGTGGGGTTACCCACAACTATATACAAACAACGTAAGCCTGCAATTTGGGGATGAAAGAGTAAAGGGATGCTGGGAGATGAAGGAATTCTAGGAAACATAGTCCAAGGGTTCAAGATTTTCTAATTACACAAGTTTTAAGTGACTTGCCCAGGGTCACCTAGCTAGGAAGTATCCACTTAGCTGTGCATGTTACCCTACCTTAAAGAAACTCAAGATAGTAGGCTGCATGGAATAGTGGGAGGTGTGCTGGACATGGAGCAGAAAGATCTGGATTTAAACTCAAGCTCTGCCATTTATTAGTTTTGTAAATTAAGTTACTTGCTTTTTGTTCATCTATCAAATAGAGATAATAATGCCTGGCATACCCACTTCACCTCTTTATTTTATGAATTAAATCAGATAGTAGGTTAAATGCTTTGTAAACCTTCAAGTGTCATTATATAAGAATATACTAGCATAACTATCTATTTAATTTTGTTGTTCAGATGTGTCCAACCCTTCATGACCCAATTTGGGGTTTTCTTTGCAGAGATACTGGAATGGTTTGTCATTACTATTCCAGCTCATTTTACAGATGAGAAAACTGAGGCAAAGAGTGAAGTGACTTTCCTGGAGTCACACAATTAGCAAGTGTCTGAGACCAGATTTGAATTCAGGTCTTTCCAACTTTAGTCGTGGTGTTCTATCCACTGTGCCACCTATCTGTCCCACTAAGTCTGTCTAACATCGTCTACTTTTGGTTCTCTTCTAGGATATTGGTGGACTAACTCAACGAACTATCCTTCCAACTGCGTTTCATGATGTAAGCATTTGAAATTCTTTATCCATTTTATTTTTCCTATATGAATTACTGGACCTGCTGTAGGTTAGGGCAGCTAGGTCACACAATGGATAGAGTGCCAGGCCTGGAGTCTGAAGGAACTGGGTTCAAATCTGCCTTCATATATTTACTGGCTTTGTGACCCTGGGCAACTCATTTACTATTTGCCTAGCCCTGACCTTTTTATCTAAGAGTTGTTACATGGAGAAAAAGTAAGAGTGTTTTTTGTGTGTTTTTTATTTTAAAGGAAGGGGAAAAGTTACTGTAGAACTCTGGAGCTTAATGCAGTCAGGAGAGTGTCATCCGCAAACAAGAGTTTGAGGATTTAATAGTCTAGAGAGGAATCCTTCCTATTAAATCAGTGATTCCCAAGTGGGCACTACCGCCCCCTGGTGGGTGCTGCAGCGATCCAGGGGGCGCTGATGGCCACAGGTGCATTTATCTTTCCTATTAATTTCTATTAAAATTTAAAAAAATTAATTTCCAGGGGACTAAGTAATATTTTTTCTGGAAAGGGGGCGGTAGGCCAAAAGAGTTTGGGAACCACTGTATTAGATCCTGAAAAAGATATCCTCCACTACAGAAGTGAATTTGTTTGATAAATATAAAATGCTTACTTTTGTGTCTTGCTAAATGTTTGCTGATAATCAGAGGGTTCTAAATAAAGTTATTCTTTGGATGTATCTATTAAGGCATCTTGTAGGATCTGAAAATACACATGGGATTGATGAGGAAGAAGAATGCTTGTGTCTTTCAAAAATCCCAAGTCGCTCCCTGATACCAAAACTCTTAGGAAAACAAAACATCAAGTCTTGTAGTAACATTATATATGTCTACAAGTCATAAAATATCAGAATTTCCAAGGAATTAAAATTTGGAGTGATACATGAAGAACATAGTGGATACAAATAGGCTGCAAAATATTACAAAGACTTATTTGCACAAAATAAATGGTATAAAATTTATTAAACAGGAAATATCTGATTGGAAAAGGAATTAGATTGGTCATTTAGTGAGAATGAATTGATTGTGAATCAGTGGACAATCTGGATGACTTGATTAAAGGTATTAACAAGTATTAAAAGACTTAGAGGAGGGCTCCTTTACCTATCATGGAGAGACATTTCTTGGATAGTGTGTTGGAGCTCTCTCATATGGAGGATTTATTGGTGGACTTGAACAAGAATCATACAGGATAAGAAAACCTATGGACATTACAATTGCTGCAGATGAAGGGATGAAGGGAATACCCAGAGAGATGAGATCACATGTCCACTGACCATCAATGTATGGGAATCCTAATTACAATGTCCAAACTTATCTAGAAGGATAAGCTAAAGCCTGATAAGATTTTGCTTTTTATATATACATATTAAAAGCAGCATTGTATGTGGCTCATTGAATTGAGAGCCAGGCCTAGAGACCAGAGGCCCTAGGTTCATATATGGCCTCAATTACTTGGTAGCTGGGTGTGTAATAGGCAAATTTATAAATTAAGATTTAGATATTTAGGGTAAGATAACAGCCAGGCTTAATCAGGTAAGGCTGGAGGGTTCCGACCATGGAATGGTGAGAAGGGAGAATTTTTCCTGGAGTGACTCTGTTGTGGCTGAGGCAGTTAACTCTTATTGCCTAGCCCTTACCACTCTTCTGCTTTGGAACCAATACACAGTATATATTGATTTTTAAGACAGTAGGTAAGTATTTAAAAAAAGTAGCAATGTTATCAGGCTAGAGGAAGATAATAACCTTGCTTCCTGGGCTTAGTTTTGTTCTAATCTCTTTCTCTCTCCCATTCTTTTCATGGAAAAGAAAAAGAATTCTGGAATTGAGTAACTGTTGAACCACAATCCCCAGAGCCCTTGGCAATTTGCTGGAAGAATAGCCTCTACATGGATGATTACTAGCTGTGGTTTAGCTACTAGAAATAAAATAAGGAACCACATAGACTCTCAAGCCCTAAACTAGAAAGAGATTATTGACACAAGCTTCTGTGATCCAGAGGTAGAATTTTTTAAAAGATAGAATTAAGCCTGAGGGTTTAATTAGCTAGCTAGGAGGGGCTGTGCACTATTTATGTAATAAAGCTCTTGGTTCCTGGTATAAGGACTCTTAGAGTCCTGTTATTTTTCTTTCATTTTTCAAAAGAAGACCAGTGATATTACTGGGTGGTCTTAATTACTTGGGAATTGGATATAAATGAAGCAATTATACAGAGTTGTTAGCCTCACTCTCTCTTTCAGAATCCTAAAAGTCCAGTTGTAAGACAAAAGGTGAGATAACGATGATGGCCTGGGAAGCAGTGGATGGATGACCTTGGTGTCTTTGATGTCTGACCAAGCTTTCAGTGCTCCACAGTGCCTGCTTCAGCTACCTTTATGGCTATTGGAACAAATTGTACCTCTCTGCCCATTCTGCTGGGGGAAGTCTTCACCTGCATGGAATAGACATTTTCTAATATATGTTCTGAGAAACAGAAGCTTTTTTCCTTGGAGAGGAAAATCTGAAAGCTTTTGTTTCTCTTCTTGGGAAGGTTTTTTCATCCTAGCCTGAACCTAGCCTGAAGACCTTGTCACAGGTATTTCTTTTCTTACCCCCCCAACCCCCAATAAAAAGCTCTGGCAGGGAAAAACTACTCATGACTTTAAATTTTAAAAGCCTGCAGAGCTCATCTTATACAAGGAAGAGCAAGAATTTCAATTCAGAATTTTACTTCCTTTCCTATTTTCTCCCATCTGATTCTTTTTTCAAAAATTATTATTTATTTTAAAGCATTCTTTTCATATAAATTTTGAGTTTCAGATTCTCTCTGCCCCTCAAAACAACACGATATCAATTATACATGTGAAATAGTGCAAAATATATTTCCATATTAGTTGTATTGCAAAAAAAAAGAGAAAAAAGGGAGAAAATTATACTTCAATTTGCACTCTGAGTTCATCAGTTTTCTCTGGAGTTAGCATTTTTTTTATTATCATCATGAGGCCTTTGGGACTATCATTAACCATTGATCACAATAGCTAAGTGTTTCACAATTTATCATGATTACAACATTGCTGTTACTGTGCACAATGATCTGATTCTTCTCACTTTGCATCAGTTCATATAGGTATTGCCATGTTTTTCTGAAACCACTCTCCTCATCATTTCTTATAGTTACAATAATATTCCATCACAATCATATGCCACAATTTTATTCAGCCATTCACCAATTGATGAATGTCCTCTCAGTTTCTAATTCTTTGCCACCACAAAAGATCTGCTATGAATATTTTTTAACATATAGGTCTTTTCCCTTTAAAAAAAACTCTTTGGGGTACAGATTTGCTATTTCTGGTATTTCTGGGTCAAAGGGTAGGCACAGTTCTCCAGATTGGTTGGACCAATTCACAATTTCACCAACAGTTCAGTGTACCTATTTTCCCTCATCCCCTCCAATATTTGTCATTTCTGATAGGTTGAGGTGACACTTCAGAGTTGTTTTAATTTGCATTTCTCCAATTAATAGTGATTTAGAGTATCTTTTTATATGACAATAGATAGTTTTGTTTCTTCTTCTTAAAACTGCCTATTTGTAACCTTTGCCCATTTATCAGTTGAGGAATGGCTCTTATTTTTATAAATTGCCTTAGTTTCCTATATATCTGAAAAATGTGGCTTTATCAGAGAAACTTGCTATAAAATTTTTTGATATTCATTGTCTTTGGTATCTTTTGACAAAATGTAGTTTCTTTCATTATCTCTTTTAATTAGGTCTATTTTTGCTTTTTGCTTTGTCTGAGATCATGATTGTTCTTCTTGCCTTTTTTGTTTCAGCTGAAGAATGATTGATTCTACTCTAGTGCTTCATTTTATTTTATTTTATTTTTTAAAAAACCCTTGCTTTCTGTCTTAGAATCAATAATAGGTATTGGTTCCAAGGCAAAGAGTAGTAAGGGCTATTGGGGTTAAGTGACTTGCCCAGGATCACCCAGCTAGGAATATCTGAGGCCAAATTCAAATTCAGGGCCTACCATCTCCAGGTCTGTGTCTCTCTCCACTAAGCCACCTAGATGCCCCATTAGTTCTTTATTTTAGCATTGTGTGTCTTTCTGTTTCAAGTATATCTCTTGTACACAACATATTGTAGGATTCTGGTTTCTAATCCATTCTGCTATTCATTTCTGTTTTATGGGTTAGATCATCCCATTCATATTCATAAGTATGATAACTAACTGTGTATTTGCCTCCACACCATTTTCTTCCATTTATCCTTCTTTTTCTTTTTATCCTGTTTTCCTTAAAAGATTGTGTTGCTTTTGACTACTGTCTCCCTTGATCTGTCCCTCCATTTTATCATCCCCTCACTCATCTCTCTTATCCCTTCCCCTTCTTGTTTCCACACTGGGTCAGATAGATTTCTTTCCCCACCTGAGTATGTATATGTATTCTTTCTACTTTGAATAACTTTTGATGAAAGTAAGGTTTAGGCATTGCCCACCAACCCCTCCCACCCCGGTTTACTTTAATATAAAAACTCTTCCTTGCACACTTATTTTATATGAGAAAAATTTCTCCATTCAGTGTCTCCCAGTGTACCCATTTTTCTGACCCCTACATTTTGGAGGGCATCCCAACATAATAGGCTCACACAATGCCCTTAGATTCCTTCTAACTGCCCTAAGAATGGTAAAGTTCTTAGGAGTTACGTGTATCATTTTCCCATACAGGAATGCAAATAGTTTAACTTTATTGAGTCCTTATGATTACTCTTTTGTGTTTAACTTTTTATGTTCCTCTTGAGTCTTCTGTTTGAATGTCAAATTTTCTGTTCTTCTCTGGGAATGCTTGGAAGTCCTTTATTTCATTAAATATCTATTTTTCTCCTGAAAGATTGCACTCAGTTTTGCTGGGTAGATGACTTTTAGTTATAATCCTAGCTCCTTTGCCTTCTGGAATACTATATTCCATGCCCTCTGATTCTTTAATGTGGAAGTTTCCAAATCTTGTGTGATCCTGATAAATATTTTGTGATTTTATGTGACTGTGGTTCTATGGTATTTGGATTGTTTCTTTTTGGCTGCTTGCAATATTTTCTTTTTGGGTCCAGGAGCTTTTGAATTTGACCATAATATTCTTGGGAGTTTTTAGTTGGGGATCTCTTTCAGAAGGTGATAGGTGGATTCTTTCAATTTCTATTATATCTTCCAGATCTTAGATATAGAGGCCATTTTCCTTCATAATTTCTTGAAATATGATTTCTGGACTCTTTTTGATTCTGGCTTTCAGCTAGTTCAGTGATTCTCAGATTGTCTCTCCTTGATCTGTTTTCCATGACAATTGTTTTTCCAATGAGATATTTTACATTTTCTTCTGGTTTTCATTTTTTGTCTTTGTCTTATTGTTTCTCTAAGTCTCTTGAAGTCATTAGCTTCCAGTTGCTCAGTTCTACCTTTTAAAAAATTATTTTCTTTATTGAGATTTGTACCTCTTTTTCCATTTGGCCAATTACTTTTGAATAATTTATTTTCTTCAGTGGGTTTTTGTGCCTCTTTTACCATTAAGTCAATTCTATTTTTTAAGGTATCATTTTGTGTTGTTTATACCTCTTTTGCCAAGCTCTTAATTCTTTTCTCATAGTTTTCTTGCATTACTACCATTTCTTTTCCCAATTTTCCCTCTAAGTCATCTCTTTCTTAAACTCTTCAGGAATTCTTGTAGGCCAATTCACATTTTTCTTTGATGCTTTTCCTGGAGCTATTTTCCCACTTCTTCTCAGCTTTTGTTTTGGTCTTCTCTGCTTCTGCAGTAGATCTTTATGGTCAAATACTTTTTTTTGTTGTTTTGCTTGCTCATTTCCCTAGTCTATTTCTTTACTTTGAGCTCCATGTTAAAGTTGGGCTCTGCTCATCTAGGAGTGGGGGGGGGCACTGTCCCAAGCTTCAGGCTTTTTTTGTGCTGCTGTTTTCAGAGCCAGGTCTAATAATCTGTGAATTTTCAGTGCTTCTAAGGTGGTGTTATCCTGGGACACTGCTTTTCTGGTCTATGCTTTGATTTCTTGGTCTATACTCTGGTCTTTATCTAGGAAGAACCTCTGTTCTAGTGTAGTCACAAGTGCTATCACTCTTCTTTGTCATGGAACTGTGACTGAAGGCCCTGTTTACTTGTAGCTGACCATAAGTACTCCTTTCTGGTCTGGAATTGCAACTCAGAAATGCTTATGGGCAATAGAATTGCCAATTAACACCCTGCCAGCAAAGGGTTCCCTAAAATTTCTTTCAGACCAATTGTCCAGCCCTCTTACTGTCTCTGGACTGAGAAGTCCTAAAACTGCTACTGTTGTGACCATCTCTAAACCCACTGCTGGCACTTCTACTGCCTGGGCTTGTACTCATCCAGTATTATAGATTTGTCTTATGGACCTCTTAAGTGTCTTATGCGGGGAAAATGTCTTCCTTTGATCTTTTGTTGTCTCTGTTGCTTCAAAATTTGATTAGAGACATTATTTTAAAGTTGTCTGGAGGGGAATGTTGTGAGAGTTCAACTAGGTCCTGGCCTGTATTCTGCCATCTTGGCTTCCTTTCAGTAACCTTTTCATTTACATTGTTGTCATTTTGTGTGAATATTCTTCCTTTTGTTCTGCTTAATTTGGTCTGTATCAGTTCATGCAAATCTTCCTATATTCCTCTGAATTCCCTGTTATTAAGATTAAAAATAATAAAGACTGATATAATAATATAAATTAGTATTTTAATTAAAGCCATGCTGATAGAGATAAATCATTAGACCACACACTTGTAAGAATTCAAAACTGCTGCTTCAGCCATAATTACCTCCCCTCTCATCCTGAGCCCAGTAGCTAAAGAGTAGCTAAAGAGCTAAAAAAAGGATTTACTTTCGGGTTTCCTCTCATTTTAAACTGTTCTCTGCGTGGTGACGCAGACGTCCCCATGCCCAAAGAACCGAAACCAGAAACCCGTTGGACCACGGGAAATGTAGTTTGATAGTTCCCACGTGTCCATAGAAAATATATATACTTTTAGATGGCATTTCCCAAATTTCACTTTTACAGTGTATTTGTCATTTCTCACCATATAATATTCCATTAGTCATATACCATAGGTTTTTTTTAAGCCATTCCAGAATCAGTGAGCTCCCAATTCCCGCCCCCCCCCCCCCCCATTTCTTTGTTATCCCCAAGCAGGAAGCAAAGGTCATTCAGAACTGGGTTTACAAAGGTAATTCAGAACTGGGTTTACAAAGAGATGATCAGTTTGGAATCAAAGTACAGTTCAGAACCAGGCAGGCAAATTGAAGTCAGAGCATATATGAATACCAAGTACTGTGACAAGCAACATGTAAAAGAAAAGGAAATCAGGTAGAAATTGGAGACTAAAATTACCAGAGGGCAGAGAAAAGGTGGTGGTAAAAAATAAAGGCTATTAAAGTCAGGAACTTATCTTCTAATCACCAAGGACCAAAAAGTTACAAAAAAGGAAGAGTTTACAGTTTTAGCCAAAGAGTCTAGACCAAATTCACCAGAATTTGATGTCCTAGCCAATAATAAAAATTACATCCAATCAAAGAATGGGCTCTGCTTTAAGACAGGGAGCAGAGGGAAAGGAAGGAAGGGAACAGCATTTAAGTGCCTAGTATGTGACAGATACTGTTCTTAATGCTTTACATTGTGAAGGCTCATGATCTGAGCAGGATAACTTACTTAATATTGTTTTAAGGTTGGAGCCAAAGAGGTAATTGTCCTCATTGGAGATCAAAGGTCAGTCAAGACTGTCTTCAGAATAACAATTCTAAAAACTGTTGATGTTCTTCAACTATTGACTCTGATCTGCCTTTCAATCCATCCTGTATGCTTTTTTGTTGGTGACTCAGAATCATAGCATTAGAAATTTAGAATGGACCTTAGTGGTCTTCTACTTTAATCCCTATCTGAAAGGAATTCTTGCTTTAACATACCTGACATGTGCTCATCCAGCTTCTCTGCTTAAAGACCTCTGAGGAAAAGGAACGACACCTCTTGAGGCAGTCCTTGAAGCATGTTTGAATAATTCTAATTATTCAGAAGTTATTATTGCTTTTCCTCGACCCTTGAGGCATTGGATCTAGCTTTGTCTATTGGCAATTTCTACCCATTGTTCCTGTTTCTGCCTTATGAGGTCAAATATAATAGACTGAACTCCTTTCATGTGATAGACTTTCTAATACTTGTCCATAGACATTATATTCCTCTCCTCCTAGTCTTCTCTTTTTAAGACAGAGCATCCCTAGTTCCTTCAACTGATCATGAACCAAGAATCTTCAACATCTTGGTTGGCCTACTCTGGATACTCTCTATCTCATCAATAACCTTCTTCAACCCTGTTGTCAAGAATGGGATTCATTGCTCCAGAGGAGGTCTGATCAGGGTAGAATCTAGAGGAACTATCACCTCCTTATTCCCTGAACCTATGCCTCTGGTGCTTCTCTAAATGGTATTAGTATCTTTGGCTGTCATGTCACATTGTTGAATTATATGGAACTTTCAGTCTCCCTCTATATCTTTTACATACAAACTGATATACAATCAGGAGCCTCTTATCATGAACTTGAGTTGATTTTGAACCCAAGTACAAGACTTTAACATGCATTTAGACCTATTCAATTTTGATTCATTAGATTCAGTTCTAGTTGGTCAAGATCTTCTATGAGAAGATTCATCTTTGTAAGTTCAAATCTGGCCTCAGACACTATGTGACCCTGGGCAAGTCACCTAACCTTGTTTGCCTCAGTTTCCTCATTTGTAAAAATAACTAGTGGGTAAGCTAGGTGGTTCAGTGGAGCCAGGCCTAGTGATGGGAGGTCCTCGTTTCAAATCTGGCCTTAGGCACTTCCTGGCTGTGTGCCAAGTCACTTTACCCCCATTACCTGCCCTTTACTACTCTTCTGCCTTTCAACCAATGCACAGCATGGATTCTAAGATGAAGGTAAGGGAGTTTCATTTGTTTATTTTTGGAATGAAGTGACATTTTTTGGGGAAGGAAATGGCATATAGTATCTTTGTCAGGAAAACCCCAACTGGGGTCATGAAGAGCCAGACATGACTAAATAACAACTGACCAACAAGAACAACATAAAATAAGACTTTGAAATATATTGAGACCTATTCAATTCTGTTTCATTAAACTCAACCCAGTGTTCTCATGGGTCAAAATCTTTTTTTGTATCCTTTCTCTGTTATCTAGTGTATTCGCTGGTTGTCTTCCATTATCTTTCACTTGGTGCTATCAGCTTATTTAAGGAGCATGTCACCTTTGCCTTTATCCAAGTCGTTGATAAAATAACATTGGTAAAATAATCACAACAATGTCAATCCTTAAATGACTGGACTGGACCCTGGCTGATCACCCAAAGCAAACTCAGCATGAACCTTTGTTCTCCTGGACATCTATTGCTTCTTATCTTGGAGTAAATTCTCTAAAGCCAAAACATCTTAAGGGTCATAGTATATCATTGTGCTGGATCGTGAGGATACAGAGATAAAAACCAAGCTTTGCCTTCAGGGAACTTGCATTCTCCTGTAACACATACACACAGAAAAATAAAAACAAGAGTATCTTTAGGAAGGAAGGACCAGAAACAATTGAGAAACCAGGAAAAGTTTGGTCTAGGAAGTAGCGACAAAGTGAACCTTTGAAGGAAGATGTGGATTCTAAGAGGTAGAGATGAAAAAGGAGTATATTCTAGTTGTAATGATGAGGAAATGCCACCATTGTGCAGGCTTCTGGGCCACTTTGGGGGGGCCAGGTACCTTGGCTTAGTGGTAAAGGATATAGATATAGTGCTTTGTCGTGGTTCAGTAATTCTTTGGTCTCCATGATGGCAACAGTAGGAGAGAGCTGCTACAAAGAGTAAACCAGGAAGGGTTGTGCCTACTCAGGAGTCTTTAAAAGAAGTAACTTCACTCTCTGGCTTCCTCTCTACTGGACTTCATGCATCCAAGCGGATACCTCTTACCTACCCTCTTTCAGCCTCTGTTGATGTATTATCTTTCCCCACTGGAATGCAAACTCCATAAGGGCAGGGATTATCTTTTTGCTTGTATTTGCTTTGTATTCTTAGTTTAGCATAGCTCCTGACACATACTAAGCACTTATTAATGTCTATTGCCTTGCCTTCCCTTTTTTCAAGTGTGTGATCCTTTTCCTTGGACTTTTCATGAGAGGGGAAGGAAGGCATTTCCTCTTTTCTTCCCCCACCCTAGAAGCCATGGAAGTTACTTGGACAGAGCAGGGAACACATGTGTCTGGCTAGACTGAACCTAGACCTTGGACCCCACCTTCCCTCTTCTGCTTTGTGCTTCTTTCCCTGAGCAAAGATGAGAAGCACTAATCCTGAGATGCTTTTTTCCAGTCTGGGAGGCAATCTTATGTATTTGAGAGTTTGGGACTTCCTAGAGGCATTGGTGGGCACTGACTGACTCATTGGGGACCTTTGGGTTGATCCCATAATGCTGCATCTTTCAGCACTGAATTGACACACATTGCCTCTTTTAAAAAAATTCTTACTTTCTGTCTCAGAATTGATGCCAAGTATCTAAGTTCCAAGGCCAAAGAGAAGTATCATCTAAACAACTGGAATTAATTGGCCAGGGTCACACAGCTAGGAAGTGTCTGAGAGGTCAGATTTAAACCCAGGATCTCCTATCTCTAAGACCTGGCTTTCTACTGAGTCACTAACTGCCTCATATACATTGCCTCTTGAAAGTGATCCAAAGTCCTTTAGATCAGGGGAGCTCCCCTGTTTTCCTCCAATACACAGACATGGAGGACATGTCCATATAAAGGCATAGAGATGAGTTGGAATGTCAAGTTTAGAGGAGGGTTAGTATATCGGTTTAGATGCAACATTAAGTATAGAAGATGAATAATAGGAAATGTCTGGAAAACAGGTTGGAGCCAGATTGTGGATAGCTTTAAATGCTAGATTGAGTTTGTTAAAGGATGATGTTGGAAGCCAGGGTACTATTTGAACTGGGGTAGATTGAATTAACTCTTATACTTCCATACCACCAACCGGGGCTGTTGTGAGCCAAGAAGCCATGGAGAATTCTGGGATTTCTCTGTAGCAGTGGGGTCCAGCTGAGATCAGGTAACAAATTTTTGGTAGCCTCTCTTGGTAAGGTGATATGACTTTCTCTAGCAACATTTAGCAGCACATCAGTAGGAGCAGAGTATAAAGAAGTCAAACATCTTTATTAATTTTAAGTCTCTATATTTAAAATTAATAATTAATTAAAATATTAAGTGTTTATTATATGCTAAGCACTAGGAATACAAATAGGAAGTCCCTGTTCTCAAGGAGTTCACCTGTGTAAAATTGTTCACAGGCAGGGCAGCTGTCAAGGATAGGAGTCCAGAATGGCAGTGGCAGATCAGATGGCAAGACCTGCTGGTTCTTAGGGAGAAGTGGGGATGACTCAGGTTTGGAGTCTGTCAAAACATGAACAGTGATAGGACAAGGAGAAGAGATTCATAGTTAATGGAGAACATTATAATTAAATTTAGGATGTCCTCCTTGCTGTTTTTGACACATGACATTCCGTTTCTCAACCCTGGAAATTTCTTATTCCTCATCTCCACCTCCTGACTGCCTTGACTTTTAAGTTTCAAAACCTTTCCTTGTCTTTAATCTTAGTACCTTCCCTTTGAGACTGCCCTCCAATTTATCCTGTCTATATCTTGTTGGTTAATTGTTTTCATGTTGTCCCTGCTAGACTGAGAACTCTTTGAAAGTAGTGACTGCCTTTAGCCTTTCTTTGTTATCTCCTCTGGCTGGCACATAGTAGGTACTTAATAAATGCTTGTTGACTTGATCTGGCTTGCCAGTCCTCTAATACACAGAGCTTCCTTAGCTTGGGGCTCTCTATTAGATTTGACTAATTTTTGGTGTGGTCCCTTTCCTGCCTGTGGCACCCTATGGCTCAGGATCTATAATGATTCAGACTCTCTGATAGTTTTGATTATTGGGTCTCTGGGGTTTGAACTGAACTCAGCCTTATATGGTGGGGCATTAGGCATAGCCAGAAGACTATGCACTTGGATTGAGCTCCCAATTGGCAGAGCTGGGAATCAAAACCAGGTGACCTCCCTCTTGGATTTGTGCTATACCCACTAAGCAAGCAGTTTGTAAAGATTCAAAACATTGCTTAAGCCAGCATAATTTTCTTTTGTTATTGCAGAGTTTGAGTAAGTGAAATTTTGGAGATGATGGAATCTAATTGATAACTTCCTTACTATTTAACCTATAGATAATCTCTCTTTTAAAGTGTGTATTATAATAGTGATGATGCAGAGGAAAAAAGCCTGCCATGCAAATGTGGTATAAAACCATATTCTTTGTTAAAAGAACAAGTTAAAACAAGCTGATCTCTGTAAGCAATTATTATCTTCATCAAAATTCCTCGCTCTTATGTTTTGGTTTCATTGACCCAGCACGTATGCCTTTGGTTAATTAAGAAAAAAGGCTTTCTCAAACAATTGGACAAATTTAAAACACATATTAAATGTTTGTGCTTATATCTGAATGTAGCATCAGCTCAACAGGGGAGGGGGGGGAAAGAAAGGTTTGGCAAGAGAGTAGGGATCTCAAAAAACAAAAGAAAACAAAATTTAATGTCCTGAATATAAATGAACATTCTTTATCCATTACAAAAATACCATTTGTATTGGTATTCTCATTATGGGGAGCAACTTTCTTTTCTTTTATCTTACCTTTAAACACTTGGTTGGTATTTATCATGCTTGCTGGGTACCCAAAGTTGAATATTTTTATGCGGAGATAAATTTCAAAAGAGAGCTTGTTTAGCCTTTTTTTTTTTAAAGTTATCTAAAACTGAAAAATGTGTGTTCTGCATATTAAGGAAACTGTTCAGACGCTTTATTTGATGGTCAGAAGATTCAAGGCTGGATTTGTTTTTTAAAATTCCAAGTTTGCACATATGCAATTCACTGTGAAGAATGTGTCTTGGCCAAAGTTTATAAACTCAGTTTGGATATTTCATACTGCACAGGTGCTCTAGGTGGTTTTCTACTCTTTTTTTTTTTTACTGTTACATTTCAGTTATATTTAATGATTACATAGTATATTTACATTTTGATATTTTGGTGGATACTTGTGATTTTTAAAATATGAATACTTTGTTGACCAAGGCAGATTAAAAATCTTTCCATGTATTCTCATCTTATGAAATTCTAGTCCAAAATTTTCCACAAATCTGCCAAAAATCTAACCAATGTCCTGGGATGGCAGAAGGTTCCTCCATTAATTTTCTTTTATCTTATTAAAAAAACCATATCTTCTGTCTTAGAATTTATGTTAAGTATTGATTCCTAGGCAGAAGAGCAGTAAGGGCCACGCAATTGGGGTTAAGTGGCTTGCCCAGGGTCACATAGCTAGTATCTGAGATCACATTTGAATCTAGGATCTCCCATTTCTAGACTCAGCTCTCTATCCATTGAGCCACCTAGCTCCTGCCTCCCATTACTTTCAATGTTTTGTAGGTATTTGTAGAAATAATTGGACTGCTTTAAAAAAAAACTTCTTGATTATCAGGTTTGTTATACTGTCATAAATTTATTTGAAAAGATTCAAGTTACTTTTATATTTGTATACCTAGCAGTTTCCTTTTTTAAGTGTTAAAAATTCTTGTATGACTTTCATTCTGACAACTTTATCATCACTTATTACCTGTCTTCTCTGAAGATATTATAATGAAGTATTCATGTAAGATTAAATTTAAACTCTTGAAAGCAAGAAAATTTAAATGATACTCAGTAACATGTTACATTACATCAATACATCATCTGAAAACTAAAACTGTTGCTAGTAATATAGATTTCATATTTGGAAATATAAAATCCATAAAATTAAAAACCATATTGTACATCACAGTTCTAACTTGACTTTCTTGAATCTATGAATATCTTGGTCTTTAGGCCAAGTTTATCTGAAGTTATCCAAGAAGTACCCAGGAAGAAGGCATCAGGACCAGCATAGGTCATTAGTTTTTTTGAGGCAACTGGGGGTGGGTGGGGAAATGGAGTTTGTCATGTCCATTAGACTGAATTCATCTCTTTACCTCGGTTTTTCCCTCCATGTTAACTAAAGTGAAATTATGATTTTGAGTGCCTTTTATGTTAGTATAATAGTAGAGACAAGAAAACCACTGGGAAGAAAAAATATTTAGTAAAATAATTTTGAATTTAACTTTCAGAACAAAAACCTTGTTGAACATATATACTTATACCTCACATAGAACTTCCTTGACCAACTTTGGTTTTTCAGTAATACAATGTATGTGTGTATGTATGTAACTGCTTTCTCCCAAGTCTAGAGCAGTGATGGTGAACCTATGGCATGTGTGCCAAAGGCGGCATGCAGAGCACTCTCTGTGGGCACATGTGTTATGCCTCTCCTGTCCCCAGAATTCATTACTAGAAAGGCAGAGGGACTTGGGCAGAGTTGTTCCCTTTCTTCTCTCCACTGGACCTGATTACATTTTTTCACATCACCCACCCCTCTGCTCAGCAGCCCAGTGGGAGTGCACAGAGAGTAAGGTGAGCAACTCACGGGAAGTAGAGCTGGAGCACCCCAGCTGCTCCCCTTCCCCTCTTTACCTACACTGAGGACATTTTTCATTTCACCTACCCTCTGCCCAGCAGTCAATGGGAGCACTCCTCCCTCCCTTGTCTGGGGAAGGTGGGCAGCTCACAGTTGGCAGAGCTACCTCCCCCTCTTCACCTGCACTGAGGACATTTTTCATTTCACCCACCCTCTGCCCAGCAGCCCAATGGGACTGCTTTTTCTCTCTCCTGTGTGGGGTAAGGGGGGGGAGTGCCAGGGTATGACACTAGGTCTGGGGAGGGGATCAGGGGGGACACAGCACCTGGTCTCTAAAAGGCTGGCCATCACTGGTCCAGAATTTTGCTGAAGGGCAGCTTTGTGTTGTGTGGACAGGGAGATGTGACTCAATCATCGGAGAGAAACTGAGAGCCATACAGAGTTACTTGTTCAAGAGATTTTAGTGTCTAGAAATACTGGTTCTGGGACACACATCTGTGAATGGTAGACTGGAGCTCTTGGAGCTGTGGACATGTGTGTTCTTTGAACTCCAGGGCTTATAATTTTAAAGAATTCTGAGAGTAGACCTCTTCTGCTTGTAGTGGTTCTCTCTCTTTGAGCTGAGATCTTATCTCACTTCCAGCTGTATTCTTTGGTGTGATCTAATCTTTAGAATTTCTTTGATTTCTCTTTGGTGTTTTGCTTAGATAAATGTTTGGGTTTATTCACTATTTGTAATGGCCTTTTGTGTAAATAGTATTTGGTGGGAAGGGACTGAGCTGCAGGTATAAACTAAAGGCTACCTTTTCCCCTTAAGAATGATTATGGAAGGGGCAGCTGGGTAGCTCAGTGGTTTGAGAGTCAGGCCTAGAGGCGGGAGGTCCTAGGTTCAAATCCGGCCTCAGACACTTCCCAGCTGTGTGACCCTGGGCAAGTCACTTGACGCCCATTGCCCACCTTTACCGCTCTTCTACCTAGGAGCCAATACACAGAAGTTAAGGGTTTAAAAAAAATTAAAAAAAAAAGAATGATTATGGAAACAACTTTGGTTCTGAACCCCCTTAACATAATATAATACTCTTAGACTAGAGAAATTTGAAGGGTAGCATATAATATGTATCATATGTAATTGTATTCTTTGTGTGTATATATATTGCTTATAAATTTCTCTATATTTACACATATACTGTGTGTATGTGTAACTCTGCTACTAGGTCTATATCCCAAAGAGATTAAAGAAAGAAGGAAAGGACACATATATACAAAAATAATTATGGCAGTTCTCTTTGTAATGGCTAAGAATTAGAAACTGAGGGGATGGGATGGCCATAAAATGGGGAATGGCTGAATAAATTATGGTATATGATTGTGATGGAATATTATTGTACTATAAGAAATGATGCAGGGTTCTTTCAGAAAAACCTTGGAAGGAACTGATACAAAGTGAAATGAGCAGAACCAGAAGAACACTGTATACAGTAACAATAATGTTTTATCATGATCAATTGCAAATTACTTAGCTATTATACTTAGCAATACGATAATCTAAAATAATTTCAAAGGACTTTTGATTAAAATGCTATCCACTTCCAGAAAGAAAAAAAATCTGATGGAGTCTGAATGCAGATTGACTTATACTGTTCATTTATTTATTTATTTATTTTTGGAGCATGCTTAAAAATATTTTTTAAATTATTCTTGTTTTTTTTGGTTTACAATTTCTTTTGCAACATATTTGGCTAATATGGAATGTTTTGCATGACTGCACATGTATAATCTATATAAAATTTCTTGCCTTCTCAAGGAAGGAGGAGGAGAGATAAGAAGGGAGAGAATTTGGGACTCAAATTTTTTTTAAAAGGAATGTTAAAATTTCTTATTTATGTGTAAGAGAGAAAAATATTTTTTAAAGAAGTGATGATGGGAATAATTTTAGAAAAATATGGAAGACTTGTACATACTGATATAAAGTGAAGTAGCAGAACCAGAAAAACAATTTATGCAAAACAGCAATATTGCAAAGATAATCACCTTTGAATAACTTAGTAAGGACTCATGATGAAATATCTAACTCCAGATAAGAGAGCTGATGGACTGAAAGGGCATATTGAAGCATATCTTCTCTTTTTTTCTTTTTCCTCGCCTTTTTTGGACATGGCTAAATATGGTAATTTATTTTTCCAAGACCATATTTGGGGCAAGTAGGTGGTACATCAGATAAAGTGCTGGGCTTGGAGTTCAAATCCAGTCTCAGTCACTTACTAACTCTGTGAACCCCTGAGCAAGTTACTTAAACCCGTTTGCCTCAAAAAAATAAAGACTATTTGTAATAGATTTTGGTTTTCTTGTTTCCTCTAGGGGAGGGGAAGGTGAATGGAGATAATTCAGAGCTTAAAATAAAACTGAATTAAAATTGAATGGGGGAATGGCTGGACAAGTTATGGTGTAAAATTATGATGGAATATCATCAGAAATTGAATTAAAAAATAAACTAAAGGTATCCAAGAAAACATCAGTAACTACTAGCTCCCTCTCCCCACCAAAAAATAAAGGAGTTTTTACTAAAGGATATACTGTAAGAATATTTGGTCTAGAACACCCTCTTCTACCCCCTTAGTCTCTCATAAGTATTATATAGAGTCCAGAGGAAAATGAGCTCAAGATCAGAGAGTACATGTAGCTAATAGATTCCTCCTGGTTCTACCTTTTCCAAACTTTTGTGGGGTGCTCATAAAGTTCCTTTCCTACTGGGCTCCTTATAGATTCAAAGCTTCCTTTCCTCAATGTATCTTGTTTGTCCTCAGCACCCAATGTAGGTAACCATTGATGTCTAAATCCACCAACTCCACAAAGTTCCCAATATCTTTCTCAAGCTAAAAGTTAGTGAGAGGTTCACTCATCTTCTCCCTCCTCCTATTCCAAGTGACTCATTCCAAGCAGGGGTTAGTTTGAGGCTTCCACTACTTAATCTGCTTGATTCTTAGAATCTCAGTTCTAAACTAACTGTCTTGCTTTGTGCAAACCTCACAGGGCTTGACCAAAACTCTCAACCAAATTAAATAGATTTCTAATCCCACCTATTTGAAATGCCTTTGATTAATTGATTGTTTCTTCGAAGGTACCCACATCCTTATTCACATCTCTAATTCAATCCAAATGTGCTCTCACCTGAGAGGAGTATCAAGATTAAGTAGAATAGGCAATTGATTTATTCAGTCACCCTTTTTTCCAGGGCAGGATGTACAGGGTACAGAATGCACAGGGTCTAGACCTTGTGTAAGAAGACCTTTCAGTTTGCCAAAGATCTAATCAAGTGTTGCCCTCCTAGAGCAATATCTGAGCCTGGTGATTCCAGGTTTAGTGTGCCTGCCCTAGAGTTGTATCTTGATGATGGAGGTTGCCAGGTGTTTTATAGGGAATGTTGGAGAGGGCATTTCCTTAAGGGGAATTTGATTTCCCGCCTCTGATGTCACTGAAAGATGTTAACAATGGTCTTGCTTTCGAGGTGTCAGTTTCTAGTATGGAAAGTTCCTACCAAATTCCAGTAGGAGGCTCAGGTGTCAGGAAGAAAGAAGGGGTATGGCTAGGGGGAAGACAGCCTGTCCTAAGAAAGGCCATATAGGTCCAGAAAAGCAGAGGTTTGGGAGGACTACAACTAAAGTTTCCTAAAATAACGCATTGATAAATTTTTATTTTTAACAAGGGTTGAGCACCATATTATCTCTGTGCTGTTAGTCATATTTTTTTCTTAATCTCAGCAGAAATTCCTCAGGTTCTAGAGAAAAAAATCTCTATTCTCTCTCTTTCACTATATGCCAAAATTCCCTCCAGATTTCTATTCTTTTTGTTCATCAGCACAATAGCAGAAGGAACTATTCATTGGTGGAACTGTGTCAGAAAAAAAAAAACTCATGAAAAATCAGGAAGCTATTTACAAACAGATGTGGCATTTTATAATCACATCTGCATGTTTACCAAAATTGCTCTCTGAAGCTATTTGGTAAAGTCAGAAGTTGTGTATCACAATGCCCACAAGCAAACTGCAGGTTGCAATCCTGCTGATGCTGCAAATTGGCAGTGGGGTAGAACATGGGCCCTTGACCTCACCCTAGGTTAGAGCATAGCTTCTTTGTATTTGTATGAATGAGTGTATGTATGTGAGTCCTCTGGCAGTTTCAAATTTAAGCAGTTTTTCTTTGGGTAAAAGATAGTTAATTGTTAGAGTGAGTTTTTTCCATGCATCTACAGTAATAGTACCATTTTAGAACAAAGTGTATTCAGGCATTTTTCTTGTGGCCTTAATAGTGTATTTAAGCCTGTATTATGGAAATACTTTTAGTTTCCCTTTTTAAAACACTTTTAAATATCTGATTAAAAATGTAAACTTTTCTGTTTAAGATATTGGAAGTAGTAATGATCTGGTAGGGATACAAAATCCATCAGTTTTGAGTATATATTGTGCAAAGACACATGCTCAAGCTGATTGTGCTTGCTTAAGAAAGGAATTTGATAGTTGCTATGATGGTATGCATCTAACTCTTTCAATAGTATTGCATTAAATTTTTTACTTCACAGAAGACCAGATTTCTAGACTAGATTTCTTTTGGAAGAGAAGAGTGATTAAAAAACATTTTTTTTAGTTGGGAAAATTCATAGACATTGACAAGGATGTACTTCTTGATTGAAATTCCTTACCACCCCACTTCCACTGCTTGTATAGAATGAAATTAGAGGAGAGAGCAAAGAACTTGAGGAAATGGAGAGGCCACCCCTTTATTTAACTCTAATAACTAAGGGGACTATTGGTGGCTATGATTAAAGGAAGTAGCCAAGGCAGGTGGAGAAAAACAGCCTGGAGTTTTGATACCATATTGATGTGAAAGTCTATAGTCTGTAAATAGACCTCAAGAGGGAATCTAAATGCGACATAAAAGGATTCAGAATGAGTTGTTTTTTTTTTTTTTAAAGAAGATTCTATTTAATATGAGGTGTCAGGGGAAGGCCAGGGTATTTAGGGACTGCTAACACTAAAACCTCATTGTATCTAGATCTTTATTTTTTAAAAGATGTTGCTCTTTAGGACTATCTGCATTATTATTTTTTTAAACTGTCCTTCAATTTGGGGAATATTGTCCACCTCCAGAGAGAGAACTGTTGGAGTCATCTTTCATATCAGTGTATTTATGGTTTCAGTTATATACGAGTATGTTCTTACAACGATGACCAATATGGAAGTGTGTTTTGCATGACAATAAAAATAAAATTTAAAATAAAAAAGGGAGAAAGAAAGATACCAGGAAACATAAAAAACAAACAAAAAACTGCCTGTCATTAAGCTCTTAAAAAGTTGTTAGCATTCCCTTTCTTAAGATAAATTTTATTGCTGTATTTTGTTTTTACATTATCTACATTTCTAACTGTATTCTTCCCCAAACTTATCCCAGAGAACCATACCATATTATAAAAGAAACTTATAAAAACTAGTTATCATGAATTGCACTCATGGTCTCCCACCTCTCCAAAGAAGTGGGGGAAGGTATCTTTTCATACTTGAGGCTTACTTAGCTTAATCATTATAATTACACAACAGTCAGTTTCTATTGATTTGTTTTTGTTGTTCATTCCATTTACGTTGTTGTAGTTGTATATGTTATTTTCTTCATTCTATTTACTTCATTTTGCATCTGTTCACACAAATCTTTCCCTTCATTCTCTGTCTACATCATATTGTTTTCTCTGATACAATAATATTTCATGATGTTCATATACCATAATTTGTTTAGAAATTTATCAATCAATCGTTTCTAGTTCTTTGCTGTCACAAAAAGTGCTGCTCTAGAAAGAAAACTACAGACCAATCTCCCTAATGAACATAGATGCAAAAATCTTAAATAGAATACTAGCAAAGAGACTCCAGCAAGTAATTAAGAAGAT
>NC_058135.1:237214232-237222669 GCF_016433145.1 Gracilinanus agilis | reverse complement strand
AAAAAAAAAAAAAGGGAAAGTCTTATAGTGTTTCCCATATGTCACACACTGGGGAGTCAAAGACATGTTCAGGAGCTTCATCATCCTGCAAGTTTGCATCACCTTCTGTACTCTATCCTTTTGATTGGAGGGCAAGAGCAAAGAGCTTCCCAAGAGCTTCCACTCAAGGAGAGTGCCCTGGATGGCTAACCTTTCATTTCCCACCAAGCTGTACCCATGCACCTGATTTCCCCTTTCCCTACTTTTCAACCCCTATTTGTAGGTTGTATTCCTCCATTAGATTGTAAACTCCTTGAGGGCAAGGAAACATCCTTCTTTTTTGTATTCGTGTCTTCCATTGCTTAGCCCAGAAACTGGCACATAAAAAGGTTCTTAGTATTATTTTTTATCTTCTGACTGCCAGACAAATTGTTCCTTCCTTCCAGGAGCTTACATTATATTCTTTTTAAAATCATGTTCATCTATCTCTCTGGTAACCCATTTTGTATGCCCATTTGCCTGTTTTCAGCAGACCTTAATTGCAGTCAAATTACATAAGGAAAAATAAACTACTTCTTAAGAGTCACATTTGCAAGCCCAATCTTTTCAACTGACTTGGTTAATATTGTACTTTCCAAACTCATTTGGAAAAAATTCCATTCATTTCTCCCACTCCAACCCCATCAAAAGGGAAAACAAAAGACTTCTAATTATTTACCTTTACAAATTAACATAATTGATATTACCTTTATTTCCAAATATATTCTTTCCCCCTCTTCTATCAGAGACCTATGGCTTATAACAAAAAATACAAAAACAATAGCAAAGAAGATTGGTGTGGGGATCAGTTTAGCAAAAATGACCAACATCAGCAGTTTGGTAGCAGTGTTCCATACCCATAAACCCCCACCTTTATGAAGAAGGGAGGGTAGTATATTTTTTTCACGACTTTAGTGCCTAACTTGGTTGTTATGGTTATACATCATTTGTTTTCTTTGTTGTAGGTTTTTCCATCATATTGTTGCCGCTGCATAACTTGTTTTCCTGGCTTTGCTTATTTCATAGACATCATATGTCTTTTCCATGCTTCTCTGGACTCTTCAATTAATTATTTCTTATGGTGCAGAAATATTTCATCATATTCATGTGCCGCCATTTTAGTCATTCCTCCATCAATGGCCATTTATTTGTTTCCACTTACTCATTAGCCTTTCAGAGCCTAACTCATTTCTCACCAGTTAACATATTCTCAAGTCATACTGTACCCTACCCCAGTGATTCTGAATGCCTACCATGCCTCAGTCCTTATCACCAATTGCCTGTTCCATTCATCACATTCAACCTATCCTTATTCTGAAATTCCCCCATTCCAGATCTATGCACATCTCCCATGGTGCTCTCTTGTAATCAACACACTTTTTTTCATTATGAATGTTGTCAACTGGGTTTTCTGAAAGTTTTAAGTTTGCCCCTGCCCTCTAAGACGTTACACTCAAGAAATCCTGGGGCATACCTGTTTTAGATTGAACAATAGACTTTGAAGTGTTTGGCCACCCCAGTTTGAGTGCGATTAGTAGATATAGTCAAAGGTTGAGTACCCTTATTTGTCTTAGTAGCTTCTCCCTTTGTTCTCTTTCTGGAGGCCCAGAGCTTGGTTTGACCCTTTCCTTTTGTATTCATAGTAGTTGACCTCTTCCTGATGCCCTAGTTGCTTGCTGCAACCTCTTTGCAGCTTGTCTATGCATGCTTGTTGTACCAAGTTCTCCGGAAGGTATAAAAGACCCCCAAATTCTTTTACTCTTTGGAGAATCATCTCACGCTGTGTATTCTCCCAGAGATACAGTTCCCAGAGTCCCAGAGTCCTTGGCTTTGTGTGGTTTTTAGGCACTTGATTCCTTGTGGCAGCTGAAACTGAACACTATCTCTTTCCTAATTAAAGATAAGGGTTTTCTGACTACTTTAGGAGTTTTGTGTTATTTCCAAATTAATAACCTCTTTCTTCCTTTTGGCACTCACTGAGACTTGGCTTTCTCCTGTTGAAATTGCCTATTCCTAACCACTCATTCTTATTCTGGTTGAAGTTCCACTCATATCCTCCACTTGTTATGGGGTACAGAACCCCCTCATGTTGTGGGTTACAATGGTGAACCCCTGGGTTTGGGAAGGATACCTTTTGCAAGAATGCAAGACTCCAAACTTAGCTTAAAAGTAAAAAGAGAAATTTATTAATTTGGAAAGTAATGTTGAGAATGGTCAGAATAGCAAGGTGGGAGAGCAAGGTGGAATAGCATGGTGAAACAGCTAGATGGGGAGCTATTACTTGGGGTGGGGGAGGGACAGCATGGATGGAAAAACTGTTTCCCCCAGTTAGGGTGTGAGTGGAACAACCCTAGGGGTTGCTCCCCGAATGCTTCAGTTCAGAGGTTTTTATACACTTTACAATAGTGAGTACATGACTCTAGTGTGGTAACCACTCAGGCATTCGATGGGGATTTTGGTCTGCCTGAAGACAATAGGGGGGTGACCCTCATAGTTCAGAGGACAGATGGATGTCTGAGATACAACTTGATGATATCAATGAGGTGTCCATCTAAAGGACAATCCAAGGAGGATAATCATCTCAGGGTCTTATAGGAGTTATCAGATGTTTGGGGTTAGGAGTCACAAGAATGTAAGGGAACAAAGGAATTTCCCTGCTCATAGTTTGCCTGCGTTAAAGGGTTCAGTCCATGCCATCTCTGTACAGTGCCCATGTCACACTCACTAGCCAGGGGAATTATACTCCCCACTATTGTTGTTCAATTGTATGTGATTTCATGACCCCATTTGAGGGTTTTCTTGGCAGATACACTGGAGTTTTGCCATTTCCTTCTACAGTCTATTTTTACATATGAGGAAACTGAGGCAAACAGGGTTAAGGGACTTCCCCAAAGTTAAATAGCTAGTAAGTGTCTAAGGTAGATTTGAACTGGTCTTCCTGACTCCAGACCTGGCACTCTATCCATTGTACCATCTGACCACTTTCCATGTCCACTTTCAGATTCACCTTCTACTATCATCACTCAGAAACTACTCTGATATTCACACTATTCAAATTTGTCACCCAATTCAGATCCTGGTGGCCATTATCTTAAGCCCCCTAAGACATTTTCCTTTCCTAAATTAACTAAGTGCCTGGTTTACCATCTTTCACTCCACCCCTATTTCTACCCTCATATGGAGGAATTCAGTGCCCATATTGATGCTTCACCAAATACCTTAGCTTCTCAACTCCTTGACTGGCTCAGTTCCCATGAACTATTCTGTTACTCCTCAGCCACACATAGAGATGAGCTTACCCTAGTGTTCCACTTCTGTGTGTAGGAATTCTGAAACTGCTTTATTTAATCGTAAACTTTTTCATTCCATGAAGCTAGGTGGCACAGTAGATATAGTGCTGGGCTTGGAGTCAGGAAGATCTGGGTTTGAATCTAACCTCAGACACTTATAAGCTGGGTGACTCTGGCTGTGCAAGTCACCTAACCTCTGTTTGCCTCAGTGTCCTCATCTGTAAAATGGGGATAATAACAGCTCCTGCCTCTTAGGGTAGTTGTAAAGCTCAAATAAGATAATAAAGTTCAGTGCCTGGCACATAGTAGGTGCTATATGAATCAACTTTTATTTTTCTCCTCAGTGTGACTTCCAATCATTATATTTTTTAGTTCTTTCTCAGGCCATCATCTGTACAATTTTCTTTCCTTTTCTGTCTTAGCACATTGCCTGGCCACATTAAATGCTTAATAAATGCTTGTTAATTTGTTGTCTATATTATTCCCTTGGTAAATCTGCTGAACTTTATATTCTCTGCTCCCCTCAAATCCCTTGCCTCTTTTTCTTGTTTTCTGATTACATTTAAAAAAAAAATCCTTTTCTTCTGCCTTAGAACCAATACTAAGTATCTGCCCCAAGGCAGAAGAATGGTAAGGGCTAGACAATTGGGGTTAAGTGACTTGCCCAGGGTCAAACAGCTAGGAAGTGGCTAAGTTCACATTCGAACCCATGACTTCTGCCTTTAGGCTTGACCCTCTCTCTATCTACTGAACCACCTAGATGCCCTTCTGGTTGCCAAACAAGAACCTCAAATTACTCCACCATTTACTGCCTTCACTCATTTTCTTGTGCTGCTTTGAACAGAGCTAGAGACAAATCACAAAACCATGATAAACCAGGTCTGTAATAACTCTGTTATATAAATTCAAGCAGGGCCTGACTGTAGCAAGGCAATCCTTTGAAATCTCCTTAGTTCGCGCCCTCTAACTGTGGATCTCTCCCACGCCCTCTTCTCTTTTTTTCCTATTCCTCCATACTTGGTAATCTTATCATCTATCATGGGTTCAATGATCATATCTATGCAGATGATTTCCCAGATCCCAAAATCCAGCTCTAATTTTTCTCCTGAGGTTCAGTCTTATGTCATCAACTGTCTTTCAAGCATCTTAAACTGGATGTCCCACAGGCATTCTGAGCTTAACATGACCAAAACAGAACTCAGTGTCTTCCTTTCCCTCTGACCCTTGAACTCTTCCCTCTTTTGAACTTCCATATGATTGCAAGGTTCTACCATTCTCTCAGTCCCACTGACTCACCATCACTGTGTCCTCCTCAACAACTCATTCATATTTGCCCCCATGTTTTCAATCTGTTGCTAAATCTCATCCTTTCTACACTCACATCCCCTTCTCTCTAGTCACTTCCCTGGTGCCAGCCCTCATTACCTTTTGTCTGGATTATTGCTATGGCTTTTTGATTGGTCTCCCTCCCTCCCCTTCTCTAATCTATCCTCTTTACCTACCAAAATTCAGGTCTGACTATGTCATTCCACTACCCCAAAATGAACTCCAGTAGCTTCCTATTGCTTCTAGCTATATTTATAGAGTAGGCAACTAGGTAGCAAGTGGATACAGTGCTGGACCTGGAGTCAGAAAGACTCATTTTCCTGAGTTCAAAACCAGTCTCATATACTTGTTAGCTGTGTGACTCTGGGCAAGTCACTTCGCCTTGTTTGCCTTAGTTTCCAATTTGTAAAATGAACTTGAGAAGGAAATGACAAAACCATTCCAGTATTTTTACCAATAAAACCCCAAATGAAGTCAAATCCAACTGAAAAAAATGACTGAACAACAATATATTTAATAGTAATCTGGCATTAAAGCCCTTTCCTGCACGGATCCCCTCCTTATTTTCCAGCCTTTTACACCCTTTCACACACTCCACAATCCAGGGACATTGGTTTATGTGGGGTTTCTCTTACATGACGCTTTATCTCCTAATAATCAGCCTTTTCATTGGCTGTCCACTATGCCTAGAATGCTCTTCCTACTCTCCTCTCCCTCCCAATTTCTTTTGCTTTCTTCAAGATTCAGATCAAATTCAATTTTCTGCAAGAGAGCTTTCCTGACCACTCCCATAACCACTGCATCTTTCCTCTGAGATTACCTCTCATTTGCACTCTACATAATCTTGTACATACAGAGTTGACTTTTAAAAACCTTTACTATCTACCCTAGTGACAACTCTAAGACAGAAGGGCAAGAGCTAGGCAATGGGGGTTAAGTGACTTGCCCAGGGTCACACAGCTAGCAAGTGTCTGAAACTATATTTGAACCCAGGTCCTCTAGACACCAGACCTGTTGCTCTATCCCTGTGCCGCCTAGCTCACTCTTGTACATAGCTGGTTACATGTCTCCCCCATTAGAATGTGAACTCCATGAGGGCAGGGACTCTTTCTGTCATTCTATCATGTACGCAGTATCAAAGACAAAGAACTAACTAGTTTAATTCCATATCCCTCAAACATGAAAATATTAGAAGAGCCTTAACTAGAACTATGCTGCTATGGCTTCTAATAAAGATGATGATTATATATTACATTGGATATTTTATAGTTACCTTCACAAAGGGTTTAAGGCTACTATTTCTAGAACATAGGAAAGGTTGGTGTGGTTAAGGTTAATAGAGAGGAAATGGCTTAGAGATAGAAAATATAGAAAAGAGCATGAAACAAAGAAATCAGACTAGGTAGTTGAAGCATTTAGTAAGCATTTATTGTATACCTATATATATATAGATTACATAATAAGTGCATATATAAATATGCAGCTCAAATCCAACAGTTCTGCCAGTATATATACCGGGCATTCTTCTAAGCCCTGGGAATATAAATATCAGCAACGAGAAAGATAGTCCCTGCCTTTAAGGAGGTTATATTCTAGTAGGGAAAGATAATACAGATAAGGGAGTTCAAAAACTTAGTGGAAGGGAAGATACGCTACCTGGGGCATGGTAGGGAAATGATCTGGGCTATCATAAGCTGGTGCAGTTTTGAAGAAAGCATGAAGGCTCTTATGGGTGCTTCCTTAAATGGAGGTTTGGAGAGGAACTCAGCAGTTGGGGAGGAAGAGACCGTAGGGAGTGGAGACCATCCAAATTAAATAAGGATGTTTATTCTCAACATGAACATTTTTATCAATAACTTGGATAAAAACATGGATGGCATGCTCATTAAGTTTGTGGATGAAACAAATCTGTGTGTTTTGGGGAAGTCTAGCTAACACACTAGCTAACAGGATCCAAAAAAAATCTCAGCAGGCTCGAGCACTGGACTAAATCTAATAAGATGAAGGTCAATAGAAATAAATGTAAAAATCTTATACTTGGCTTCAAATCAACTTCACAAGTACAGGGTGAGCAGGGCATGATTAGATAGAAGTTTATTTGAAAAAGAACCTGGGCATTTTACTGGTCTGCAAGCTCAATAGGAATTGGAAGTGAGCTAGGGCTGTCAAAGAGGTGACATCAATGGCATCAAGGGTAGCACAGTGGATAGAGACAGTGCTTGGAGACTGACAGTCCTTGGTTAAAATTTGACCTCAGACACTTACCGACTATATGACCTTGGGCAAGTCGCTTAATCCCAGTTGCCTAGGTCTTGCTACTTTTCTTACTTAGAATTGATACTAAGCTAGAAGATAAAGAAAAGCGAATGTAACCTTGAGGCTGCATTAAGAGAGGTATAATTACCAAGATTTATGAGATGGCCAGGTCTCTGTACTCTGTCCTGACCATTTTATATCTGCAGCATCAGTTCTGGGTGATGCAGATTAAAAGGGATATCGATAAATTGGAACATGTCCAGAGGAGGGAAATTTAAGAAAATGAAAGGTCTAGAGTCCATACCATATAATTGGTTGAAGGAACAGAGGATATTTAGATTGGAGAGAAGAGATCTCAGGGAGGACATGATAATTGTTTCCAAGTATGGAAAAGTGATTCAGATTGTTCTGTCTGGCCAAGAAAGGAAGAACTAAAACCAGCATATGGAAGTTGCGGAAAATCAAAATTCATTTTGCTGTTGGGAGAAGCTTCCTAATATTTAGAGCTCTCCCAACTAGAATGGGCTACCCTGAGGTAGGATGGGCTTTTCCTCATTGGAGGCCTTAAAGCAGAGACTGGAAGAGGATTTGGGAGATATACTAGAGTGGGGATTCCATTTGGAATAAGAGTGGAACTAGATGCTTCCCAAGGTCCTTTTCAATTTTCAAATGCTGGGATTCTGTGTGTCCATGGTATTAAGGGCATTAGATTAGTTACTTGTTACATGGGAAGAAATATACAGTGTCCCAAAGGCTTTAATAACTTAATTTGTTATTATTAAGTAGCTTCAAGTTATTAAAACTTACACTAAGACTTTGGGGAGACTATGTATATTTATTAGTTTAAAATTTTCTGGTTTCATCAGTGTGGATACTTCTTCTTCTGATGTGGGCAATAGCCTTTTCTGATTCAGTTGCAGGTGGCTGTAGCTAAAAAAAAAATGGATCATCTTCTGATGAACTTGTCTCAGGTGGCCCTCAGACAGCAGATACAGCCTGTAGCCAGGTCCATACTTAGAGCCTTAATGACTTGATGGGACCTGCCAGAGCAGCTTAGCAATTGAGTGTCCCCCCTGTGATATGAGGCATTATAGCAGAGATGTACTGAAAGATATACCTACATATTATATATATATATATATATATATATATATACACATATACATGCTATATGTAAGATATATATATATATGTGTGTGTGTGTGTTAGACATTTGTAGAGAATAGTTGTTACAAAAGATGCAGATGGTACAATGGCCCTCAGATGACTTCAGAAGCAGGAAGACCCAGGTTCTAGTCCTTCCTCTGACAATAGTTGGGTGACCCTGGCCAACTCACCTTTCCTCTGGCTGTCCCTGAAAACTTTCTAAGAATATAAGTTGCAGATCTGGTTCAACCTGCCTTACTGGAGGGAATTTCCTCATTGAGTGTTCCCCATTCCACTGAAGTCAAAAATACAGGGAAAAATGTAGCCACACATACAAATGTGTGTGTGTGTCTGTATATATAAAAGCTCTCTAAATTAGACATCGGAAATACCACATTTCT
>NC_058135.1:237165649-237211665 GCF_016433145.1 Gracilinanus agilis | reverse complement strand
TCCTCCCCGCCCCCGGTCTCGGTCTCGCTCAGTCTCCAGCAGAGGCACACCTCCTCCACGCCCCACTCCTTCCAAATCTGCTCCTGGCTCTGGGGCGCTTGCTCCGCTCGCTGCTTCCCCCCAGAGTCCTGCTTGCAGCTGGGGGTGCAGCGGATGCCTGTCCCGCTGCCTGCTCTTGCAGCAGGCTGCCGGGGCTCTGGGAGGTGCTTCTGTGGATGGCTGGATTGCGGCGGGCCTGCTGCCGAGGTGAGTGCGGCTGGGGCCGGAGGGGAGCACACAGAGCCAGCTGGCCAGCCCGGGCTCCCGGCTGCAGTGTGGACGGGAGGGGGCGCCTCTTTGCTGGACTTGGCGTGGCCCGGCCTCCCACCCGCTGCCCAGGCTCTCTCCTTTCTTCCCAGATCCTTCGGCCAGAGGAGTGGGGGAAAACCCCAGCTCTGGCGAGGAGCTGCTCTTAGCTGGGGCACGGACTTTCGAAGACTGAGGAGCTCGCTAGCAGCCGCAGGCGCACGGGTTCTGGCCCGGAGCAGCCAGTGCAAGCAGGGCGCCCTTAGCCTGTGCTCTCCAGCCACCGCAAGGGGCTAGGATGCAGGAGTCTGGGGGGGCTCCAAGTGTTCCACCAGTGTTTGAACTTGGTTTGAGGGTCTCCGTGAGCAGAACCGAATGGGAGAGTTCGCTTAAGGTAACCCAGGGCTACTTCTTGCACTTAATTGGGGTTGTTGAATGGAATCGAACCCCTCCAGTGCCCTTCATCTCTCCTCTAGTGTGCGTGCAGCTCGCCTCTTAAGAAGCTTTGGGATGAGGCGAAATGGGACTTGGAAGCTCTCTGGTATCAATGTTTACTTCCTTTCGCCTCCAACTTTAGTCCTCTTGGGACAAGGGTATGTGTATTCTCCCCGGTCACTGCAATTAGAACTTCTAGGAAAGGATTGGACTCTTGAGTGACTCTACGGTACATTTTTCCTTCTGGAAAATCTTTTGCCTTCTGAGTGGGATTCTCTGCATTTGGGCTCCCCCGGTCTCTGGAGCAATGCTAAATTTTAGTTGGAAGTTAATGAAAAGAAAGCTGTTATTTTTCCCTCCATTACAGACCCTGAAATCTGGGCCATGGGACCCCAGGTTAAGAACCTCTCCTCTAAGAGAGCTTCCTTGGAAGAATGAATAGAGAGGGTTTAGACCTTCTCGTAACATTTTAAGTCATTACCGCTGCAGGATGCTGCTTGGATAATAAAGCAACTTAGAGAGGGATAGAAAAGAGAGGGGCTAAAGTGGTTATTGAAAGTGGTATTAAACCAGGAGCCCCTTTAAAGAGATTAGCCTCAAGTGCTCTAACAAGTCTGCTCTTTTTGGCTTCTAAAATCCTAAGAAGTTTCTGGGTGATCTGCAAAGCCAAAAATGATTCTTCTGAAATTTTCTTCTTTTGAAGAAGATTCTTTCTAAATTCTGCTATGAAGCCATTAAGTCACACAACTTAAGTGAACTGTCCAGTTCCAAACTTAAATACATTTCCCAGACATTCAGATACTGAGAAATGGGCAGTCGCACATTTTAATTTTAGCACAGGGCAGATTTTTGACCTTGGGTACCTACCAGGTGGTTTAGTGGAAAGAATACTACCAGCACTTTTTTCTGTGAAATTAGGGGTTGGGCTTAGAGGATCTTTAAAGTTACTTTATCATTCTCTGAGTAGAAATTTTTCTTTATATGTATATATATATATGTGCATATAATTGACAGATGTTAACTGAGTACCTACTGTGTTCTAGATGCAAGGTGTGAGCCACTACTTCTGCCCAGAAGTGTGTAGTAGCTCATAAGCACACTGTTATGCCTTATTAAAGCTTCCTCATCTTGGGGGAGGGGAGGAAGGAGGATGTAGTTAAAATCCCTTCTGGCTATGCTGGACATAGCTCTAAATGCTTTACTAATATTATATTATCTGATATTCACAATAACCCAGGAGAGAGGATGCTATTATTCTCCTCATTTCACAGTGGAGAAAACTGAGGCAAACAGGTTGCGATTTGCCCAGGATTCTGGGCAAATCGCAACCTCAGAAGCTGCATTTGAATTCAGGTCTTCCTGGCACCCTTGCCCTAGCTACCCTGATGAGATCATTGAGTGTTCAGGGAAAGCTTCGTGGAGGTAGGAGATGAACTGGTCCTGGAAAGAAGACATACACAAGTGGAGAGGAGGAGGGCAAAGGCAGGAAAGTACTTGGTATATTCTGGCAATAATGAGGTGGAACTGGGAGGATAATAGGGGGTCAGGTTGGACAGAGAAGTAAGTATCAGAGTATGAAGGATGGTGCTTCAGGCTAAGGAGTTTACATTTGTGCTTGTAGGCAATGGGGATCTGATGAAAGTTTTGTTACAGTAGTGGGGTTCTGGGGAAAGGTGGGGCACTCAAGATAGTCATATAGGGAGAACATTCTGGCAGTGGTATGCCTGAAATCCCAAGTAATGTGAAGATCAATACCTGAGACTAAATAAATCATTATTAGCCCAACTGATTTAGCAGCTTTTTCTTCTATTATATCCTTAAATTGCCTGGCTCTCTGGACAAGATCTAAATCACTGGCCTCATGGCTACCATATAGCAGGAAGGAGCTGAACCCAGCCAGGTAAGGGTGCAAATGGATTATGTTCTGAGAAAGAACCAAACACGGTGACCCTTGTTTGTTCTTTATGTTTGCAGAACGTTTCGCCATCCTTGGTGAAAGTTCTTTCACAACAGCTCTGGGAGGTAGATCAATAGTAGGAGGTTGTAACTTGTGCAAAATGTCCATCCCTGTGTCAGAGGTGGGCTTCCCACAGGGGCCCCGAAAGGGGCTCTGGGAGGCTTGAGGAGCCTAGTTTTTCCATAGGTTCTCTCATCTTAAAATTTGGCATCTTAAATTCAGAACATGCTATTAACTGGTAATCTGAAGTGGATTAAGTTGGCCATAATAATGAATCTAATTGAAATGAAAATCTATCTGCTCTTTGGTTTGACTTTGGAGAGCATTAGCATTCCCTGGGAGAATCATTCCGGTAGACCAATGTTTAAGGAAAATTGCTTTTAATCTCTTTAAACTCCATAATAATAAGTAAGATGTATGTTTAAGACTGGCAAAATGATTTAGAGACTTCATATTCACAACAACCCTATAAGGTAGGGACTTCAGACTTTATTGTCCACATTTTAGAAATGAAGAAGCCTAGCCCGAGGAAGTCGAACTGACATCATCTGTGGTTACACAGTAGTGGATATGGGAGGAACGTTTCTTATCTCCAGGAATCACAGCATGCTACCTTTTTATTCACTTGCTACTTTTTACAAACTATAGATGTGCAGAAAGGGATCTTAAAAACGGACTGTTTATTTCTGGTTCAGTGCATTCCTATGACCTCTGGTCCTTGGCAGATAAGAGGACCAAAAGAGTAGTGAACAGAATTGAGGAGCCATGATATAAAGAGTCCTGCACCAGATCTGGGTTCTAGCCCTGATCTTGGTCCTAACTAGCAATATGATCTTGGGCAAATCATTTCTTTCCCTTTTGTGATTCTCAATTTCCTCATCTATAGATTAAGAAACTAACTGGATGATAATGATCTCAAAGGGCCCTTTCTAGCTTGGACATCCTATGCTTTTTATGTGCCCTTTGACCTGAATTGCTCCCCCCTTTTAAAGTTGTTTGTATTACTGCTTTGGGTAACCGCAAGGCTCTTTCCTCTGGAGTTGTAAGTTTCTGAAGGTTTGGGTGTTAGATTCCATGGGGCAGGGAGCCCACTAATCCTTGGCCAAAGAGAAGAGGGCACAAGAGGTGGTATATGGAATGTCTTGGAATCTACTCCCCCCCACAAGCATAAGGACCAAATTAATAGATAATACTTTTCCTCTTCTCTTTTAGATTGCTGAAAGTCACAGAAGATCTTCCCCCAGCCCTCTATCCATGAATATAGGGGATGATTATGGTTTAGAGTGCTTCATTTTCTTGAAAAACCTGTCAAGGCCAGAAAGGCAGCAAGAGTGGGGCCTATGGAATCACTTCATAGGCATATGTGTATGTGCTAAAGATTTAGCGATTGGGCTACTGTGTAATGGGCTTGTATCGGCAGCAGCCACCCCTCCTGGACTGCTTGTAATTGGAGAGTAGGAACTTGGTTCCTTATTGTCTTTTCTCATTTTGGATCTGGTAAATGAGGGGACTGGATGTGAAGGCCATCATTACCTCTGGTGTGTTTTGTTTGTGGAACTGAAAGGAAAACTTAGGCTGATTTCCTTCTAGGGAACATGTGATAATGGATGGCCATAATTTCTTGTAGCATTTAAAAAAAAAAAAAAAAGAGGTTTCCTGGGAGAATTTTAGTTGGGCCTCTAAAGGAGACAGTGACAGTTCTGCTACTTGAGGATCGTAAATGTTTGGTGGCATGTTTTGGATCAGTTAATTTTATGATTTGCCAGAGAGATATCTCAAGTTTCTTAAGTTAAGAACTTAGAAAAATGGAACTGAACTAGACCTTTGATGACCCTGATATAATCTATTGCAGTTGAGGAACATTTGACTCTTGAACCCAGGCTAACTTGAACCTATTTTTAAATTGTTCCCAAGAGGAAATTCTGTAGCCTCCCCAGGGAATGACTTTCTATCATTCCTGGAGAGAAAACTGGAGCTTTCGCCCTCTCAGCAAAGGATACTGGGTTGGCTTAAGTTTTCTTTTGCTCTATTCACTCATGTCTTCCTGGGTTTAAAGGGAGGTACCAGTCTCTCCCAGAGTCTAAAAAACATCAAAGGATCACCCAGCAATGTGTATTTCCAAAACAGAAATAAATCACTATCCTTTCCTGGCCCCCCCCCCCCCCAGTAGCAAGTTTTTACAAATAATACATCCTGTGTCCATTGCTCCTTGGCCTTTCCTCTTTCTTGGATAAGCAAGATGAGTTTTCCCAGTCTCTCTTCATAGGTCATGCTTATGGACCTGTGATTATTCTTGTTACTCTGTTTATGTTTTATGCAGGAAGTCAGATATTCAGGCAATTAGAGTTTTCAGTTGGAAGGGGGCATTTTGAATTGAAATGAGTTTGTTTTTTAAAACAAATTTTAATTATGAATAATTATGATAAATCTAGGGGCATTAAAATTTTTTTTTTCACCAAAAGAACTTTACCCAAGGTTTCCAACTAGTTAAAAAGATTATTATTTTGAAGAAACAGCACTAGGATCAGAGCTGACTTTGGAATCGGGAAGAGCTATAGGTTCAAGTTCTAGGTCTGTTACATATTGGCTGGGTGATCTTGGGCAAGTCACTTAACTATCTCATTGTCCCCATGCAATGTCCTCTCTCAGGCTACTTATAAATAACAGCAAAAATGCCCATGAATAATGATTGAGAGAGTTCCTAACCAGATGCTTCTTATATTTATGATATCTCAATTCTAGTTGACTTTTTTTTTAAAATTGCTTCTAGGGGCAGCTAGATGACTCAGTGGATAGAGTTGGATATGTTTTGGATAGAGTGCTAGACCTAGAGTTGGGAGGACTATGGGTTCAAATTTGGCCTCGGAAACTTCCTCACTGTGTGACCCTGGGCAAGTCATTTAACCCTATTTGCCTATCTCTTGCCCTTCTATCTTCGGGTTGTTACTAAGTCAGAAAGTAAGGGTTTTAAAAAATAAAAATAAAATAGCTTCTGTGAACTGAAATTTTAAAAGTCACAAACTCAAACTGAGTTTGATCAAGTCACTCTCATACTGGACATCTAGAAATTATCTAATTAAATCCTGGGACTCTGGACAATAATTTGATTACAGCTCATGTAGTCCTGTGTTAATGTAAAAGAAAGAGATCCATCTTTTGTGGAATCCCACCAGAATGACTGGACAGGGGGCTACTTGGGCAGTAACATGAGCCTTTTTTTCCTTAGTAGTTTCCTACTTTTCATTCCATTTTCCATTCTGAGTGGGCAACAATATATATTTGATTGTGTTTTTTTCCTTTGACTTAACATTTGACTGAGATCTATGGTTTAGGTTCAGAGTAGGCAACGTGAGATGCCAGATTTTGAGCCAGAAGACCTGTGTCATTTAGTTAGGTTACTTCTTTGTGGACCTTGGTTTCTTCCCCTTTTGTACACTGAAGGGATCAGACCAGGGAGATTGCCAAAGGTCCCCTCCAAGATGACTTTTTAGGGTTTCACCAGAGTGTACCAGAGTGGCTGAACATGATCGAGTGAAAAGACCATTGAATTTGAAAGCTGGAATCTTATGTTTCAATTCTGGCTTTATTCATTCTTACTTGTATGACCTTGGGCAAGCCATAACCTTGCTTATCTTCAGCTTCCTCATTTGCAAAAAATGGTCAGGTTGGAATAGGTGATATTGCTTGTCCCTTCCATCTATAAATCTTTGATCATATAAACTTCTATCTTTGAGTCTCAAATTTAGATTAAAATATTGTACCCTGAGAATTAGCTCTTCACCATGAGCCCACAAATCCTCCCAGGAGGCTAATGATTTGGGTCTCTGTCTGTGCCAAACACCACCAAGGTTGAGGCAAAGTCCAGCCCAGGGAGATCCTGAATGAGGGAGGAAGTGTGGGGTAGTAGAAGGAGCCCTGAATAGGAAGTTAGGAGCTTTTACCCAACCCTGCCCCCCTTCCTAACTCTGTGACATTGGTTAAGACATCTGGGCTTTATTTTCCTCACCTATAAAATGAGAAGATTAGACAAAATAATATCTATGTCTGCTTTGTTCTGCCATCAGATGTTTGTGATCTGACAAAATTTTACTGGTCCACAAAACTTTTATTACTAAAAGCCCTTACTTCTTAAAACCTATTAAAAATGAATTCTTCCTCATCTTTCTCTGTTTCAGTCTTCCAGTCCTGACCTTTTTCCTGTCTCCCGGTACTATCGAGATTCATTGGATTCACCTTCTTCCTCTATCTTCCCCCTCTTTGCCCTGAAACAGTCAAGGGAGAGTCACTTCTCAGGAGAAACCATAGATATTTTACCAGTCTGTACCTCACTTTAGATTGAGCTTTCTGCTGGTCAAGAGTATCTGTGTATGGCCCATTCAGATCTTTTCTCTAGGACAAGTAACCAGAATGTTTACAGCAAGGATGTAGTTGGCACAGAAAATATTATTGTGTAGATTGTAGAGGGAGATAGACCTCCAGTGAAGACTGAGGGGCCATCCAAGCCCTCATTTCTTCTGGGACTCCAGCTCATATTTGGCATGACCAGGTTCAGACCACAGTATAGTGAGAAAACACTATCATATCAGAATGTGGTGACATGGTTCTATATAAATAGGCCTTTCCCTGAAAACAAAACAAAACAAAACAAAAAACAGGGACAGAAACAAAAAGCCCTCTTTGAACTTGAGACCTGTGCTTGCACACCCACACTCCATTTCCATTAAATGATAGAATGTTAAATCTGGAAGGTCATCTCTTTCAACCCCTCATTTTATTTTATTTTGTAAAAAATTTGTTTCTGGTTTGAAGTTTTATGGATGCTTTTTCCATTTACATCATAGCCATTTCCAAATATAGCCTTCTTTTCTTTCTAACCCAGCAAAAGCCATTCATTATAACAGATATTAAAAAACAGCAAGTCAGTGTGTCAGGGCATTAAAAAAGTCTCACAACCAAATGTAGAAAAGCAGAAATATTAAATGCATTCTTTTGGGACCATAATGCAATAAAAATTACATTTAATAAAGTGTCTTGGAAGCATAGAGCAAAAGCAAAAATTGAGGCGACTCAGTGGATTGAGAGTCAGGTCTAGAGATGGGAAGTCCTGTGTTCAAATCTGGCCTGTGTGATTCTGGGCAAGTTACTTAGCCTCCCCTTCCCCCCCACCCCTCATTGCCTATCCATTACCTCTCTTCTGCCTTGGAACCAATACATGGTGGTTGATTCCAAGATGGAAGATAAGAGTTTTAAAAAAAATAACTGGAAATGTGATCCTAAAGAATGAGCAAATCAAAAAACAAATCATTTTTGTTGTTCAGTTTTTTTTCAGTTGTATCCTACTCTTCATGACCCTATTTGAGGTTTTCTTGACAAAGATACTGGAATGGTTTGCCATTTCCTTTTCCAGTTCATTTTACAGATGAAGAAATTGAAATAAACAGGATTAAGTGACTTGCTCAGGGTCACAAAATAAGTACCTAAGGCTGGACTTGAACTTAGTTCTTCCTGATTCCAGGTCCCTCTCTCTATCCACTATGCTAGTTAGCTACTCATACCTCATGTAAAATAGAGACAGTGTAAAGAGTGTTGAATTTGAAGTTAGGAACACCTGAATTTCCCAGACATTTTACTAACTCTTTGATCCTAGGCAAGTCACCTAACTTCTGCCTGCCTCATTTTCCTCATTTGTAAAAATGGAGATAGTAGTGGAGCTTCTCCTCATTGGAGGTTTGTTTGTAAAACATGGATCACTACTTACTTACTGGCTGTGTTTTTTCCTCTTTTTTTTCTTAGTAATAAGATAAATTTATTGATTAGGTTAGTATTGACCAATAAATTAATTGGCCAGTGATCTTTCCTGGTGATCAAAGACCAGGAAGACCCCTTGTGCGGATTCGGAAACAGACAAATTTGGGGGCTCATAAGTCAGCCCCTCTCTTGTACATCCCAAGACATTTCTAACTGGTGGATAGCCAATAAGGAGGTGATCCATTAAAACTTTCAATTCCTCGGCATCCCTTGGTGGATGTTGGGCAAGTAGGAGTCATTTTCGAGTATGAATTGTACTATGTAGGTGTCAGAGTTCCTTGCAATGCTGAAATTTCTGTGGCGTTCCAATTGGTCCTACCATTTTTAATCCCAGCCTAAGAAGAAATAATAGGAAGGAAAAGAATTCTATAGCAAGGAAGCAAAGGGGAAGTGAGAAAACTCCAATTTCCCCTGCTTCTTTAACTTGAACCTTTGCTCTATCAGAATTTCTGTAATCACTCGGGGTCACTTGTATACTAAATATTCATAACAACCAATTTCAGGTACAATGACTTCTTCATACTTGGACATCTCTATGCACATGTTTAGGGCAACTAGGTAGCACAGTGGATAGAGTGCTGGACCTAGAGTCAGGATGATTCATCTCTGTGAGTTCAAATCTGGCTTCAGATATTTATGAGCTGTGTGACCCTAGGCAAGTCACTTAACCCTGTTTACCCCAATTTCTTCATCTGTAAAATGAGCTGGAGAAGGAAATGGCAAATTGCTTTAGTATCTTTGCCAAGAAAGTCCCACATGGGGTTACAAAGAATCTAACAAGACTTTCTAGATGTTCAGGGGCTGAGGAGGAGGATTTCAGTGTCTGTGCCCTTCTTGTATAGATAGACGCCTTAGAGTATCTATGTGGGACAAGTTCTTTGATGTGATATCTATCTGTCCAAGAATTCTCATTACTGTAGTATTCAGGATTTTTCAGTAACAGAGAATTTTTGCCTAGTTCTGTGTTGGGGAACTAGGGACTTCAGTCTCTCATCCAACAAACAACTTAAACATCTGCTTTCTACAAAAAAGTAATGATAACAAACAGCTAGACCTGACCCATTCCCCAGCATGATGCTGCCCTAGCTTGGGGGATAACCACGAAGGCAAAATTATTTAAATGAAGGAAGATCAAGAAGGCTAGAGGAACCCTAGAACTGAACATGTTTCTATGCTTTGCCCAGTTTGCTACATAACTATTACTTTGGATCATGCTGGTAAGAAGATGTCATAAGACAGTTGGTGTTTCATGTGGTCATATAGACAGCAAAACAGTTTTCTTTAAAACATTCATCATCTTTTTTCCCCTTTTTCTCCATGAAACGTACAGGGAGGCAAGTGGTGGATAACTATAGAAAAGTAACGACATATGGCCCCTTAGGGTGTCTGTAATCTTTTTAAGCACACGAGACACGTGGAACAACAGTACCAGACTGTGTATTTACCCTAGGGTGCCTGCTTTCCTTGACATTGCTCTTTGCAAGCCCCAGTTTCCAGTTAGATATAGACTATAGAATTGACTTTATTGGGGTTCGATTTTCTATGTATCTTTCAACAGTGAGGTAAGAAAAAGGTGTTTTTTTATCCTTTAATTTTTTAATTTTTAAAAATTTTTTTAAAAAAGATTTTATTTTAATCCAATAGTGTATATTGGTTCTAAGACAGAAGAGCAGTAAGGGCCAGGCAGTGGAGGTTAAGTGACTTAGCCAGGGTCACACAGCAAAGAAGTATCTGAGGCCACACTTAAACAGAAGACCTCCCATCACTAGGCTTGGTTGTCAATCCACTGAGCCACCTAGCTGCCCCCAAGAGGTTGGATTTTAATGCTGTCTCATATATGAGGGCAAAATGTAGGGGAAATTTGTTTCTTACTTCTACAGTATAAGTGACTGTGGGTCTCAGGCCAAGGATCTTCTTGAATCTCAGAAACTGCCTTTATAATATATGACTCTTACAGTGTCCTTCAAGTCCTCCTTTAAAAAATTATCTTTAAAAAACAAAACAAAACCTTACCTTCTATCTAAGAATCAATAAAAGCTTTGTATTGGTTTCAAGGCAGAAGAGCAGTAAGGGCTAGGTAATGGGGATTAAATAATTTGCCCAAAGTCACATGGCTAGGAAGTGTCTGAGATCAGATTTGAGCCCAAGACTTCCATTCTCTGGACTTGGCTCTCAATCCAATGAACCACCTAGCCACCCCCTAAATTGTCTTTTAAACACACACACACACATTAATCTCCCCCTTACTTTCTTTCTTTTTTTTTTAAACTCTTAACTTCTGTGTATTGGCTCCTTGGTGGAAGAGTGGTAAGGGTGGGCAATGGGGATCAAGGGACTTGCCCAGGGTCACACAGCTGGGAAGTGTCTGAGGCCAGATTTGAACCTAGGACCTCCCGTCTCTAGGCCTGACTCTCAATCCACTGAGCTACCCAGCTGCCCCCTCCCGCTTACTTTCTGACTTAATAACAACTCTAAAATAGAAGGGCAAGAACTAAGCAAATGGGTTTAAGTGACTTGCCCAGGGTCACACAGGTAGGAAATGTCTGAGATCAAATTTGAACCCAAATCCCCCTGATTCCAGACCTTATGTTCTCTCCGCTGTACTACCTATCTGCTCCAATAAATTATCTCTTTAATAAAGTCCTTTAGGCATGTGCTAGTTGTACATATGGTCTGAAAGGGATTTAGAAGGCATCTCTTATTTTACAGATTAGGAAACAGCCTCCAAATATTGAAGACTTTTCCAAAGTCATAACTGAGCTATGGGTCAAATTTTGACCTGAACATGGGTCCCTTTACTCCCAGGCTGGTGTTCTTTCCACGTATGTCCTTGCTTCCTCCCTCAGTCAACCAGTAAGTGTTTATAAAGCACCTTTTGTGTTCTCTATGTAAAGGCAGACATGCCACTTCTTGATCTAATTTGAAGGTCTATATCAGAGATAATAAGACTAACCAGGTAGGCTGGCTACTAGAAAGACCCAGCAGTCTCTAGTCTAAGGGGTAGCTGCAGTGATTTTGTTTGTTTATTTGTTTTGAGAAACTGAAGCCAAGTCCATCAAGACTAGAGCCAAAGGTTTTAGATTCTCCCTCTGGTCCCATTATATCAAATGCTGTTATTTTAGTATTGGTTGCTGCTCTCACTTTAGTTTTTACTTTTTTGAGAGCTCAAGATTCTAATTCTACAGATCATTCCTTGTGTTAGTATGGATATCTTCAGCATATAGATATGGACATCCCTCTGCCTTAAAGTGGTAGAAAGACCCCTGTATACTGAGTCAGAAGACCCAAGACACCTTGGGCAAATCATCTAACCTCATCTGTAAAAGGAGAAGCTTTCATTAAATGATCTCTAAGGGAAAGATGAAGAAGCACTACATTCCTGTTTGTAGAGAGGTAGAAGACCAAAGGCATGTTAACATTGCATTTGTTATCAGACATGGCTGCTTTGTTTTATTGCAATAAAGATAACCAGGGGTGGAGATAATTGGGAAATGAGAGAATTTGGAGGACAGCTATCCCAATTTTCTTAAAAAGGGAAGAGAATGGAGTCTGCCAGTAAACTCAACTTTGTCTCCTTGCAATATTCTAGAACAACTAGAAGTAATGATCTTCAAATGACTGCCTGGATGCCAGAAGAACATGTCATATAATATTTCTCTTTCCTTTTTGATAGTGTCACAAGACTAATGGACAAGGAAAATGTGTGTGTTTATATGTATGTCTATTATATATATAAATGATATAATGTTATAATATTACTATATATGTACATATGTATACAGGAATAAAACATTTATTAAGTACTGGCTATATGCCAGGCACTCACTATGCTAAGTATTTTAGAAACATTTCATTTGATATACACAAGCATAATTTTATTTAGATTTGAGAACCACATTCCACAGATTTTCTTTTCCATTCTTATTTTTAAAAATGATGGCTATATAGAGACTACAAGAGAAGACAATAAGATGGATTCAGTAGGGGTCGAATAGACAGACCAAAAGAGAAAAGTAGTTATTAATGGCTTGACATCCACTTGGAAGGAGTGCTCTATTAGAGTACCTAGAAGCTGTGCCTGTTCCTTCAACTGTTTAACATTTTAATTGGTGGCATGAGTAAAGACATGGGTTGGAATGTGTATCAAATTTGCAAATGATCCAGATCTGGGAATTACAGCTAACGTACAAGATGACAGAATTGTTGAGTATAGATTTTTAGAGATGGAAGTTCATCAAATCCATACCCACTACTCTATTTTATAGATAAGCAATCTGAGAAAAAGTGGTTCAGTGATTTGCTTAGGATCACATAGCTAGTGAGGAGTAAAGAGGGATTTGAATCCAGGTCTTCTTGACCTCAAGCCCATGACATTATTAAAAAAAACAAAAACACTTTACTTCCATCTTAGAATCAATACTGTGTATTGATTTCAAGGCAGAAAAGTGGTAAGGGCTAGGCAGTGAGGGTTAAGTGGCTTGGCTAGAGTCACACAGCTATGAAATACCTGAGACCAAATTTGAATCCAAGATCTTCCATCTCTAGCCATGGCTCTCAATCCACTGAGCCACCTGGCTGCTGCCCCTGTGGGAGGTACCCGCCTCCCCGCACCTCCATGTCATTATTGCAAGAGATCTTGACACTAGTAGAGTAAAGAGTTCTCTTTTTTGGTGTAAGCTCAGTGGGAGTCAGTAGTGTGATATGGCTGCAAAAAAAATTAATGTAGTCTTAGGGTGAATGTGTCCAGGACTAGAGAGGAGATTTATAACACTGTACTTTCACCTAGTCAAATGGCATCTGGGCTATAATGTTGAAATAGTAAGAATATGAAAAGCTGGAGAGTATTGAGGATGGCAAACAGGAAGATGAAGTAAGAGCTTTGAGCTCAGGCTATATATGAGGGTTGGGTGAAGAGCCAGGGGATGTTTTAGCCTGAAGAAGATAAGACAGGGGGAGAGGGGATGTTGAGGCATGACCATCTTCAAATATTGAGAGTCTTTATGTGGAAGTGGGGTTCCTGAGGGTAAAACTAGGATCAGCGAGTGAAAGCTACAAAGAAGAAATGTAGTCTTTGTATCAGAAACAACTTTCAAACAATGAGTACTATTGGAAAATGGAAAAGAGGTAGTAGATAGCTAGGTGATGCTATAGATAGTGCCCTAAAGGTAGGGTCAGAATGCCCAGCATCTGTATGATGAGCCCCCTGGAGGTTAGGTAGGAGGCCCTGAGGCAACCTAAGGAGGGGCAGACTTAACCCGTAGAGCTGGTCAAAACTCCCATGCTCATCAGTAGTGGGATCAGGGCTGTGAGAGTTCACTATGCTTTCAGCAAGGGTGAGATAGGAAGGCATACTCCACAAAAAAAAAGGGTTTTTTTGCTCAATTTCCCTTTTCCCTTCTTTTATATCACTTTTTAACCCAAAAATTTCTATGCACATCATGGTTTCCTCTTTGTACCTTCTACTACCAGAACTCCACATTAGCTCTTTACCACCAGGAATTCAGCCTTTTAAATAGGCTTTGAATCTTTATGCCTCAAATAGGGCTCTGCCTCAATTAGGCACATAATAAATGTTTGCTAAATGAATTGTGTAATCTCTACAGTGCCATGCCCCCTCCCCAATATTTGCTGTGACATAATCACAACCCAGGAGGCATGGCAACCCACAACCTCATGATACCCAAAGACTTGAGTGTTAGCAAAGCCCTCTTTTTCCCTCTTCCACCCTCCACTCCTTTGATTTCTAGGGCTCAGGAAGAATGAAAAGTAGATTCTATTCAAAGAAAGGTTAGTAACTCATCTGGAGCTACAGATTTCCCCTCACCACTTCCCATCCCTGGTTTTCATCAGACCTGGCTCATCCCAGAAAAAAGTCTTTTTCTGGGTGGTTTTCTTTTGCTCTTCCTTCTTGATATGAAAGTGCCTTTATAGACTCACAGTAGAGAGAACAACCTGTACTCAGTGTTTCCCATTTTCTCACACTGATCCACTTTGCTTCTTTTCAACAGACTGAAAGGGGTCCAGAGTGTCTTTATTTCTTAGAAGAAATGCAGGGGGAGGTTATCAGTCTTCAGTTTTCCCATCGTTTGGAAAGTCTTATTTGGATAAGCAGTGTGGAAAGTAGATAAAATATAGTTGAAGAACAGAAGAAGATAGTTTTTAATCACTGTGTAATATTCTGTCTTTTTTCTCCTTTCCATTTGGCATTTGAAACTGAAATATGCAGAATGGTTATTACATCGCAATTTCTGGATCTTTCATCCTTTCACCCACTTTGGTATAGTTGACCATTACAGCAATACTATATTCTACTCATCTTGAGACATCTCTAGTCTTTGTCTTTTCTATTGCTATTCCTGTGCTACTTAGGACTGCAGGAAGATACAGGCATATTGATGGTTTCACTTAGAAATTCATATTGTCTCCCTGCCGCTTCCAATTTGCTTTTTCTTAGCAGGTGACAAAAAGTCACAGATGAGGAAATAACCTTAAAGACTACCTAGTACAGACTAGAATCTCTTCTGCTACTTGAAAACTGATCATCCAGGCTTTGCTTGATGACATCCTAGAGTAGCCCATTTCACTCTATAGCTCTAATGACTAAGAAGTTTTTCCTTACATCAAATCCTACCTTTTTCCATCACAAAGATGACCTCCTACTTGATTGAAAAACCAAGGTCATCCATCCTCCGTTCTCTCAACTCTCCAATCCCACACCTCAAAGCCCTGGTACATGTTTACCCATTATCTTTGTTTTTGACTTAATCTTTGAGGAAGAGATAAAAAGGTGACCCTTCTCTTTGTCAAGTTGATCCCTTTAGAAATTTGTGCCATGATCCTAGTCTTTCCCATCTCCTCTGGAAGTTTCCCCATCAATCACTCCTTCCTTCTCATTCCCTTCAAACTTTCCCACTCTACTGACTTTTTCTCTGCTGCTTACAAGGATAGCCAGGTGGTCATAAACCATCTCAAATTTCTCTCATTTTTACATCCTATATCTCTGCTTGTTTTTCCAGGTTCCTAGAAGTCATTCTTGCCTCTACCACCCTCCTTCTTCAGTCTACTAAAACTGTTCTCTCCAAGAGGATCGCAACTTTGAATTTGGGTGGTCTTTTTTAGTCTTCCTCTTTTGGGGGCTTTCAGTAACTTTTTACACTCTCCACTAAGTCCTCTCTTTTGGCTTCCTTGACTTTCTTTTCTCCTTTACCTTCTCCTTTGCTGGACCATTATCTTTCTTCCATCCTCTAGTCATGAATGTCATCAAAACTCTATGTTCTGGGCTTTCTTTCTCATCTCATCTAATTTAATCAACAAGCATTTATTAGACACTTGTAGAAGATGAGCATTTAGTTGGAATTTGAAGGAAACCAGGGAAGCCAATAGGTAGAAATGAAGAGAGAGAGTATTCCAGGCATGGGGGACAGGGTGGATTTACACAAAAAAGCTTTCTTACTGGCTAGAGAAGAGTCCATTAGAGAATATTTGGACTTTCCTAAGAGATATGAACTTTCCTAAGAGTCTTTCCTAAAACTATTATATTTACGTCAACATTTTAAAAGTTAATTACCCCCATCCATGTGGCCAGAGCATAAGCTTTCTCTTACTATTTTACCCTCAGTCTTTTTGATGATCTCATCAACTTCCATGAGTTCCATTATTATTTCTACTTTGGTGACTTCCAGATCTACATAGCTTGGCTTAATTTTATCCTAACTCCATCCCTTCCTTGCCAACTGTCTGCTAGTTATTTCTCTCTGGGTGTTCCTTGAGCTTCTCAAACTCAGATGTCCAAAATAAATCTTAACTTTCCCCCTAAGCTTGTCCCTCCTTCATACTTACCTGTTTCTGTTCTCTCTTCCTTACTCTTCACCCCCCCCCCATTTCTAATTGTCTGATCTTGTCAAGTCTACCTACATGACCTCTCTTGCATCTGTGCCACCTTCTTTACTTTCTTAAAATTATAAGGCTACTTAGGGCCTCCATCACCTCTGACTTAGACTAACATAATAACCTTCTAATTTCTCTTTCTGATTCCATTTCTTCTTCTACCTAGCCGCCAAAGTGATCTTCCTTAGACACAGGACTGACCATATCACTCCTCTGGTAGAAAATTCTCACTAGTTCCCTGATGCTTCTAAACTCTTCAGGCTAGATCTGGCTCTCTTCCTCACCTTTACTTTTTCCACCTTTATTTCATATTATTCTGTTCTGTTCTAGCCAAACTAGCTTACAAGTTTTTCCATGAACCTGACCTTCTAGCTCCCATCTCCATGTATTTGCACAATCTATTCTCAGTGTCTGAAATGCCTCACTCCTTACTTTTGCCTCTCAGAATTCTCATTCACTTTCCAGGCTCAGTTCAGGTGCCATCTCCTTTGTGAATCCTTCCATAATACTCTGGTTGTTCCCTTCTCAAATGACCTTCTTACACTTATTTCTGAATATGTTGTATGCTTGCATTCAAATGTTTTGTCCTTTGATTTTTTGCCTTTTATCCTCAGAACCTAACACTACATCTTATAAATAGTGGGCAATTTGTAAATATTTGTAGTATTGAATTGAATAGCTAGAAGCATCCACCCCGTTACTTCTCTCTAGATATTATAGCATCATAGATTGTCAGAGTTGACATCTATCTGAGCAGGAATTTTCTTTACAATACATCTGACCCATGGTTTAGTCCAGCACCTGCGTGAAGATCTGCAATGATGGAAGGGACAGATGGGGACCCACCGGCTTTTGGGCCAGCCCATTCCACTTTTGCACAGCTCTAATGGTTTTGAGCTTTGGTGGTGGCTCTGTGTGTGTGGAGGGAGGGAGGGAGGGAGGGAGGGAGGGAGGAAGAGAGAGAGAGAGAGAGAGAGAGAGAGAGAGAGAGAGAGAGAGAGAGAGAGAGAGAGAGATAGTGATAGTTTGTTGTATGTTAGCAACGTTTTCTTTGATTCCACGAGAGGAATAGCTTTATTCTTTGTAAAGGGATTGATCACCAGATGTTTGTACCTTTCATCTAGGATTATATTCTATGATTATATCAACCAGCTGAGGGGAGGGGAACAAACTTTCCCCTCCTCCCCCAGTTAAACATTTTCTGTTTCCCTTGCAATTGGGATGCTTTGTGGCAAAGTCTATGTAATGTCAACAGATAATCTGGAAATAGACAAGCAGCGTGGGACAATGGAAAGAATGTATGATCTGGAGTTAGAGGACTTTAATTCTAGTGTCACTTTTTTCACTAGATGCCTTTGTGACCTTGGACAAGGCATATAACCTATAGGAAAATTCCATTCGATGGCAGCTAGGACACCCAAAATTTCTCCAGGGATCCCTGAAAATTTTAGGCAATTCAACCAGAGAGCCAGGAAAAAAATTTGCTCTGGGTCCTCTCAGCATCTAAGGCATCTGAAATATCTTTATTGCAACCTTACAATGCGTAGAATAATCCAAACGAGGTTCCAAATGCATCCCTTACTGTACAGCAGGTTAAGACAAAAAGAAAACACATTCAGAGAGCCCTAAAGAAATGTAGGGCTCCTATAAAGGGAGTCTGCCTTTGAATTGAACACCTGATTTTTTCTAGGTTATCAGGAACATTTTGTTCTCGTCCATAAATATCTCAAACAAGCAACCTTGACTCCTAGAATACTGGTAAGGCAGGCTGTCCAAGTCTGCTCAAAAGTGAAAAGTATGGATGTGAATGAGCTCCCATAGTGTGCTCTAGACAAATTGCTTTATGCTGATTCTGGGGATATAGGATCCATACTTCTCATAATAGTTTCTACACTGATAATGGGATATGGTAATACAGAAAATATCAATATATAAGCAGTCAGCCAAGCAAAATGATCTCATAGAAACAGGTCTGGCTTATAGAGGAAATGCTCCAGACGTCTGAAGGTTCAATTACAATTTGAAACAAAACAAGAAAAATAATTTGAATTCTACTTGAGTGCAGGGGTTAACCTTCTGTGTTTGTTATGAACTCCTTTGGCAGTCTGGTGAAGCATATGAACTCTTTAGAATAATCCTTTTGAAATTATTTATAATTGAAGAAAAAGCTAAATTTTAGTTTAGTGAAAAAAAGATATAATTTTTCCCATACAAGTTCACAGATATTCCAAGATTTTCCCATAAACCCCTTTGAGGTTTATGGACCTTGTATTAGGTATCCTTTCCCTAGTGAGTCCTTGCAGTGGGTCTGGGCATCAAAGGAGAACCTCAGATTGCAGATGAGATCTCAGATGGAGAGTCTCTCTAATGAATCCCTGAAAATGAACAGGGGATCCAAATATTTCTTGTCCAAGCTCTGCCTAGCATGTCACCCTTGATGTATTACGTCAATTCAGCATTCACAGACTTGCAAGTTGGGTTTCAAAACAGAAGAGAGAGAGAGTGATTACTTCTGAGGTATAAGGGAAGTTCTCACTCCTAAAAATGTAGCTCCTAAGTACCCACCAGTGTGCTTCTCATTAACAATCAGACAGTAGACACAATTAGGTCCTAGCAAAGGAATTTATTAAAATGGCATGGTAAGAATACTAACTACAAAGCATTTCCCCCATAAACCTGGGACTGATTCTTCTACAAATACATGCAGTATTCATGGTATTCATGGGAACAGACTTAAGAGTACAACCGTATTGAGGCATACACATAAGAAATACATGTGGTACATGCTACTTTTCCCTCTGGCACTATTGGATCATATAGTCTTTACAATACTGTCACTTCCTCCGCCTACCCCCTTTTCAGTGTCTCTGATGGTGAGATTGCTAAGCAAGGCTTCCAGAGAGAGTTTATCTCCACTGTTTGACTCTTAATTGCCAAGGTTAGCTCTCTTTGAGGGCAGGTAGGTGGCATAGCAGATAGAAAACCTGTCCTAGAGTCAGGAAGACTCATCATTTTTAGTTCAAATTTGACCTCAGACATGTCCTAGTTGTGTGGCCCTGAGCAAGTCACTTAACCCCGTTTGCCTCAGTTTCTTCATCTGTCAAATCAACTGAAGAAGGGAACTGCTCCAGTATCTTTGCCAAAACCCCAAATGGAGTCCAAAAGGGTCAGACATGACTGAAAATCAGTGAAAAACAAAAGCTCTCTTTCAATTTCCCTCTCTCAAGTGACTATATCTGTGTCTTTATGTGTCTCTTGTTGTGAGGAAGATTAATTTAGTATTAGTGTTGGACCTAGCAGGAAGGGCTGGAGGATTCCAAGATGGAATGAAAGAGCAGGAAGTGGGGCTTGGACTCTGAGAGAGACTCCATTAGTGGTTGGGGACATAACTGTTGCTAACCCTGGGAGATCTCAGAGTTAGGGAAAAACTGCATCCAGATTCCCTGGGATCCTGAGAGGTGGAGGCTTTCAGCAGTGGACAACAGACCTGCAGAGCAGCACCAAGTGGGGAAGGGGTTTGTGATCTGGTAGACAGCATTGCAAACTCACTCTCCCTACCTGGGTACCTTGGATCACCTGGTGGAGTTGGCTCTTGGCATCCTGTGACCATCCTTGGATTTATCATGAGACCCCAATTGAAAGCCATCCTCAGGCCCTTTAGCTGAGCTGACCAAACGTGGCTGGAACCAGGTTTGGAGGAGCTTTCCCTGTGATTTCAGTACTGCTCCTTTGGGCCCTACCTGGCTTAGGTCAATAGAATAGTGTAGTCAAGTCCTTCCCTTGCCCCTGTGGTTTTCCCTTAGGTTGTAAGTATAGAATCCCTTATTCCCATCCTTCATTATTATTTTCCTCAATTAACTGTTATAAAATTTTACCTTTTGCCTGCTGGTTCCATAGACCCTAGCCTAAGAGGGCTGAGTGGGCATAACTCCCATTCCTGTGACAGTTAAGAGCTTGGCAGTAAACCCTGCTCTCCCTATCCTGGTTGGTCCTGTCTATCTGTCATTCCTGTCTCTCCTTCAACCCAATGTGGACCCACAAGTCATTTAGATTACATTTTAATAATAATAGTTAACATCCCTGGTGCCCCACCATTACACTCTGTTCCTTCAACTGTGCTTTTAACTCTTGTAAATTGTCTTTCTCTAGGGCAGGGGTCGGCAACCTTTTTGGCCGTGAGAGCCATAAACACCACATTTTTTTAGATGTAATTTCATAGAGCCATACAGTGCTCACAGTGTGCGCTCCTGTAACAGCGCGCCTGAAAAAAAATTGACTTTATGGCTCCTGCAGAAAGAGCCATATCTGGCTCTCAAAAGAGCCAGATATGGCTCGAGAGCCATACGTTGTCGACCCCTGCTCTAGGGTGTCTATCTTCTTTTAAGCCAGTAGCTCTGAGACATGTCAAGGTTTTTGAGGGTAGGGTGGGAAAATCTCCCTCTCCTAAGAGGTTGAAGAGCTTGGTTTTTTCTGATTGTTGGCTTTCTCTTCAACTGTTCTGAATGCTTGACTGTTAGAGATCTTAGTTATTTGAAACTTCAAAGAGTGTAACCAACCTTCTTGCTCACCCAATAGCTAGGGCTCCTTTCAATTCTGTCAGAGAAAGGTATTTATATTTTATAAAGGGCTTCCTGGGAGTTAATATCTTATCATGTTAACACCTCCTGATTTGTAATTATATGACTACATAAGCTAGCTTTAAGAAGGAAGGGACCAATCCACACACCCCCTTCCCCATCACCCTTTTACATTAGGAAGAGGGTAAGTTTGAGGGTGGAGGTATTGAGTTCTATTTGGACATAACTATAGCCTATATCTCTTATGTGCCAGATTCAAAGAATTTTTTTTATCAAAATAAGATGCTCCCAAGAGCATCTCTGTAGCTATGGGACTTATATACATGTGGAATAGGAGCTGTTTGATGTCAGTGATGGAAGGAGGTAATAGTTACAACTGGGCATTCTTTTTTTTTATATAAGTTTTTAATTAATTAAGAATATTTTCCATGGTTACATGAATCATATTCTTTCCCTCCCCTTCTCCCACTCCCCTCCTGTAGCCAATGAGCAATTCCACTGGTTTTTACATGTATCATTGATCAAGACCAATTTCTATATTATTAGTATTTGCACTAGGGTGATCGCTTAGAGTCTACATCCCCAGTCATATCCCCATCAAGCCATATGATCAAGCAGTTGTTTTTCTTTGGTGTTTCTGCTCCCACAGTTCTTTCTCTGGATATGGATAGTGTTCTTTCTCATAAGTCCCTCAGAATTGTCCTGGATCATTGCATTGCTGCTAGTAGAGAAGTCCATTACATTTGATTATACTACAGTATACATCTCTGTGTATAATGTTCTCCTGGTTCTGCTCCTTTCACTCTGCATCAGTTCTTGGAAGTCATTCCAGTTCACATGGAATTCCTCCAGTTCATTATTTCTTTTAGCACAATAGTATTCCATCACCAACAGATACCACAATTTGTTCAGCCATTCTCCAATCTATGAACACCTCCCTCATTTTCCATTTTTTGCCACCATAAAGAGCAAGGCTATAAATATTTTTGTAGAACTCTTTTTCCTTATTATCTCTTTGGGGTATAGACCCAGCAGTCTACCTGGGCATTCTTGTGTCTCTCAGCTAGTCTGCCATTGGTTAACCTTTGCCTGTTCACTCTTTCTTCAAAGCTTGGTGGCTTGAGAAGGTTCAAATTAATTGGCCATCACAAGATTCCATGGTGAGGTAAGAACCCTTAGATTTGCTAACAGTGGTAAAATTTAGCTGCCTCTTCATTGGTAGATCCTGTGATAAAGAGCTAACTTATGATATAACAAATGAAGTGTGGAATTGTTGGGGGATACTTGTGGGTCCTACAAGGAAGGTTTCAATAATTTACATTACAAGGCATAAACATTTCTGCATGTAAAATCGTGTGTGTGTGTGTGTGTGTGTGTGTGTGTGTGTGTGTGTATTGCAGTTCAGGCTATAGGAGATATCCAAGCCTTCAACTGCTGGTTTTAGGCCACTGCTGTGTGCCAGGAAAATAAATTTGGTATTTGATGATGTAGGAATTTGGGTTTTTCAGAAAGTGTTAAGAGTCAGTAGCATTTTTGCTATTATCTTAAACTCTTATGGATAGGGCCTGAACTGGGGGGCAAGAAATGCCACTCTGTTGCATCAACAGAGAAAACTTAACTTGATATCATATATAGGTCTTTCACAGACTTTTGCTGTTAGAATGATTTTGTGTAAGGAAAATGACAATCCAAATAACCGTCATAGGCTTGGCAAGCATCTGCATGAGGCCTCAATCAACCAGAAAGACAATAGCCAAGATGGTTTGGGAGGTAGGGACAGAGGCAGTCTTGTACAGTGAAAATGTAATAGATTTGGAATCAAAGGGACCTGGCACTGCCATTACTCAGCTCTTTGACCTTGGGCAAATCATTTTCCCAATCAAACTTCTTCATGACCTGGTCCCTCATTACTTTTCCATTATTCTTATAATGTAACTCTTGGCAGTCTGGCCATATTGGTCTGCTTGTTGTTCTGTACGTACAATCCTACATATTTTGGCTCTGTTCCTTTGCAGTGGCCATCCTACGTGTCTGGAATGTATTCCTTCCCCTCCTCCAGCTCTTGAAATTCCTGGTTTCCTTCAAGACTCAGCTCAAGTCTACAAGGAATTTTTTTTAAACCCTTACCTTCCATCTTAGAGTCAATACTGTGTATTGGTTCCAAGGCAGAAGAGTGGTAAAGGCTAGGTAATGGGGGATAAATGACTTGCCCAGAATCACACACCTAGGTAGTGTCTGAGACCAGATTTGAACCTGGGACCTCCCATCTCTAGGTCTGGCTCTCAGTCTACAAGTCCTTTCTATATAAATTAACCTTTTCTGATTTACCTCTTCTGTTTGGTTGAGAATGATTCTCTGAGTGGTTCCAGCTTTTGCTGCTATTAAGCTGCCATTTTGGCTCTGCCCTTCCCCTTCTGCTTTGTATTAATTGTTATACACTGTGTATATACTTATATATATATATATATATATATATATATATATATATATATATATATATATGTTTATATTGTGTCTTCCTTCAGAATGTAAACTCCTTGAGGGCAGAAACTGCTTGATTTTTGTGTGTGTATATCTCTCCTGGGCTGGGCACAATGCCAAAGCAAGACAGTAAGTACTTAATCAAAGCTTGATGATTGATTCCTTGCCTTGTTTTATTCATCTGTAAAATGAGGGTGTTGGACCAAGATAATCTATAAGGTTCCTTCCCACGTTAAATCATATGATTCTCTTCTGAATAACAGAATTATTGAAGTGTCCATGAGGCCAGTGAAGTTTTTAGAAGCAGGAAGTAATACAAAAAGGTTCAGCCAGGCCAAAGGAGTCTGAAAGGTGCAGTGGGTATGTATCTCATTGGAACCATGGTGGCATCAGCAGGAAGATTGTAGGTGACCATATCAAAAAGGTAGCAGCTACAAGAACTTGGGCTTAAGACACCACTTAAGTCACCAGGATAGTTTGAAGAAGGGAGCAAGAAGAAGGTCTTAGGCTAGAAATAATTCTGGGGTACTAGCTGGGGATGAACCAAGACAGAAATTTAAATAATTAGGGGTAGGGCATGGATCAGGAACCAGCCAGAGACCCATTTATGGAGATTAGGGGTAAAGACTTGGTCTTAAGGAACAAGAGAAGACCTAGAACCAAGATACAAGATAAGAGCAGTACTAGTAACCAAGTTGGTTCAGTGTTGAGTTGTTGCTTTATGGATACTGAGGCACTTAATGCCAGTTTCTCGGTTCCTACAAGTGACCCCTTTAGGGATTCCCCCACCCCAACTTTCAAAGAATGTTTTGTATATTAATTTCTTTGTCTTACAAAGTAGTTTCCACTTTCTCCCCCATCCCAGGAATGCTTATTTCTATCTTAGGAAGGAAGAAAGAGACATTTATAGAGTTTTTGCTTTTTTTTTCAAGGTTTTGTATCTAGATGATGGCAGAGTAGAGAGACCAGAACCTTATTTTTAAAACCTGAGTACTATCCCAGTGCTCTTTCCACTAGACTTTGCTACTGCCTTGTCATAGACTTTGGCATGCTTTAGGGTCTGGCATGATTCATTCAGACTCATCTTGGTCTGGAAATTCCATTGATTTCAGGATTGGAGACACTTTCCATATGTATGCCTTATATGAAGGGTGGTATTTAAAGAAGCCAAGTAAAACCAAAATCAGTGTCCATAGTCATTGAAGGAGATTCAGTTTGTCTCTACTCTTTTCAGAAAGCTAAATTTAGACTTTATGAAGTAGTTGTTTAGCATCTTAACTAAGCACGTGATAGGTCTCACTGAATACTTGTTGATTTGAATTGAATTCAGCAACCTGAGCAATTGGACGTTTGATTCAACATCAGTAAGAGCCATGTGGTGCTGGGATGAGAAGTTTTTCCACATTTTAATACTTTCCAGGATGCAATGCCAGGCTGAAACCCTTCTACCTCTGATCATCTTGAGCCCTGAGCCCTTGCCAGCTAAATCTAGTAGTGGAATTGTATGGGAGGGCCAGCATAGCATTCCCCCAGGCTGCCTAGAGATGGATTCAAGCTGTTTCCCTGGAGAAAATCCTATTTAATAGTGCAAATTGAGTGGCCATCTTGGTTCTTGGGCACTGGGGGAGCCCATCTGCTTTTATGTCTACACGATGACAAGAAGTGTAGATTTGAAAAATGGATCTTTCAAGATTACCATGTATTATCTTAGGGTACGAAGACCAAAGCCATTGAGTGTATTGATGTCCTGGGCTTTTCTTAAGGAGAGATTGATGAGATGAATTATGGGTGGCTACAAAGTCAGGGACCCCTTTATTTTGGCCTTTGTATCCCTTACTTCAGCACCATGCCTGCACATGCTAGCTGATTAATGAGATACTTGAATGAATGGAAGACTTTGGGAACAGCCAAGTGATTTTAGTTTCTTATCAGGAAATTTAGTATACTAGTTTTGTGGTCAGAACTCTGACCAAATCAGCAGCCAATCATGACTTCAGAAGATTGATGAGAATGAAAATTTTTTTTTTTTTTTGCAGAGAGGTAATAGACCAGAGTTTAGAACTTATATTCCTTTTCAGACAAAGCCAATGTATTGATTTATTTTGCTTGATTTTATACATGCATATTAGATAGATTATATAGATTGATAGAGGGGGCAGGGTTGAAAGTCAGGAATATTCATTTTCCTGAGTTCAAATATGACCTCAGACATGTACAAGCTATGTAACACTGGGCAAGCCACTTAACCCTGTTTACCTTAATTTTCTCATCTATAAAATGAGCCGGAGAAGGAAATGGCAAATCATTATAGTATCTTTCCCAAGAAGAACCCAAATAGGGTCCACAAAGAGTCAGACGTGACTGAAATGAGTGAACAACAAAGTCTGTTGGGGTAATGAGTGCCAAGTAGATGATTGGGTAGTGTAGGCATGAAAATAAAGTACCTCAAAAATCATTTAAAAGGTGTTGGAGGGAAGGGAGGAAAGATGTACAAAGGGGCACCAAAAGAGCTATTTGTTACTGCCTTTCAAGGCTACCTAGGCAACAAAGTAGCACAGTAAATAGAATATCAGATTTGAATTCAGGAAGACCTAAATTCAAATTTGGCCCCAGATACTTCTTAGTTGAATGACTTTAGGCAAATCATTTAACTTTTGTTTGCCTCAGTTTCTTCAACAGTATAATGGAGATAATATTAATACCAACCCTGAGGATGGTTATGGAGATCAGATGAGATATTTGTAAATATTTCATAATGCACTTAGCGTAGTGCCTAGCACATAGACCTTTAAATGCTTGAAACGAACTTCATTTTCTTATCTTGCCTCTTTGTTCTTTTTGTCTTGAATGTTTGTGATGGTTGGTCATTCAATTCATAATAAAAAACTTTTAATGTAGAATATGATCATATGAGGTGAAATTTAGTTTCTCTTGGAAATTTTCATTGCAAGTCATTTTTTTAAACCTTTATTTTCTGTCTTGGTAACAACTCTAGGATAAAAGAGTTAAGGGGTAGGCAAATGGTGGTAAGTGATTTGCCCCAGAGTCACACAGCTGGAAGTGTTGTTGGAAGCCAGATTTGACCCCCGAGTCTTTTCAACTCCAGGCCTGACATTCTATCTACTGAGCCACTTGCCCCTGCAACTAATTTTTGGAAGAAGACTCCTTCTAAGAAATCACTGAATTGGTGTAGGACGGTGTAACACAGGAATCCTATAGTCAGGATGTCTTTTGTTGAAGTCACAGAGTATGACAGTCAATTGATCCAAGATCAATTATAGGTCTTAAAATGTGCAGTTATATGTTTTGAAAGGACAGGACTCAGTGTGATGTCCTTAGGAAATAGAAAGGTTATTTAAAATGTATTCTTTTAGTTTTATGATGATTATTTTTTAAAATGTCTTGCTTTTATTCACATTATTTGTTTCTATATTACATTCATTTCCCCTAATATGTTCCTTCCTCTTCCCTCTACCAGCAAGTCATCCTCTGTAAGAAAAAAGTTTAAGAGGAAGCGAAAAAAGGCAGTTAAGCAAAGTAAATTGACCCTATCTGACAATATATGCAATATCTACACATACACTTCTTCACTTTTGCAATGTAGGGAAGGAATATTTTCTTCAGAGTCAAGTTTGGTTATTATAATTAACTGTATTAAATCCCAATTTCTGTTCTTTCCATCTGCATTGCTGCAGGTATTTTATGTTTTCCAGTAATCGTTATTTGACCTTCCATCTGTTCATATGTCTTCCCTATATTTCTCCAGACTATAGTTCTCATTTCTTATAGAATAGCAAGAATCCATTACATCCTTGCACCACAATTTGTTTAGTCATTTCGTAGTTAATAGGCAACTAGTTTGATTCCAGTTCTGTGCTGCTATTAATATTTTGATGTTTATGGGACTTTTTTCCCTGTCTTTGCTCTCTGTGGGGTTATATTCCTAACACTAGAATCTTTGGATTAAAGGGTCTGGACATTTTATGTTATTTTTCTTTTGACATTTTAGTTAATCTTTTATCGAAATTCCAAATTACTTTCTGTAATAGTTGGACCAATGTGTGACAGCTGTACCAATGGTGTATTAATGTGCCTGTTTTCCCACAGCCTCTCCTATATAGACTGTTTCCATCTTTTGTCTTCTTGGTGAGTTTGCTATTTGTAATGTGAACTCTCAGGGCTGTTTTGCTGTGCATTTCTCTTATTTTAGTGAGTTAAAGCACTCTTTCACATATGGGTATGTTAACAGTTCACAGTTCTTTTGAGAACTATTGTTCATATCCTTTGACCATTGTGGAGTAACTCAGTTCTTATATCGTTATATTAATTCCTTGTATAGTTTGGATATAACTTCTCTAAAATAAATGTTGCAAAGATATTTCCCTCTAATTGACAATTTGCTTCATTTAGTATGTTGATTTTGTCCTTGAAAAAACTTTACAATTTCATGTAATCAAAATCAATTATTTGATATTTTGTGATTTCCTTTATCCTTTATTTGGTTAAGAGCTCTCTGCTTAACCTTAGTTGTAAATAGTACCTTCTAGTCTTTTTTTTCTAAAATTTTTTTTGGCATGACCTTTTATATTTGGTCATGTATTCACTTTGAGCTCACTCTGAGATGTGGTATAAGTTGTTGATCTAAATTTAACATTAGTTAGCTGCTTTCAACTTTGAGATTCTGTGTAGTCGAGTAGAATGCTAGCCTTGAAATCCAGAAGTCCTGGGCTTAAATTCTGCCTCTGATACTTAATAGCTGTGTGACCACCAACAAATCACTTATTCTCTCAAAGCCTTCTCATCTGCAAAATAAGGGAATTGGACTAGGTCAATCGATTAACAAATATTTATTAAGCACCTTCTATGTGTATCTATCTACCATACCTACTACCAGACTCTTATTAAATTCCCTCTCCTGATGTGAAAATAACTTAAGTAGTATAACTTTTTCTTGGAAAAGGTGATCTCCTAATGGGCAAATAAAACTTATCATGTCCTTTTCTCTTACTATAAATATGCACCTTTGACCCCTAAGGGAATAGTCTTTAGTGGCACCTTTTCTTTTCCCATCTTTTGTTTTCATGATGTTCCCCTACAGACCCAACTATTGTTGATAAAATTATTTTCCTTTCACCATCTTCCCACTGACTTGATGAAGGTATATCTCTAGTTCACCTTATCCTTCTTGTCCTTCATCACCACATTCATCTGATTTCCCATTGTGCTGCCTATCATACAAAAGATATTTACTTACGGGGTAACAGAATTCAGTTCATGGAATATTAATTTAACTTTTCTGTTTTTCTCTACTTCTGATTCTTTAAATTCCCCTTAAGTCCTTAACCTTTAAAATTGTTTTTATCCACTTATCGCATCCCTCTTTGTGATTTCTTTACTTCTGAGTTCACTCTCATTGTTTCTGTTATTTTATATTTGTTTGCAACATCTTCATGCACTAATATGTGATCAGTTTTATAAAAGTTAATGTGGTGCTGGGAAATACATAAAAGAAATATTCTTTTGCAATCCCATTTGGAAGATACCATTAATCTTCTAGTTTCACCAGCAATTTGTCCCATTCCATATGTTCCCTTTTGTTCATATTTCTGTTAGACTTATCCAAAACTGAAAGAGGCATATTGAAGACTCCTAATGCTATTGTGTTAACTTCTATGTATCCATGTACCTCAGTTAATGTTTCTTTTATGAATTTGGATGCTAAGGCATTTGGAGCATATTAATATTGGTTAGTTATCTATGGTTTCTTTTAGTATACTGTAGTTTTCCTTGTTTACCCTTTTTTATTTTTTGAATTTTTTCTTTGTAGTTAGCATGATTGTAGCTCCTGATTTTTTTGTATTCATTTAATAGAGAGCACATTTTTCCTCCATCTCCTTACCTTAATTCTGTGTATGTCTTTTTTTATTAAAGGTATATTTTCTGTAAGCAACAGATTGTGGGTTTTTATATTCTTATCCAGTCTTTCATTCTTTTGAAAAATTCTTATTCTTGTTCTAAATAGTTTAATCCATTCACATTTAAAGTTATGAGTTAGGTTTTATTTTCATCCATTTGTTTTTAATTTTGTTTTCAAGTTATGATTTCCCCTCTCTTTTGCTGTAAATTGAACTGCCTTTTTCGTTATTTTAGCTTAATTTTTAAAGGTGACCTCCTCATTGACTCTGTTCCAATTATTGCCTCATCTTCTCTCATTTGTTAATCTTTTCTCTGTGGAATTTTGCTTTTTCTTTCTTGCTCTTATCTTATTATTTAATTATCCTTTTCTTTTTTCCCTTTCAATTAATCAGGTAGATTCCCCTTTCCTCTCTCTCCTTCAACTGGTCTTGATCATTAATTTTTTTTAAATTTCATTTTTTGTGTCACTTTTCAGAACTGCTTTCTCTCTTTTGCTCTCTTCCCTATCTATCCTTTTTGTCTACTCTAAACTCTCATTCTTTGTTTCACGGTCCCTATATTTATCTAGTTCCTTTGTATTCTCTGCCTTCCTGATGGAATAAAAACTTTTGAATTATTCATTCTGGGCTCTCTCTCTAAGTAGTTTTTGTCACTGTCTTCTGTAGCTTGGCTCCTGGATCTCCCTTTTCCATTATGCCTCACTACCAGAAAAATGCTAATTCCTGCAGGTGACAAAGCCATGTCCCTGATTATGGAATCCACCACTCATCTATACTGTTCCCCTGGTCATCTTTCTTCACCATTTGCCTCAGAATCTCTTCCCTGGGCTTATGCTTTCTCACTCCCCCAAGCACTAGTAGTCCCCAGAAGCTTCAACTCTCCACAGCATCCTGAGGCAGAATGAGTGGACAGCACCAAATCTCTGCAACAACACTCAGTGCTGAATTCCCATCTCCCTTCACAGAACACCTCTCTTTGCCCATAGGAGCATTCATCATTGGCCTCCCTTTCCACTACCAAAAAAAGTCTCCCCTCATTCTCCACCTTTTTGTTGCTTCTTCCTCTCCTACTCTCTTATAAGCTGTTCTCTTCCTGAGAGACCATAGGACTTACTTTCACCTCAATGTTACCCCTCAATTTGCCCTGGTTACATCACACATTCACCACTATCCTCCTTCTCCACTCCTCCCTTTCATGTGCTCTCTCATTTTGTAATTTAATCCCACAAAAAAAAAAAACAACAACAAACAACAAACCAAAAACATTCAATTCATCTATAGGTAGAGTGCCATGAGGTTTCACCATATTGATTCAGGCCTGCTTTTCCACCATCAACTTCACCTGATTTCAAGACTTCTTCCCTGTTTCTTTTAGAACGTAGAAAGAAAGTTCATACTGGTATGTCTTTTGCTAATCTGTAGCTCTCACTGTCCGTGGATGCTGCATTCATTCACCCATTTTGTATTTTTATGATCTGAAGTGTTTAAGAAGAAATTAATCTGATCTGGCCTTCTTTCTGAGGTTTCAAATGCCATTTTATTATTTTTTTTCTTTCATGGTTAAACTCTGATTTACAAGGTAATGGTTTCCATTCTGAGCTCCATTATTCTTCAGAACACATTGTTCCATTCCCTTCTGTGTTTTCTGGTAGGTCCAGAATAGTTCTGTGTTATTCAGATTTCATTTCCTTTATATGTGAGTCTTTCTATTGATTGCTTGAAGTATTTATTGTTTTTCAATGTAACTATTAAATTTAACCAGTATTTGTCTTGGAATTTGAAGCCCTTGGTTTTTCTGGAGATCAATGTATTCTTTCCATTGGTATTTCATTTTCTGTGTTCAGAAGATCTGATAATTTCACATCTACTATTTTTACATTATGGTATTCAGGTTTTTTGACTTCTGTCCTCATGGTAGATTGATAAAAATTTATCTCTACATATCCTGTCTTCATGATTAACATATTTTGTTTGAATTGAAAACATTTTCTTTTAGTGTTATTGCTTTCTACCCCTTTTCCTCTTATTGCCTTTTACTTTTGAGTAATGGTATTCCTAATATGTTGTCCTCTTTTTTGTTTCTTTGGAGAAATTTGCCATCTCAGATTCAAGATTTCCTATTCCATTTCCTTCTCAAGTTTTTCTATACTATTCATTTATTTATGCTATGCAAGCCATAAATTATGCTCTCTAAATTCTCATTTTTTTTAAACCACTCAGAATCTGCATGTTGTAGTTCCATGTTCTCTAGTTCCACAAGGTTGTCTGTCTCATCTAAATGTTGGATTATTTTCTTTTGCTTGGTAGTATTTATTTTTAGATAAATACTGAACTTGTTTACTAAATCTGGATACCGCATTTCTTTCTGCTATTATTGGTGCCCCCCATTAATTTATCTGTTTATGCTTGAGATCTTTTTTCTTCCTCTTGAGATTTTTAAAAAATTTAATCTTTTATTCCCCTCATTTTCCCCTATTGCTCACTTTCTCACTCCCTCCACTCTGAACATGGTTTCTTTTGGGGTGGATTTCAAAATGTCTCAGTCTTCTCTCATGCTCCCATATATAATTTACCAGCCTTGGTCTCTGTCCTAAAAGACTTTTTTCTGGGAGAGAAATGGTCCCAGTCTGATGCCCAGATCTTTTCCTCAGGGTTAATAAATGATGTAGACTAGAGTCTCCTACAAACAGTGTCCTGCCCTGTTCCCTCTCTTCCTTAACTTTCCAATATGGAGGTACAGCGTACTACTGTGTTGGTACTATTATAGCCTGAGATGATTTCCTTCATTTGGAGTTTGGATTTCTGAGGCTCTGGGAGGGAGGTGTGGGGGTTGATATGTGATTTCATATTTCTCTGTTTAAAGCCCAGATATGTATCCTGCCTCTTTCTCTCTGTTCCTTCACTCTCTTTCTTGCACAGATCTTTTGTTGCACAGAATGCTGTGGGTATCCTGGCAATTGAGGTTTCAGTACATTTTTGTAGTTAAGAACTTGGATCTCTATGGCAGCAGAAAGAAGGGACTTGGATGTGAAATAACATTTTGTTACCAGATGGTACAGCAAAGCTAGTAAAGCCTTGCTTTTGGTAGCATGGTAGGTGATTGGAGAAGGGATGCTGATTGAGCTTGTTAAGTGGTAATCCATGAAGGACTTTAAAAAAACTTCTTTTGGGTTCCTGATGTCCTAGATTAGATAATGGAAACAGCAGAAATTGCTTTATCTTTGGTGCATAATTTCTATTTTGGAGAGGTTGCAACAATCAGAGAAACTTTCTAATCCTTCATCTTGTTGATCATTTGACTTCTCAGTTCAGTCTCTTAAAAAAAAAAACACAAAAAAAACCAGTAGTTTATAAACATGAAAGAAATGATTTAATTACTTAGTACTTTCTTGATAATTATACTTATCTTGTGTGTTCTGTTTGGGTATATTTGTAAGTTAAACATTCTGTTCCTCTCTGTTTTTCAAAGGAATCTTTATTGAGGCTCCAATTTTTTTCATTGATGATTAAGTTCAGGACATCTCAGTCACATGATCAAAAAGATGGGGGACTAGACATTTTTTCTGATCTTTTTCCCTCTTCCTCGCATGGAATTTCATCACTTCATGCCAAAGCTTTGTTGTGTTGTTGCTGGCATTATGATATTTATTGTGATATTTAAATTTTTAAAAATTCAGCATATTAGGCTAGGAGACTTATGCTGATTCATTTATCTCTGTGTGTCATGTCTTTAAGGTTGTTTGACTTGTATAGAATTCATGTATTCTTTTTTAAAATAATTAATTAAAAATATATATACCTTCTGTCTTAGTATCAGTACTATATTTTGGTTCAAAGGCAGAAGAGTGGTAAGGGCTAGAAAATGGGGTTAAGTGACTTGCCCAGGGTCACACAGCTAGGAAGTGTCTGAGGCCAGATTTGAACCTAGGACCTCCCTTCTCTAGGCCTGGCTCTCAATCCACTGAACAACCCAGTTGCCCCCATGTATTCTTTTAATGTTGTTTCCTTTTATTTCTTTTCTGCCAAATTTTCTTCCACTTCTCTATTTGCTTTCCTCTCTTTTTCTCTTTATGAGCCTATATTTGGAAAGTCCATTGTATCTCCCAATCTTTGTAATTTTAGTTTGAGTTGTATAATTTTATCTTCTATCTTGAAAACTCTGATTTCTTCTTCTTTTAATAATATTATCTATCTTTTGAACTATTTTGGCATTTTCCCCTGTTGTTTGATGATTTCTGGGGAGTCTGCAGAATTCTCTTTTTGTTTAGGGAATTTTGGTTCATTTTACTTCATGGTATAATACTTATTCACATTATTCTGACTCTTAAAAGTTTTTACTCATTTCTTCAGTCTATCTCTGTTTATCTGCTTGTGAATTAGGTTTTGATTTAGGCTTTTTCTCTTTTGGCATTTTAATTTGGCCTTCTGGTATTTTAATCTTTCTTATGTATTCTTGGTGGCTTTTCTTTGGTTTCCCTTCTCATTCTTTAGTCCATCCCTTTCTCCCACCATTACAGAGCTGCACAAACTCCCAAAGCTGGGACTTCTAAAGACTTCTTGCATTGGGTGGGGTATACGGCCTGGCTTGGGACCCTGCCCACATTAACCTTCTGGCAGATAGTACTTGTAAGCCCCAGCTGGGTTTTCAATTCCCTTTTTTTTTTTTTAAACCCTTACTTTCCGTCTTGGAGTCAATACTGTGTAATGGTTCCAAGGCAGAAGAGTGGTAAGGGCTAGGCAATGGGGGTCAAGTGACTTGCCCAGGGTCACACAGCTGGGAAGTGTCTGAGGGCAGACTTGAACCTAGGACCTCCTATCTCTAGGCCTGACTCTCAATCCACTGAGATACCCAGCTGCCCCTTGTCCCTTTTTTTCTTAAACAGAAGCATTTTTATTTCTTTGAGCTTTGAGCCCCTCTTGTTCTTCATGTGACTAGGTAGTACCAGAATCTGTTGTTTTGTGGAGTGGGGAGCATTCAGTATGCCACTGAAATGGTGGCACTATGACAGGGTTGCCCATAACTGAACCCCAAAGTACAAGTTGCTAAGATTTCTTTTATTCGTTATACCCCATTTAGTATAGATACTGTTAGGGGAGGGAGACCCTGACTGGAAATTTTAAGTACTTAAGTTCTCTGCTGTTATTTCATAAGGTTTTTACTTTGTGTCATATTTCTGTCTATGTTTTGGATCCTATATAGTTATTCTCTATCTTGTTCATAAACCCTCAAAAAGAGAGATCATTTAGATTGGGGAAGTTTGTAGACAACCACCGTTCCCTCGCTTGTTGACCATGAGATCCCTAAAAAAGGATTCCAATCTTTTTTATATGGGAAGGAAAATCTTTGTGCTGTGTTCCTAGTTTCATGCCAGCCTCCTGACTGTTTGGATCACAGGAGGGTTGCAAGATTGATCCCTGAATTGATCTGACACTGGGTATATCACTTTCTGAAGATAAATGGATGACTCCTCCATGATGAGTAAAATGTGAAGTGCCTAAATGGTGCCCCATTTTAGACATTTTAGAGATTTAGACATTTAGGCATGTCTCCTCCCAGGACAGCTTTTATTGCTTGCATGAAGAAGGGATTGGGAAGCATATCCAACTATCACTGGGTGTCCTAAGATGGGAGAACCTACTATTATGGCTCCATTCTTTACTTCTTCTAGTCCCACTTGGTGGTTGGCGATTTCTCCGTAGGCAGCATAAAGCAGGCTCTCTTCCTCCAAACTACAAAGCTTTGCACTTAACCATTTCATTTTGTAGTCAATACCTGGCCGGGGAGAGGGGAGGTTTGTTGAGAGAATGCTGTGTCTTTCTATGATTTTAATCAGGAACTGGAAAATGGGCTTTTAAAGGCAGCATGGAGTTCTTCGGAATCATAATTTCTCTCATGGACGAATGTACCTGTCATCTGTTTAGTGCAAGGAGAGGATTATGTGTTTTCCCTTAAAAGGGCACAGTAGTCTTCCTGATCTATTTGTATTAGTTCCATATTTTTTATCCTTAGGTGTTCCTCAGAAATCTGGATGAGGAATTTCCCAGCTTGCAGGGAAGGGTAATTCCCCCTCCTTTTGTCTGTTGCTCAGTTTTTCCTACTGAGAAGAGCTTTTCTTTTCCCCTCTTCCCTGTCTTGGCTTGAATCCTTGGCTCACATAGCCATAGACATAGATTTGTCTAGTGAATATACTACTTCACCTATAAAGAGAAATTTGTACCCCACCAAATTGTCCGTTTAGTTTGAGAAAGGTTTGCTAATTATCTACTATATGCTGTAAGGGATAAAGAGATGAGTAAATCCTGGTCCCTGACCTCAAAAAGCTTCCAATTGAATAGGGGAGACAGACGTGCACCAAAATAACTGATAGAAATTAGACTGGGCTAGTGTGTGGAAAAAAGGACTAAGGACTATCTGTTGACGTTCTTAAGAAGAACAAGTTATTGCCAGTTTTGAAGAGTATATTCCATATGAATGGAATTAGGAAAGGGCAGGGTTGGTGGCAAGCAGGATGGGATTGCTGAAGCTGAAGCAGGTGGAGGGGGTAGTAGGGTGAATTAAAACTAGAGAAGTAAAGTAGCAGTTTGTGGAGGGTCTTGAAAGCTAGAGTAAGGAGTTTGGACTTGATTCATTAGACGTTAAGGAACCATTAAAAGGTTTTATTTAAGAGCAAAATGATTAAAGCAGGAAGAGGTATAAAGGGATGCTGTGAGCCATTTGTACTTTAGCAGAGATGATAAGGCAGTCACAAAAATATAAAGATACAAGAGAAAAGGACTGAGACTTGAATAGCTCAGATTATAGATCAATTGAGACAGCTAATTTGCTTCCAGAGTACAGACTGCATTCATCACTTTGTCTCCAGACATTCATCTGCGTAAAACCCCAATTGGATTCTGGAAAATAGAGGTGGCATAATTGGGCTAACCAGTATGCGAGAGTAAGACAGTTCTTGCTTTAAGTAGGTGGACCTACCACTACATAAGGGCTTTTTTTTTTTAAATATATGAACATTTCTAATTTGTCCAGACCTGGGGAAGAGAGGAAGGGGACCACTCATAGAGGGGTCGATGCATGTGTGTGCTAGGGACAAAGAAGCAAGGATAGGAGGAGGAACATGTGGGATCAGCCCTGTGGGAACCTGGCCAGAACCAAGAGGAAGAACACACAAGGGGTAGGCGGGAAGGGGGAGCAGTGGACATGGATAAGGACAGAGAAGATGGATAACACACCAGGGAGAGACACGTGGTACCTGAGCACAGTTATATGGAAGATAGATATGTGGGCACAGGTAATTGGGAAGAGCTGGGTAAGGGCAGAGGTCTCAAGACACGTTCCTGATCCAGTCAGTGGAAGTCTCTTAGTCTATTATTTTGCTTTCGCTAGGAGGGCTTTTAAAAGTTTACTCTGGAGCATCAAGCTGAAGGGCAGGAGCAGGAGTGGAGTGAGAGCATAGAGTACATTGCATAATTCAGATTTCTTTTGGAATTCCATACAGAAATTCAAATCTGCATTATGCAAATTTATGTAAAGGGAGAATTGTCATTTATTGAGGCAGTTTGCTCAGAGTCAGAGTGGATAGCCAAATGAGAGAAGCTCTGTCTCTTTTGTGGGGTTTGGGAAAAGCAGAGCTGAATCTCTGTGAGAGTCAAAGATGAGAGGCTTCTCCTAATCCTAGACTAAGGGTTGCTGCTCTTGCTGAAGGAATGCTGTAAGTGAGGCAGTTAGGTGGCACAGTAGATAGAGTGCCAGATCTGGAGTTTGGGTTCAAATCCGACCTCAGATACTACCTACCTGTGTGACCCTGTGCAAGTCTCTTAATCTTCTTTGCCTATCCCTTACCCTGCCTTGTTCAACCTAGTAACAGCTGAGCCCGGTGATGAGCTCCAAGAGAAGCCTAATGACCTAGCTCAATAGAGGATTGATGTATTTTGCAGAGAAACTTCATCCCATGAGCAACAAGCTCACTTAATTAATGGGACAGTTTATCTACCAGCAAAGCTTCTATGAAGTTGTTATTTTTGTTGTTGAGTTATTCAGTCATATCTGACTCATCATAACTTCACAGACCAGAGCACTCCAGGTCCTTCTATCCTATAGTACCTCTCAATCTGCCCAAATTCATGTTTATTGTTTCCATGACACTATCTATCCATCTTAACCACTGCCACTCCCTTCTCCTTTTCCCTTCAATCTTTCCCAACATCAGAGTCTTTTCTAATGAGTCTTGTTTTCTCATGATGTGGCCAAAGAATTTAAGCCTAAGTTTTTAAGTATTGACTGATTCAATCTCCTTGCTGTACAAGGAACTCTCAAAAGTCTTCTCCAGCATCACAATTCAAAAATTTAATTCCTTGATCCTTGGTTTTTCTTATATTCCAGCTCTTGAAGCCCTACACTGTTATTGGTAAAACCATAGCTTTTACTATCCAGACCTTTGTTGGCTATTTAGTATGTTGTCCAGATTTACTGTAGCTTTCCTTTTAAGAAGCAAGCATCTTTCAATTTCTTGGCTGCAATCACTATCTCTAGTGATCTTTGAATCCCAAAATATAAAATCTGTCTCTGCTTCCATTTCTTCTCCTTCAATTTGCCAGGAAGTGATGGGACCAGTCACCAAGAGCTTAGGTTTTAAAAAAATTTATTTTAAGCTTCAAGCCAGCTTTTTACACTATCCTCTTTCACCCTCATCAAGAGGCTCTTTAATTCTTTTTCTCTTTCTGCCATCAAAGTGGAATGATCTTCATATCTGAGATTATTGATATTTTTCCTGGCGGCTATCTTTTGGTTTGTCCAATCCAGCATTTCACATTTTGTACTCTATATAGAAGTGGCCACCAAAGTGCTGTAGATCCACGGTTGTAAGATCCATTGGCCTTTTTCTCTATACGTGTTTTCTCTATACATGTTTCTCACTAATGTTATACTTTAAAGTGGCATCCATTATTTCTTCCAGTGGATACTATGGGTATTTGTGGGAGAGTGTGCCATAGGTTTGGGGGGGAGGAGTATTCTTTGAATCTACTGTTTTTGCTCTGCCAATGATCTTTGCAAAATAACAAGTCTCCTTGCTGATTATCAGTAGCAGCTAGGTGGCCCACTGGCCTTAGAATTAGGAATCTTCTTGAGTTCAAATCCAACCTTAGACACTGACTAGTTGAAAGACCTTGGGGCAAGTCACTTTACCTTGTTTGCCTAATCTGTAAAATGAGGTGGAGAAAGAAATAGCAAAACTACTCTAGTATCTTTTGCCAAGAAAACCCTAAAATGGGGTCATGAAGAGTTGGAAATGAGTAAGCAACAACAACACTGGTTGTTTGTCAAAGGGAAGCACATTAGTGGAGGCTTATGAACTTCTGTTAGAATAGCTACCCAAAGGGTTATTGTTAGCACCCTGGGCAAAGTTATAGCTATACCTCTGGGACTTCTCTTGCCATTACTAGTGCTGTTTGGGGAGTGAGGCCAAAATGGTATATTACAGAAGACTAATTTAACAGTGGTATAAAGAATGAATGGGAGGGAGACTAGAAGAGATTAAAGAGAGGAAGAATACTTTAGGAAGATACTAGGCATGCAGAGTAGAAAAGGAAGAAAAGATACCTGAGATACTTTATGGATGGAATTAATGCAACTTGGCATCTGGTTATGAGGGGTGAGAGAGAAGAAAGAGTCAAAAATATAGAGTACCCTAGATTTAGAATTAGAAGGAGAAGTCTCTAGAGACAGATGTGGCAACTTTCAATCACTTTTCCCATTAAGGCCAACCTTTACTAGGTGCTTCCATGTGCAGAGTGCCATAGTGCTAAAATGAGATCAAGATGGAAAGTGCTTGTATTTCCCTGGTGCTTAAAGAAAAAAGACATATATCTTTAGTTTTAAAGTATAATATATAATATAATAATATAGCATTACATAGTATATGCTGATATAAGTATGTAAATATAATAAAGTATGATACACACACACATATATATGCCAGTTTAAAAACTCTCTCTTTTATCTGGCTATATTGCTCTATCTGTATATATGCACCAGATGTTATTGTTGCCATTGTTGTTATTCTCTTTATTTTTTTCCAATGGGGTTTATATGGAAAATAGTTCTAGGAAAAGTTGACATCGTGCTATTATTTTTCTATATTTAATCTTGTTCATATTATATAACACAGTGGGTAAAATTACTGCCATTGTTATTGAATATCTAATGATATAGCCTTACTTATATTCAGTAGACTTATTGAAAACATCTTTGGGACAATTCCAGTAACAGGCAAGGCAACAGAGATGATATGTACCCTTTAAACAGGAGTTAAATTTCTTTTTCTTGGATTTTCTTTTTGGAAAAACTCTCCCTCTCCCAATATAGCTCACAGATTGAATGGTTGGTATGACACGAGCTATTAAAAACCCTGTTCTTGAATTTTAGTGCATCAGCATTATGTCCAGGGGTCATTGTGAACAACATTTCTCTCTGTGATAATGGTCAGCGTATTTGTTGAATTGTTATTATCATCACTGTTACTTTTGTTATAATTACATATTAGTTTGCAAAGAACATAAAAGAAATAGGGCAGTTGGTGTCTTCATTCTTTTTAGCCCAGCTTGTTCTTTTACTTGGGAGAGGCAAATCATATGCATGGTTTAAAATAATTAGGAATATTCAAAATCATAGATTCATAAAATTGAAAGGAATCTCACTTGTCATCTAGGTAAACATTACAATTGGAGTTCTTCTAACCTTTTTAGGTATGGAACCTCTTTGGTAGTCTGGTTTAGCCTATGGATCCCTTCCTAAAATAATTTTTTCAAGTAAGTGAAGAAAATGCTATATTTCTGTTAGATAGTAGTAAAAAATAAAGATGTACTTACTTTCCCATCCAAGCTATTTTGTTGTCTAGCTATGTTCAGTTGTGTCCAACTCTTTGTGACCCCATTTGGGGTTTTCTTGACAAAGATATTAGAGTGGTTTATTATTTCCTTCTCTAGCTCATTTTACAGATGAGGAAACTGAGGCAAACTGAGTTAAGTGACTTGCCCAGGGTAACATAGCTAGTAAGTGTCTAAGGCTAGATTTGAAGTCAGGAAGAGCATTCTGTCATGAACCCTCTGAAATCTAGGTGGTGGATTTTTGTTCTACAACATAGCAACACAACAGAATTAATGTTTATAAGTGTTAATTCTTTAGGAGCTGGGTTTTGTAGGATCCGTTTTCATTCTGCCTTCTACCTTCATCCTTTCATTTTTGTATTTAACAAATATTTGTTAATCACCCACTGTCTGCCGGGCATCGTACTCGGTGCTGGGGACAAAAGACAAAAAAGTCGGACACTATGTTGGGGCCAGAGAAGGGAGAGGTTAGCATAGAGAGGCAGCTTCCTTGCTGTGAACTAAAATAAATTTTCTGGACATAGCTCTCTCCCTCCCAGAGAAGAAAGGTAAAGACTACAAGTAACCTTGATTCTAGTTGGTTTACCACTGTTGAAAGGAGATGTATATTTTTAAATAAACAATTGTGGGCAATGGGAAAAAAGTTTATACTTTTTTTTTAAAGAGCATACATTCTTAATATGAAATACATACAAAGTAATTTCAGTGGTGGAAAGAGAACTTTAAGAACTGAGTGAATCATGATATTCCTTCTCAGTGTGATGGCACTCAAGCTAAGCCCTGAAGGAAGCTACTGGAAGAGATAGAGAAGGAAAGAAGGAAGAACACATAAATCATGAGGGATGACCAGTGCAAAGACATGGGAGAAGAAATGTTGTTCTTTGTGAGGAATAGTGAGGAGGGGCAGTGAGACTGAACCCTGTGATGCATGAAGAAGAATAAGTACTCTGTAGTAAACTGGGAGTCAGATGGTGAGGGACTTTAAACAATAAAGAGAACAACTTATATGTAAGAGGGAGCCACTGAAGTTTATTGAGTATGGGAGAGAAATGTTCATACCTGAACTTTAGGAATAACCATTTTGTAGCAGTGTGGAATTGGAAAACCAATTACAAGGCCACTGCAATAGTTTGGATGAGGACTTAAATTAGTACAGAAGATATGAATGGAGTGAAGGGCATGGAGAGGTTGGTAAGGTGTCTCATGTATTCCATCCCACCTATTGCATTTAGAACTGAACTAAGATCCCCAAAGGCCCTTTGGTATTCCTTTTGTTGATTCCCCTATCCTTCCATTAGAGAAGCCAATGTTGTCCTTTAAATTTTGTCAAATTCCAAGGCTGCCTAGAGGAATGGGTAAAGGACTTGGCATCTGACTGGTTGGTGTCAAGAGGTGAGGGAGAAAGGAGAGTCAAAGGTGCCTTGGATTTCTGCGTCTGAATGATACTCTTAAATCTCCTTTTTTTTGACATCAAGGTCTATCCAGTAGGATATTAGACCTCTCCTCAGTCATACACTCATCTATCAGTTTTCATTCTCACTTAAAAGAGTGAGAAATATTGATGCTGTAAAACTCACATTTGACTGGCCCTACCACTTGATCCTCTCTGGGAAGCCTCCATTCTTATTGGTCCTCCACTCATTGAAAGAATGGGTTCCTGGAATCTAGTCTTCAGACTCTTAAGACAGTCTTTGCCATTGAAAAGGTTAAGTTTTGGCTCTGGCCTTCCAGTTCTTTTGGGGGAGCCTGTAATTCCACCTATGAAACTTTTATTCATTCTATCTTGGGAAGTTCAGATTATTTTTTTTTACTTTTTTAATTTTATTTTAAACATTTATTAATATTTATATTTTAGAAAAGTTAACATGGTTACATGGTTTATGCTCTTACTTTCCCCTTCACCCCCCGACCTCCCTCCTCCCCTGGCCGATATGCATTTCCACTGGTTTTAACATATGTCATTAATCAAGACCTATTTCCAAATTGTTGATAGTTGCATAGGTGTGGTAGTTTCGATCCCCAATCATGTCCTCATCAACCCATGTATGCAAGCAGTTGATTTTCTTCTGTGTTTCCTCTCCTGCTGTTCTTCCTCTGAATGTGGGTAGCGTCTTTTCCATAAATCCCTCAGAATTGTCCTGGGTCTTTGTATTGCTGCTAGTACAGAAGTCCATTACATTCGATTTTACCATAGTATATCAGTCTCTGTGTACAATGTTCTTCTGGCTCTGCTCCTTTCACTCTGCATCAATTCCTGGAGGTCTTTCCAATTCACATGGAATTCCTCCAGTTTATTATTCCTTTTAGCACAATAGTATTCCATCACCAGCATATACTACAATTTGTTCAGCCATTCCCCAATTGAAGAGCATACCCTCATTTTCCAGTTTTTTGCCACCACAAAAAGCATGGCTATAAATATTTTCGTACAAGTCTGTTTATCTATGATCTCTTTGGGGTACAATCCCAACAATGGTATGGCTGGATCAAAGGGCAGGCATTCTTTTATAGCCCTTTGAGCATAGATCCAAATTGCCAGCCAGAATGGTTGGATCAGTTCACAGCTCCACCAGCAATGCATTAATGTCCCAATTTTGCCACATCCCCTCCAACATTCATTACTCTCCTCTTCTTTCATTTTAGCCAGTCTGCTAGGTGTAAGGTGGTACCTCACAGTTGTTTTGATTTGCATTTCTCTAATTATTAGAGATTTAGAACACTTTCTCATGTGCTTATTGATACTTTTGATTTCTTTACCTGAAAATTGCCTATTCATGTCTCTTGCCCATTTATCAATTGGGGAACGGCTTGATTTTTTATACAATTGATTTAACTCTTTATATATTTGAGTAATTAGACCCTTGTCAGAGTTTTTTGTTATAAAGATTTTTTCCCAGTTTGTTGTTTCCCTTCTGATCTTGGCTACATTGTTTTGGTTTGTACAAAAGCTTTTTAGTTTTATATAATCAAAATAATTTATTTTACATTTTGTAATTTTCTCTAACTCTTGCTTGGTTTTAAAATCTTTCCCTTCCCAGAGATCTGACAAGTATACTATTCCGTGTTCACTTATCTTATTTATAATTTCCCTCTTTATATTCAAGTCATTCACCCATTCTGAATTTACCTTGGTGTAGGGTGTGAGATGTTGATTTAAACCTAATCTCTCCCATATTGTTTTCCAAATTTCCCAGCAGTTTTTGTCAAATAGTGGATTTTTGTCCCCAAAATTGGGCTCTTTGGGTTTATCATACACTGTCTTGCTGATGTCATTAACCCCAAGTCTATTCCACTGATCCTCCCTTCTGTCTCTTAGCCAGTACCATACCGTTTTGATGACTGCTGCTTTATAGTATAGTTTAATATCTGGTACTGCTAGGCCCCCTTCCTTCACATTTTTTTTCATTATTTCCCTTGATATTCTTGATCTTTTGTTATTCCAAATGAACTTTGTTATAGTTTTTCCTAATTCAGTGAAAAAGTTTTTTGGTAGTTTGATAGGTATGGCACTAAATAGGTGAATTAATTTGGGTAGAATGGTCATTTTTATTATGTTAGCTCGTCCTACCCATGAGCAATCAATGTTTTTCCAATTGTTTAGATCTAGTTTTAATCGTTTGGAAAGTGTTTTGTAGTTGTTTTCGTATAATTGCTGTGTTTGTTTTGGTAGATAGATTCCTAAGTATTTTATATTGTCTAGGGTGATTTTAAATGGTGTTTCTCTTTCTACCTCTTGCTGCTGTGATGTGTTGGAAATGTATAGAAATGCTGATGATTTATGTACATTTATTTTGTATCCTGCAACTTTGCTAAAGTTGTTGATTATTTCTACAAGCTTCTTAGTTGATTCTCTAGGATTTTTTAAGTAGACCATCATATCATCTGCAAAGAGTGATAGCTTAGTCTCCTCATTGCCTATTTTAATACCCTCAATTTCTTTTTCTTCTCTAATTGCTACTGCTAGTGTTTCTAGTACAATAATGGGCATCCTTGTTTCACTCCTGATCTTATTGGGAAGGCTTCTAGTTTATCCCCATTGCATATGATGCTTGTTGATGGTTTTAGGTATATACTGTTTATTGTTTTTAGGAAAGGACCTTCTATTCCTATACTTTCCAGTGCTTTCAATAGGAATGGGTGCTGAATTTTGTCAAAGGCTTTTTCAGCATCTATTGAGATAATCATGTGATTTTTGTTTGTTAGTTTGTTGATATGGTCAATTATGTGGATGGTTTTCTTAATGTTGAACCATCCTTGCATTCCTGGTATAAATCCTACTTGATCATGGTGGATGATCCTCTTGATCACTTGCTGGAGTCTCTGCTAGTATTTTATTTAGGATTTTTGCATCTATGTTCATTAGGGAGATTAGTCTGTAGTTTTCTTTCTCTGTTTTTGATCTACCTGGCTTTGGAATCAGTACCATATTTGTGTCATAAAAGGAATTTGATAGGACTCCTTCTTTGCTAATCATATCAAATAATTTGTATAGAATTGGGATTAGTTGCTCTTTGAATGTCTGATAGAATTCACTTGCGAATCCATCAGGCCCTGGCGATTTTTTCTTAGGGAGTTCTTTGATGGCTTGTTCGATTTCCCTTTCTGATATGGGATTATTTAGGTATTCTATTTCTTCTGCTGTTAATCTAGGCAGTTTATATTTTTGTAAATATTCATCCATATCTCCTAAATTGTTATATTTATTGCCATATAATTGGGCAAAGTAGTTTTTGATGATTGCCTTAATTTCCCCTTCATTAGAGGTGAGGTCTCCCTTTTCATCTTTGATACTGTCAATTTGGTTTTCTTCTTTCCTTTTTTTAATTAGATTGACCAGTTCTTTGTCTATTTTATCTTTTTTTCAAAATACTAGCTTCTAGTCTTATTTATTAATTCAACAGTTCTTTTACTTTTGATTTTATTAATTTCTCCCTTGATTTTTAGTATTTCTAATTTAGTTTTCATCTGGGGATTTTTAATTTGCTCGCTTTCTAATTTTTTGAGTTGCATGCCCAATTCATTGATCTCTGCCCTCCTTAATTTGTTAATATATGCACTCAAGGATATAAATTTCCCCCTGAGTGCTGCCTTGGCCGCATCCCACAGAGTTTGGTAGGATGTCTCATCATTGTCATTTTCTTCAATGAAATTGTTGATTGTTTCTATGATTCCTTCTTTGACAAATTGGTTTTGAAGAATGATATTATTTAATTTCCAATTAGTTTTTGATTTTCCTGTCCAGGTGCCCTTACTAATTATTATTTTTATTGCATTATGATCTGAGAAGGTTACATTTATTATTTCTGCTCTTTTGCATTTGTTTGCAATGATTCTATGCCCTATAACATGGTCAATCTTTGTGAATGTGCCATGTGCAGCTGAAAAGAAGGTGTATTCCTTTTTGTCCCTATTTATTTTTCTCCACATATCAATTAAATCTAATTTTTCTAGGACTTCATTCACCTCTCTTACCTCTTTCTTATTTATTTTTCGGTTTGATTTATCTAGATCTGACAGAGGAATATTTAGATCTCCCACTAGTATGGTTTTACTATCTATTTCCTTCTTGAGCTCTGCCAGTTTCTCCTTTATGAATTTGGGTGCTATGCCACTTGGTGCATACATATTGAGCAGTGTTATTTCCTCATTGTTTATACTGCCTTTAATCAGGATGTAATGACCTTCCCTGTCTTTTTTAATCATATCTATTTTTACTTTGGCTTTGTCAGAAATCATAATAGCCACTCCTGCCTTCTTTTTCTCATTTGAGGCCCAAAAGATTTTGCT
>NC_058135.1:237164242-237165254 GCF_016433145.1 Gracilinanus agilis | reverse complement strand
TTCCCTTCTGATCTTGGCTACATTGTTTTGGTTTGTACAAAAGCTTTTTAGTTTTATATAATCAAAATAATTTATTTTACATTTTGTAATTTTCTCTAACTCTTGCTTGGTTTTAAAATCTTTCCCTTCCCAGAGATCTGACAAGTATACTATTCCGTGTTCACTTATCTTATTTATAATTTCCCTCTTTATATTCAAGTCATTCACCCATTCTGAATTTACCTTGGTGTAGGGTGTGAGATGTTGATTTAAACCTAATCTCTCCCATATTGTTTTCCAAATTTCCCAGCAGTTTTTGTCAAATAGTGGATTTTTGTCCCCAAAATTGGGCTCTTTGGGTTTATCATACACTGTCTTGCTGATGTCATTAACCCCAAGTCTATTCCACTGATCCTCCCTTCTGTCTCTTAGCCAGTACCATACCGTTTTGATGACTGCTGCTTTATAGTATAGTTTAATATCTGGTACTGCTAGGCCCCCTTCCTTCACATTTTTTTTCATTATTTCCCTTGATATTCTTGATCTTTTGTTATTCCAAATGAACTTTGTTATAGTTTTTCCTAATTCAGTGAAAAAGTTTTTTGGTAGTTTGATAGGTATGGCACTAAATAGGTGAATTAATTTGGGTAGAATGGTCATTTTTATTATGTTAGCTCGTCCTACCCATGAGCAATCAATGTTTTTCCAATTGTTTAGATCTAGTTTTAATCGTTTGGAAAGTGTTTTGTAGTTGTTTTCGTATAATTGCTGTGTTTGTTTTGGTAGATAGATTCCTAAGTATTTTATATTGTCTAGGGTGATTTTAAATGGTGTTTCTCTTTCTACCTCTTGCTGCTGTGATGTGTTGGAAATGTATAGAAATGCTGATGATTTATGTACATTTATTTTGTATCCTGCAACTTTGCTAAAGTTGTTGATTATTTCTACAAGCTTCTTAGTTGATTCTCTAGGATTTTTTAAGTAGACCATCATATCATCTGCAAAGAGTGATAACTTAGTCTCCTCCTTGCCT
>NC_058135.1:237151232-237164218 GCF_016433145.1 Gracilinanus agilis | reverse complement strand
ACTTTGCTAAAGTTGTTGATTATTTCTACAAGCTTCTTAGTTGATTCTCTAGGATTTTTTAAGTAGACCATCATATCATCTGCAAAGAGTGATAGCTTAGTCTCCTCATTGCCTATTTTAATACCCTCAATTTCTTTTTCTTCTCTAATTGCTACTGCTAGTGTTTCTAGTACAATAATGGGCATCCTTGTTTCACTCCTGATCTTATTGGGAAGGCTTCTAGTTTATCCCCATTGCATATGATGCTTGTTGATGGTTTTAGGTATATACTGTTTATTGTTTTTAGGAAAGGACCTTCTATTCCTATACTTTCCAGTGCTTTCAATAGGAATGGGTGCTGAATTTTGTCAAAGGCTTTTTCAGCATCTATTGAGATAATCATGTGATTTTTGTTTGTTAGTTTGTTGATATGGTCAATTATGTGGATGGTTTTCTTAATGTTGAACCATCCTTGCATTCCTGGTATAAATCCTACTTGATCATGGTGGATGATCCTCTTGATCACTTGCTGGAGTCTCTGCTAGTATTTTATTTAGGATTTTTGCATCTATGTTCATTAGGGAGATTAGTCTGTAGTTTTCTTTCTCTGTTTTTGATCTACCTGGCTTTGGAATCAGTACCATATTTGTGTCATAAAAGGAATTTGATAGGACTCCTTCTTTGCTAATCATATCAAATAATTTGTATAGAATTGGGATTAGTTGCTCTTTGAATGTCTGATAGAATTCACTTGCGAATCCATCAGGCCCTGGCGATTTTTTCTTAGGGAGTTCTTTGATGGCTTGTTCGATTTCCCTTTCTGATATGGGATTATTTAGGTATTCTATTTCTTCTGCTGTTAATCTAGGCAGTTTATATTTTTTGTAAATATTCATCCATATCTCCTAAATTGTTATATTTATTGCCATATAATTGGGCAAAGTAGTTTTTGATGATTGCCTTAATTTCCCCTTCATTAGAGGTGAGGTCTCCCTTTTCATCTTTGATACTGTCAATTTGGTTTTCTTCTTTTCTTTTTTTAATTAGATTGACCAGTTCTTTGTCTATTTTATCTTTTTTTCAAAATACTAGCTTCTAGTCTTATTTATTAATTCAACAGTTCTTTTACTTTTGATTTTATTAATTTCTCCCTTGATTTTTAGTATTTCTAATTTAGTTTTCATCTGGGGATTTTTAATTTGCTCGCTTTCTAATTTTTTGAGTTGCATGCCCAATTCATTGATCTCTGCCCTCCTTAATTTGTTAATATATGCACTCAAGGATATAAATTTCCCCCTGAGTGCTGCCTTGGCCGCATCCCACAGAGTTTGGTAGGATGTCTCATCATTGTCATTTTCTTCAATGAAATTGTTGATTGTTTCTATGATTCCTTCTTTGACAAATTGGTTTTGAAGAATGATATTATTTAATTTCCAATTAGTTTTTGATTTTCCTGTCCAGGTGCCCTTACTAATTATTATTTTTATTGCATTATGATCTGAGAAGGTTACATTTATTATTTCTGCTCTTTTGCATTTGTTTGCAATGATTCTATGCCCTATAACATGGTCAATCTTTGTGAATGTGCCATGTGCAGCTGAAAAGAAGGTGTATTCCTTTTTGTCCCTATTTATTTTTCTCCACATATCAATTAAATCTAATTTTTCTAGGACTTCATTCACCTCTCTTACCTCTTTCTTATTTATTTTTTGGTTTGATTTATCTAGATCTGAAAGAGGAATATTTAGATCTCCCACTAGTATGGTTTTACTATCTATTTCCTTCTTGAGCTCTGCCAGTTTCTCCTTTATGAATTTGGGTGCTATGCCACTTGGTGCATACATATTGAGCAGTGTTATTTCCTCATTGTTTATACTGCCTTTAATCAGGATGTAATGACCTTCCCTGTCTTTTTTAATCATATCTATTTTTACTTTGGCTTTGTCAGAAATCACAATAGCCACTCCTGCCTTCTTTTTCTCATTTGACGCCCAAAAGATTTTGCTCAAGCCCTGAAACTTAAACTTGTGTATGTCTACCCGCCTCATATGTGTTTCTTGTAGACAACATATGGTAGGATTTTGGTTTCTAATCCACTCTGCTATTTGCTTCCGTTTTATGAGCAAGTTCATCCCATTCACATTCAGAGTTATAATTATCAGCTGTGCATTTGCTGACATTTTCGTATCCTCCGCTATTCCTACCCCTTCTTCTTAAACTATTTCCTTTTAAACCAGTGGTTTGCTATTAGGCCGCTATCCCTTATCCCCTCCCTTGATTAACTTCCCTTTCTACCCCCTTCCTTATTATTCCCCTCTTTTTATTTTTAAAGGCCTAATGAATTCCTTCCCCCTTCTTCTCCCCTCCCTTTTTTGACCTCCCCACTCCCCTGCTCCCCTTGGTTTATCCCTGCTGACTTTCTCAGTAGGGTTAGATAGAGTTTTATATCCCAATGGATATAACTATTCTTCACTCTCAGGGTTAATTACACTGAGGGTAAGGTGTAAATATTACCTCTTAATGCTCTCTTCCTCTCCTTCTTATAATAGTATTCATCCCTTCTCCTTCCCATGCCCTCTTTGTGTGTAATAGAATATCCTATTTTTCTTATTCCTTCAAGATTCTCTTGGTGTCCTCTACTATTCATCCCCCTCTTTCCTTCCCACCCATTTTATCTTAGACCATTTAGTATTCCAACCTCTCCCTATGAACAATTCTTCTAATTATTATAATAGTGAATGCTATAATGGTGAACAGAGTTCACTACAGAGAATTATACATAACATTTCCCCACATAGGAGTACCAATAATTAGATCTTATTGAAACCCTTAAAGAGGCAAATTTAAAAAATATGAGTTTTCTTACTTTCCCTTCTGTTTCTTATTTACCTTTTCATGTTTCTCTTGATTTTTGTGGTTGGATATCGAACTTTCCATTTAGTCCTGGTCTTTTCTGTGCAAATGCTTGGAAATTTTCTATCTTGTTGAATGCCCAAACTTTCCCCTGGAAGAATATAGTCAGTTTTGATGGGTATGTGATCCTTGGTTGTAAACCCAGTTCTCTTGCCTTTCTGAATATCATATTCAGATCTTTTAGTGTGGAGGCTGCCAGATCCTGTGTGATCCTGATTGATGCTCCTTGATATCTGAATTGTCTCTTTCTGGCTTCTTGTAAAATTTTTTCTTTTAGTTGGAAGCTCTTGAACTTGGCTATTATATTCCTAGGTGTTGTCTTTTCAGTGTCTAGTGTAGAAGGTGATCTATGGATCCTTTCAATGTCTATATTGCCCGCTTGTTGTAGAACTTCAGGGCAATTTTGCTGAATAATTTCTTTTAGTATGGAGTCTAAATTTCTATTAATTTCTGGTTTTTCAGGAAGACCAATGATTTTCAGATTGTCTCTTCTAGACCAGTTTTCTTGATCTATCAGTTTCTCATTCAGATATTTCATGTTTCCTTCTATTTTATCTGTCTTTTGACTTTGTTTTATTTGTTCTTGCTGTCTTGATAAATCATTGGCTTCTACTTGCCCAATTCTTGTCTTTAGAGACTGGTTTTCTGCTATAAGCTTTTGATTTTCCTTTTCAGTTTGGTCTGACCTGTTTTCCAGCTGTTTGATTTTGGTCTCCAATTTGCTTATTAATTCTTTTGATTTGGGGGCATCTTTTTCTAATTGCCCAATTCTAGCCTTTAGAGACTCGTTTTCAGCTACAATTTTTTGGTTTTCCTTTTCATTCTGGTCATTTCTGGTCTTTGATTTACTTGCCTCACTTTCCAATTGTGAAATTCTGCCTTTTAAACTGTTATTTTCTTGCCAGGCATCTTCCATCTTTCTCATGATCTCAGATCTGAACTCTTCAAGACCTTGTGACCCATTTTCATTGTTTTGGGAAGGTTTGGATTGTTTGTTTTCCTCTACTGTTTCCTCTGTTGTCTGGATTTTTTCTGTGTAAAAGTTGTCAAGTGTTAAAGGTTTTTTCTTCTTCATCTTTCTCTTCTAGTTTTCCTGATGGCTTGCCATTGTAAGCTGAGTTCCCTCTCAGTTTTATGCTCGGGCCCAGGATCTGTTTGCGGCTCTTTAGAGATTCCTGAGATCTCAGGTCTAGTTGTTCTGGGACAAGCCTCCTGGTGGTTTCCTTGCTTGTTCTTCTGCCTGAAGCTCCTTTAACAGTCTCAGGGAGCTGCTTCTGCAGTCAAGCACCTCTCTGCACTGGGTCCCCACTCAATGTCCGCTCCTGCACTCAGAATCAGCCCCTTCGTTGGCGCCCCAGTCCGCGCCTTAATCCGTGCCTCAGCCCACACCTGTGTCAGCCCCTTCGCCTGTGCCTGGGCTCAGGGTCTGCGCTCAGAGTCCATGAGTTCCTCAGCCTCCCAGGGGGTCCCAAGTCTTGCTGCTCCCAGGAACAAGCCCTGGTGAGCTGCCAATGACCCAATGGGTGCCCCAAACCTGCTCCGAATCCCATGCACTGGCTTTGGCGCTGTAGGTAGTGTTGTGTGGGGGAGGGGGTTGCTCCGCTCGTGTTTTCGTGGGAGCTGTTTCACCCCTTTATAGCATGGAAATGCCCCGTTTCCACGTACCTCCGATGCTGCACCCTGTTGTGGGGTCCCTTCTTTCCTCTGGATTTGCTTTTATATCTTCTTGAGGAATCCTGTATGCGTGGGTTAGGAGAAGTCAAGCAGCTGCTTTTTATTCTACCTCCATCTTAACCCAGATCTCGAGTTTAGATTATTTTTAACCCCTTGTCTTCTCTCTTAGAATTCATCAAAGTATTGGTTCCAAGGCAGAAGAGTGGTAAGGGGTAGGCAAATGGGGTTAAGTGACTTGCCCATAGTCACACAGCTAGAAAATGTCTGAGGCCAAATTTGAACCCAAGTCCTCCTGACTCCAGGCATTCTATCCACTGAGCCATCTAGCTGCCCTGAAATTTAGATGAAAAATAAATCTTTTTAAACTCCTTGGATCTGCTGGCATTATGATAATTGCCACTTAGATTCCCTCCTGGCTCTTTCCAGCCTCTCATCTCACTTGACCATGCTTTTGTTAATCTTCTGATTTTATTGATGTCAGGATCTTCTAGACTTTTTTCCTTTGGAGCTGTTCCTTCTTAGGAATTCCCAGACTCTTTCCCATCCTTCTGGCTCCTTACCTTTCTATTTCTGTCTATAATTCTTTATCTTTTTGATTAAATAAAAGAAGTTACTCTTAATTTCAATTCATGCATTCCTCTGAATAGCCCTTTCTGAATTGGGATTTATTTAACCTTGGTCATTAGGCTTGGTTTCCAAGCTGTGGGCTTCTCTCTTTAGTGCTTGATACTCCAGGAAAGATTTTAATTTCTTCATTGCTGCTTGTGTTTATATATAAATGTCATCAAAATGCCCATGGAATAGTCACCACTCCATACTGGGCTTGGAGTTTTTAATCCTACTTCCTTTCTTATCTCAGAAGCTTTCCCTTTTCTCTGACCCTATAACTCGACCCTGCCTTTCCCCCAGCCTAGAAATATGTTTTGTTGATTAAAATTGCATTCTTCCCTTCTCATCACCCATCTGCTGGCCTTCACATTGGTCTCCTCAGTTTCCCTATGTACTCTGCCTCCCCTACTCCCACAGTCTTCCCCTCTGGCATGGATCACAGAGGAAATATTTAGTTTGTCTCTGCCAAACATTTCAGGCTGTGTTGTTTTGCTTAGAAACATATGCAGATAAACTGTTTTGATTCTTTTAGGTCTTGTTGTTCCAGGGTAGATATTTCCTCTGTTATGAAGGCAGTGTGGTTTAGTGGAAAGGACTCTGGACGAGACTTGGGTTGTGGTCCATGTTTTCTTATTCCCTTACTATGTGATTTTGAAATTTCTCTCTGTTTTATATTTTTTCTTTTGCAAGATAAATGCTATAATACATATCAGGGTTATTAGTTGTATGGATGAGATGAGATTGTTTATATGAGAAAACCTTGACAGAGGCAGAATCACCATACAAATAAATGTAAGTTATGAGTCATCTGTCTGTGAGGCACCCTGAGTCTGGCTTTTTTTTGTAGGAAAACTGACATTTATTTCAGTAAGATCACTCTGTCCACACCTGCTTGCTGTCACCCTTGGGATGTGGGAGGCTTGGCTTGCATGTGGGAGTTCAATTCCAGCATTCTTCCTCTTCCCCCATAAAACCAAGGATAGTTGAAATCTAGCCCAGATCCTCACCTGGCCTTGATTTCCCTATTGCATGGAGATTGGGATTTGGATAGTTAGCTACCAAAGCCCTTAGTTCTGGCTGACTTGGCCTAACACATGTATTAATTGAATGTTCCTGTTGTGTCTGGTATTATTCAAAACTTGTACCCTAAAAATGGTGTTATGTCTGGACCCTGCTGGAAAGTGGCAAGGCATCCAATGGTTATACCATTGTGCTCAGTGGGCATACCTTCCAGGGATGTAGCTTACAATCCTTCTGTCCCTTTCTATACTATGAATCTCTTTTATATTTTTATAGTTACATGTAGAAACAATTTTAACAATTGTTTTTTGACATTTTAAAAATCCAGATTTTCTTTCTTATGAGGCAGTAAAATAGTCTGATGTGTAGGTTATACCCATACTTTCAAGTAATACACATTTCCATATCATTTATGCCATGATAGAAGACACATATCACACATCCAATAGAAATCTCATGAAGGATATATAGTGGAAGATGGCATGCTTTGATCTGCACTCAGATTCCTTCTTTGGCTATGGATAGCATTTTCTTTGTAAGTCCCTTGTGGTTATCTTAGAGACTTGCATTTGCTGATAATGACTTAGTCCTTCACAGTTAATCATTGTATAATATTTCTGTTGCTGTAAACATTTTTCTCTTGGTTCTTATCACTTCATTTTGCCTCAGATCATATAAATCTTTCCAGGTTTTTCTGAACTCCCCCTCATCATCATTCCCTTATGGTGCACTAGTATTCCATTACAACCATATACTACCACTTGTTCTTCCAATCCCCAAATGATGAACAACCCCAAAGTTTCTAATTCTTTGCCACTATAAAAAGAACCACTAAAAATATTTTGGTACAGGTAGATCCTTTTCTCTTATCTCTAATCTATTTGGGATACAGAGCCAGTAGTGATATTGCTGGGAAAAGGGTTTATATACATAGTTTTGTGGCCATTGGAGCCTGGTTCCATCTTGCTCTCCAGAATGGTTATGTCAGTTCACAGTTCCACCAACAGTGCAGAGGTGTCCCAATTTCCCCATATCCCCTCCATCATCATTTTCCTTTTTGATCATGTTAGCTAACCTCATTGGTGTTGTGTGGTATCTCAGAGTTGTTTTAATTTGCATTTCTCTAATCAATAGTGTTTTGGAGCATTTTTTCATATGGATATGAATAGTTTTAATCTCTTCCTCTGAAAACTGCTTGTTCATATTCTTTGACCATTTCTTGATTGGGGAATGTTTTATATTCTTATAAATTTGACTTAGTTCTTTATATATTTGAGAAATGGGGCTTTTGTCGGAGATACTTGCTATAAATTCTGTCCCTCCCCCACCAATTTGTTATTTGTCTAATCTTGGTTGCTTTAGTTTTATTTGTGCAAAACCTTTAAAATTTAATGTAATCAAAATTACCTATTTCATTTTATATAATGTTCTTTATGCCTTGTTTGGTCCTAAATTTTTTCCTTATCCATAAGTTTGACAGGTAAATTTTTCCACGTTCCTCTAATTCATTTATGATATCACACTTTATTTTAGGTCGAGTATCCATTTTGAATTTGTCTTGGTGTATGGTGTGAGATGTTGGTCCATGCCTAATCTCTGCCATATTGCTTTCCAGTTTTCCCAGCGTTCTTGCCACAAAAGCTTGGATCTTTGGACTTATTGAATACTAAGTTGCTATTGACATTAACTTCCATGTGTTGATTACCTAATCTATTCCACTGATCCACCACTCTATTTCTCAGCCAATACCAGATTGTTTTGATGATTACCATTTTATAATATAGCATAGTATTGATTTCTGGTACAGTGAGACCTCCTTCCTTCATATTTATTTTTTATTAATTCCCTTGCTATTCTTGGCCTTTTATTCTTCCAGATGAACTTTGTTCTTATTTTTTTTCTAGCTCTATTAAGTACTTTTTGGGTAGTTTGATTGGCGTGGCACTGAAGAGATAAATTAATATAGGTAGGATTGTCATTTTCACTATATTGGCTCTGTCTATCCATGAGCAATTTTTTTCCAATTATTTGTCTGACTTTATTTGTGTGAAGAGTGTTTTGTAATTGTGTTCATATAATTGCTGGATTTATTTTGGTAAGTGTATCCCATATTTTGTGGCCCTGGGCAAGTCATTTAACCCTGTTTGTCTTAGTTTCCTCATCTATCAAATGATCTGGAGAAGGAAATGGCAAACCATTCCAGTAACTTTGCCAAGAAAACCTCAAATGGGGTAAAAAAGAGTTAGCAACATCTGAAATGACTGAACCACAACAAACTATAGCACTTCCTATGTGCCGGACGCTAGGCTAAGTTCTGCAAATGATAAATTACTTTATTATGTTGGCCAAGAAAACTTCAAATGGGGTCAGGGAGAGTTGGACATAACTGAAACAACTGAACAATAACAAACTACAGCACTTCCTATGTGCCAGGCACTAGGCTAAGTGCTTTACAATTATTTTCTCATTTGGTCCTCCCAGTAATCCTGGGAGGTAGGTGCTATTATTATTATTCCCATTTTACAGATGAGGAAACTGAGGCAAAGAGAGATTAAGTGATTTGCCTACCTAGTAAGTCTTTGAGGTCAGATTTGACTCAAGAAGATGACTCTTCCTGATGCCAGGCCTGGCATTCTATCTACTGCATCACCTGCCTGCCAAAGATAACACAAAAAAAGAAGATGCTCAAAAGGAGCTAAAGGTTGGGAAGTTGAGGGATGGTGGATAAAGTCTGGAATGTCAAAAGCAGAATGGGAGGCAGCTAGTTGTAGACCTGACAGTAATAACAGAGAGGCCTCCTCTGTGACTGTCCAGGATGTGACATAAAACCTCTCGATACTTGACAAAGTACATAACCACTTTCAATTACTTCTGGTAATTCCTGTGGGCACAAGTGATTCTATCAGACGCAATTAAGAAGCCTTGGGCCAGGAAGTAAAAACCTTAGAGTCTCAGGTGTTCTTTTTAATTATTCTTACTGATTAAAGGCAAGGTCTTTGGGAGAGAGGAAAAGATTTGGAAAATAAACAGATGGTTTAAGAGATATCTGATGAGTTTTGGATTTGGGAATTCTGACTTAAAATATAGGTATGACGGATCCTTTGCCAGGGATGGAGCACACTTAGTAAGGACTAGTAAAAAATGTGACCTTGATGTTATACAAATAAAATCAAAAGGCCTTATGTTGAGTTAAAAGGGGACAAAGAGAAAAACTTCTTGTGTATAGATACCAGAGAAAGCAGCTATAAAGGAGAAGAAGGAAGGTAGTAAAATACTCAGTAATTCATAGGAGACAAAATCCAAGAGTATATCCAGCAGTAAGACCTGGGTTCTCATAGCAGTAGACAAATATACATAAGACTGTTGGTGGTAAATAAGAGATTCTAATACAAGTGGGGAAATGTACTTAACAGATATTGAAACTTGGCCAAGATTGGTCCATTATTAGAATATGGCTCTGGAAAGTTTTGCTCTATTTGAAAAGAATAGAATGGATAAAAAGTGGCATTGGAGTATTATTGTGTATCCATAAGATATACTCATGAAAGTGAATATAGGAACCAGAGCCATAAAGAAGAAAACAAAAGGATTTTTCTGTTTTAGGTGTATTCAGGGAAAGGGGTAATCAAAGAAGGGATCTCAGTCATTATAGTCATGTTTGACTCTTCTTGACTTCATTTGGGATTTTATTGGCAAAGATACTGGAGTGGTTTGCCTTTTCTTTTTCCAGCTCATTTCACAGATGAGGAAATTGAGGCAAAATGAGTTAAGTGACTTGTCCGAGGTCCCACAGTAAATGTCTGAAGCCAGATTTGAATTCAGGTCTTCCTGATTCCAAGCCTAGTGCTCTATCCACTGTGCCACCTGGTTGCCCTAAAGAAGGGATAAGATTGCTATTCATAACTAGATATATAAGTGTATAAATACATAAGTAAAGACAAATTTATAAATACAAGACAGAAACTAGAGCATATAGCAATTCACTTGGGGAAAGAACTAGAGCTTTTAATGAATTACAAATTAAATCTAAATCATCAGGGTAATATGGTACTAGTTGGTACAATGAAAAGAGTGCTGGGACTGGAGTCAAGAAGACGTGAGTTCACATTCTGGAAGGCAATTTGGAACTATGCCCAAAGGGCTTTAAATCACTGCCTGCCCTTTGATCCAGCCATACTACTGCTGGGGTTGTACCCCAAAGAGATAATAAGGAAAAACATGTGTACAAAAATATTTATAGCTGCACTCTTTTTGGTGGCAAAAAATTGGAAAATGAGGGAGTGTCCCTTGATTGTGGAATGGCTGAACAAATTGTGGTATCTATTGGTGATGGAATACTATTGTGCTCAAAGGAATAAAGAACTGGAGGAATTCCATGTGAACTGGAACGACCTCCAGGAATTAATACAGAGCGAAAGGAGCAGAACCAGGAGAACATTGTACACAAAAACTGATACACTGTGGTAAAATCAAATGTAATGGATTTCTCTACTAGCAGCAATACAATGATCCAGGACAATTCTGAGGGACTTATGAGAAAGAACGCTGTCCACATCCAGAGAAAGAACTGTAGGAGTAGAAACGCAGAAGAAAAACATTTCCTTGATCACATGGTTCGATGGAGATATGATTGGGAATGTAGACTTTAAATGATCACTCTATTGCAAATATTAATAATATGGAAAATAGGTCTTGATCAGTGATACATGTAAAATCCAGTGGAATTGCTAGTTGACTATGGGAAGGGATGTGGGAGGAGGGGGGAGAAAGAATATGAATCATGTAGCCATGGAAAAATATTCTAAAAAAAAAAATAAATGTTTTTTTTTTAAGAATGTTTCTCTTGAGGGAAAAACCCCCCCAAGAAGACCTGAGTTCAAATCTGGCCTCAAATATTTATTAGCTGGCTGACCCTGGGCAAAACATTTAACTTATGTTCCCCATAGTTTCTTCAACTGTGAAATGGGAGTAATAACAGCACCTACCTCCTAGGTTGTTATGAGAATCAAATAAGATCATATGTTTAAGGTGCCTGGCACACAGTAGGTTCTATATAAATGTTTATTATTATTACTATTATATATGGTAACCCAGAAAGTTAATATGGTCAGATTTCTTTAAAGCAATCATAATATTTATAGATAATAATCCTGCTGCACTCTTCCATATTCAAGCTTTTCTTAGAATATTGTATTCATTTGTGGACACTACATCTTAGGAAGGATATTGGTAAATTGGAGGATTATCAGAGGAACCAAGAAGGTAAAAGGACCTGGGCACCATTTTATACAAAGAGGGGGATTATAGGAATTCAGGATGTTTAGATTGAGAAAGTGAAGACTTCAGAGAGACATGACAGCTATTTTCATTTGATTTCATTGAAGTGGTACCATGTGGAAGAAAGGATTAAATTTGCTTGACCTCAGAGGGCAAAATTAGGAGCAGTGATCAGAGGATTCAGAAAAACAGATGAAAGCTTGAAATAAACAAAGAACTGGGACGCTGATACATTGTTAGTGAAGTTGCAATATGATCCAACCATTTTGGAGAGCAATTTGGAACTGTGCTTAAGGACTCTAAAATTGTATATACTCTTTGATATCCATCATTACCATTTAAAAATCTCAAAGAGGGAAAATGATATATTTGTACAAAAATATTTATTGCAGCTCTTTTTGTGGTAGCAAAGAATTAGAGACTGATGGGGGTTGTCCATCAAATGGGGAAGGACTGAGCAAATTGTGGTATTTGAATGTGATGGAATACTGTCATATAAGAAATGACAAGCTGAATAATTTAAGAAAAATCTGGAAAGACTTATATGAACAGATGCAGAGTGAAGTGAGCAGAACCAGAAGAACATTGTACACCATAATAGCAACAATTTTGATGAACAACTGTGAATGACCTAGTTATTCTTAACAATACAGAGATCCAAGACAATCCCAGAGACTCGTGATGAAAAATGCCATCTGCCTTCAGAGAAAGAACTGATGGCATCTGAATGCAGACTGAAACATACTGTATTTCACTTCTTCTTTTGATGTTTGAAATCTCTTCCACAAAATGACTAATGTGGAAAAATGTTTTACATGTTTGGACATGTAAAATCTATATCAGATTGCTTACTGTCTCAGGAAGTGGGTAGGGTTGGAGAGGGAGAGAATTTGGAGCTCAAAATTTAAAAATAATGAATGTTAAAAAAGAGAGATAAGCAAAGAACTATCTTAACAATTTAAACTATAAGTTATAATGGGTAGCTTCCCTCAATGGAAGTCTTTAAACAAAGGTTGGCTGACTCGCAGATAAATTGTAGAGTAGATTCTTGGTCAAATGTATCTTAAGTTGGACCAAATGACCTCTCTGGTTTATACCTGAATTTCTGCCATTCTTTGATCTCAAAACCAGTTGTCTTTCCTCTGGCTAGTGGCTGCCTTCTCTATCCTTCCTGTATCCTTTCAAGAAATGTAGTGTAAAATTAAAAGATAAGGATTTGTACCATTTCATCTGAAAGCTGTTCATTGAAGGAATTCGGATGGATGACTGATAGAGATAATTTTCTTTTAGTGAGACTTGGTCAGTCTCCTGAAACCAGACATTAATTTTCCTAGCACAAAATCTTGTTTAGAAATATCCTTATGGGTAGATGGAGGTCCTAGGTTTGAATCTGGCCTCAGACACTTCCCAGCTGTGTGACCCTGGGCAAGTCACTTGACCTCCATTGCCCACCCTTACCACTCTTCCACCTAGGAGCCAATACACAGAAGTTAAGGGGAAAGAAAGAAAGAAAG
>NC_058135.1:237112471-237141362 GCF_016433145.1 Gracilinanus agilis | reverse complement strand
CTCTCTCTCTCTCTCTCTCTCTCTCTCTCTCTCTCTCTCTCTCTCTCTCTCTCTCTCTCTCTCCCTCTCCCTCTCTCCCTCTCCCTCTCCCTCTCCCTCTCCCTCTCCCTCTCTCATCCCCCCCCACCCCTCCCTCTTTTCTTATAGCTTATTCCCTTCCTGCCTGGGCACCAAACTTTTCATATGCAGAGAAACTCTGGGGATGTTTCTTTACCCATTTAAGTGTATAAGCACTTTCCTTTATGTAGAAAATAAAATGGCTCCTATCTATAACAGTAAGGGTTGTTGCCAGGACATAAAATTGGCAAGGGGGTTATTCAACATTTCATTCTGTCAGGCTAAGGATTGGAAAGGTGTAGAAATGGCCTATTGTGAATCTACTATGTGAACAAGGTACTCACAAGGAGCCAAAGGTCACTCATAATGTTTCTTGGGCAAATAACTGGGCCCCATAGATCCTTTATTGTCTCTGTCATCTCTTCTTGCTCTGTGCCTTACGGACCAATTTTAGTGCCTTTTACTTATTTAGGAGAAACTAAAGACTTAAGGTAAATTAAAGAACTTGATCATTCTATACTGCCATGTAATAGAGGAAGAAAGGAAAGCTTTAAGTTCCCATTGTCTAGCATTTCAGTCCCTATAACCAGATAGGAGGCCCTCTTTACAAATAGGTATCAAGTAACCTCCTAGGAGGATGGGATCAGGATGGCTCGAAATTCCTGCTCACAATCACAATGAACCTTTTATAATTTTGATCATAGTAAACAACTCTTTGGGGGAAATGTGTCTTAGCTGAGTTTAGGATCTCTGAATACTTTGTTTTTGCTAGAAATTGGGCAAATCGGTCTCCAGGAGGAAGAATCTGGTAGGGATGGCAAGGCTAGCAAAGGGTACACTAGGCAGGTGAAGGATGATCAGTCACTTCCTTGAGTAATTCATACCATGCTGAACCAGGGAAGAAGGCTCAAGGTGTTCATGGATTCCTTTTTGTTTAGGTGAAGGAATCTTTATAACTTCCTACAACAAGACTTCATGGAGGCACCTTGAACACAGGAAATCAATTGGCCAATAGGTTTAGTTTTTTTAAATCTTTACCATCTGTCTTAGAGTCAATATAATGTATTGATTCCAAGGCAGAAGAGCATTAAGGGCTATGCAATAGGGGTTACATGACTTGTCCAGGGTCACACAACTAGGACGTGTCTAAAGCCACATTTGAACCCAAAGCCTCCTGTTTCTAAGCCTGGCTCTTAATCCATTGAGTCACCTAGCTCTGCCCTCTCAAAAGGTTTAGTTTTTAGGTAATGTCTCCATGCAGTGATGATTGATTTCATTTAGGTTTCCACTTAACCTTTGGGAGTGAAAGCATTATGTTTTGCTTCCTATGGCAAGCAGAAATTTTGTCTTTGAGTTTCTGAATTATAGAAGTGGGGAACAAACATTTATCCATAAGACCTACGTGAAGTGCTGGAATGCAATGTTACAAATGAAACAATTCTTGCCCTCAATGAGCTTCCATTCTCTGAGACAGAAGGCATATGCTACTACCTATATATACATATAAGTAGATTTTTTAAAAAAACCTAAGTTTGCATGGCAGTGAGGAAGTATTAGTAATTAGAGGTATCAGGAAATGCTTCATTCAGGGGGCTGTATTTGAGCAGAGATTTGGAAGAAACTCTAAGGATTCTAAGAGACCCAGGTGAGGAAGGGGATGCATTACAGGCATGGGGGGATAGCCTGACAAAAGGCATGGAGCTGGCAGAGGTGAACAACATCAAGGAGGACAACTTGGTTGGACTGTTGAGTGTATGAAAAGGGGAGCAATATATAGTAATGTTGGAAAGATTTTAAATACCAAACAGAGGAATTTGTGTTTGGTTCAAGAGGTAGTAGGAAGGGAACAGCTAAGTGGCTCAATATATAAAGGGCAAAGCCTAGAGACAGGAGGTCCTGGGTTCAAATTTGGCCTCAGATACTTCCTAGCTATGTGACTCTGGGCAAGTCACTTAACCCCTATTGTATAGCCTCTTTGCTACTCTTCTGCCTTGAAACCAATGTTGGAATATTGATTCCAGGGTAGAAGGTAAGGGGTTTTGTTGTTGTTGTTTGCCTTAGATTTTTTTAAATTTTATATTTTAGAATATTTTCCCATGGTTTTAGAATATTTTTCGTGGTTACATGATTCATGTTCTTTCCCTCCCCCCCCCAAACACTCCCCCCCCCCGCCAGTAGCCGATGCACAATTCTACTGGGTTTTACATGTATCATTGATCAAGACCTATTTCCATATTTTCAATAGTTGCACTGGGGTGGTTGCTTAGAGTCTACATCCCCTAGTCATATCCCCATCAACTAAGGTTTTTTTTTTTTTTAAAAAGAGGTCCTAGGGAGTTGTTGGATTTTACTGAGCAAGGGAGTGATATGTTTAAGCATATGCTTTAGACATTTCACTTTGGCAGTGTGGGAAAGATGCAGTAGAGACAGGAAAGATTCACTCAGTCAAACAGTACTATGTGCCAGGCAACATAGTAGGTGTTAGGGATACAAATAGAATGAAAATGAAACAATCCCTACTCTGAGCTCATAGTTCTAATGTGGGAGGTAACAGTAAATATTGAAAGTAGTTAGCTATAAGGTAGTACATTCAGAACCGTGATATTGGGGAGAATCGGGAAGAATTTTTCATGTAGAAGGCAGTGCCTAAACTGTGTCTTAAAGGAAAAAAAAGATCCTGTGTGGCAGAAGTGTGGAGGGAGGGCATTCCAAACATGGGGAATGTTCAATGCAAAGGCATGGAAATGGGATAGATGGGAGACGGAGTGACTTGTATAAGGAACTGAAAGAAGGCCAGTTTGGCCATCTGACGGAGTGTGGGCAGGGATATAATGTCCCATAAGGCTGGAAAGTTAGTTTGGGGGCAGCTTGTGAGGGGGTTTGAAAGCTAAAGAGTAGAGTTTATCTTAAAGGCAAGAAGGGGGAGGCATTGGAGTTGATTAATAGAAGAGTAACATGCACTTAAAGAAAATTATTTTGACAGCTGTGTAGAATGGACTTGAAAGACCTGAGGCAAGAATCAAGGCTAGAGGTGATAAGGGTCTGAGTGATAAAGGTGATAAAGAAGTAGCTGTGTGAGTGACTTGAGAGAAGAGATTGACTGAGAGAGATACTGTGGAACTCAAAATTGTCAACTAATTAGATATGTGGGGTGAGGGAGAGTGGGGAATCGAGGATAATGCTAAGGATATGAACCTTGGAGACTGAAAGAATGGTGGTATCTCAGTTGAAAATAGGGAAGTTTGGAAGAGGAATGGATTTGGGGAGAAATATGATGAACTCTGTTTTGAACATGTTTTGAACATGAGAAATCTGCAGGCTGAATTGCCAGTAGGCAATTAGTGATACTGGACTGAAATTTCCAGAAAAAAGACTGATTGGACATGTATGAATCTTCATCATAGAGATAGTAACTAAACCTGTCAGGCTCAAATGAGGTCACCAAAAGAGAGAGAGAAGAAGGGGGCCTAGGACAGAGATTGGGGGGAGGGGGGGAATACATACACAGTATAGATGATGAACCAAGCAGAGGAAACAGAGAAGGAGCTGTTAGGCAAGAGATGACCCAGAACAGAGTAGTGTCTTGAAAACTCAAAGAAGAGAGAGATTTAGGGAGCAAGAGGGTTGTCAACAGTTTAGATATAGCAGGTGAACTGAGAAGGATGAAGATTGAGAAAAGGCCATCAGCTTTGGCAATTAAGAGATCACTGGTACCTTTGGAGAGAGCAGTTTCAATTGAGTGATCAGGTCAGAAGCCTGATTAAAGGTTAAGGGTTGAATGAGAAGAGAGGAAGTAGAGGCAATGAGTGTAGATAGTATTTTTTAGTTGCAGCCTGAGAAAAAGAGATGGGATGACAGTTTGAAAGCATGTAGGGATGGGGTGGTGGGGTGGTCTAGGGAAGGATTTTAAAAAATATAGCAAGATTTGGACATGTTTGAAGGCAATAGGGGAGGATCCAGTGGACTGGAAGAAGTTACATGAGAGCAGATGTGTCAGTGGGTAATCTGCTGGAGATGAGGAGATAGAAAAGGACCTAGGCTGGAGATAAAGGAGAGACTCCTAGAATGACCTAAGAGTTCTTTTCCTACTATGCTCTTCTTTGTCTACTAAGTTATTCTAGGTTCCTCTGGGTCTTTGAGAGGCAATGAGCAGGACTAGAGTAAGAAAATAAATCTTACTGTTTTTCTAGAATGAATGTGGGGTAGGGAGCTGGCACTGGCCCCTTATGATAACCCTGGCAACACAGGAGATTTCAGCACCTGCTGAATGGGGCTTTTCCTGTTCTCTGGGGAAGCTTGTAAAAACATCGGGTTGTGCCAGTATAGGATAACATATTTGGTCCTGCCAGGCCTCCTTTACTGGGCAGCTGAGTGTTGAGTTTTCTTTTTATATTGGGTTATTTGGATTTTCTTGATCTAGAGGTCTTGATATAGCACCTCTTACAGACTGATTATAACTGAGCAGGCACAGATTTTTCCTTGGCTGACTTAGATACTTCTGGGGTGGCTGATTCCTGTTGAGACTTGTGTCCAAAGTAGACAGTGTGTATCTCTATTCACTTACAGGCATTACCTTAAGGTAATTTCCCAAAAGCATTGGTTTGGTCCCTTTCTTCTGGCTCTCACCCTCCTTTAGACAGGAAACTCCAAACTTCCATTCTTTCCTCAGGGAAGGGAGGCTCTTTGTAGTCTGTGGCTGTCTGCCTGACTTTAGTCAGAACACCCCAAGGCCCTAAGACTTCTCCCCTCCCCCTCCTCCCTAGGCGCCTCTCTTCTGTCTGTCTTTCTCAGTCTCTGTCTCTCTATCTCTATCTTTTTCTGCTGATGTTTCTGAAGCCAAGAAGACTCTTTGCTGCTTCTGTTGTGTTCCCTGGTTGATGATCCACAAAGCAAGTACATCATGAGCCTAACAAAACAGATATCTCTTCCCAGGCCAGAATCTTAAACCACAGGAGGCTGGGAGAGTTTAGAATAGAATAGAATGGAATAGAAATTTGGGACTGGGAGGGGCCTTCAAAATGATCAGTCCAGGGGCAGCTGGTTAGCTCAGTGGATTGAGAGTCAGGCCTAGAGACCAGAGGTCCTAGGTTCAAATCCGGCCTCAGACACTTCCCAGCTGTGTGACCCTGGGCAAGTCACTTGACCCCCATTGTCCACCCTTACCACTCCTCCATCTATAAGCCAATACATAGAAGCTAAGGGTTTTAAAAAAAAAACAACAACTATCAGTCCACCTCAGATTCTTTTTTCCTCTCTTCCCCTCCCTTCCCTTCCCCTCCCCTCCCCTCCCCTTCCTTTCCCTTCCTTCCTTCCTTTTTTTGGATGCCTACTTGCTATATGACCCTGAGTAAAGTCACTTAACCTGTCTGCTTCAGTTTTCCAAACTGTAAAATGGAGATAATAACAGCAACTACCTCCCAGGATCGGCAACTAGTGTTAAAATCATTATCTGGGATAAGATGGATGCCACCTTGACTGACAGGGATGGCAGTTGAGATATTTGGAATGCTCCCAGATGCCATGAGCCAGGGGCAAAAGTCGGTTGGCCCCACCCTATAAATACCCTCCTAGGAACATCAGTTGAGGGTCTCAGAACTCAGAGCTGAGACGAACAAACTTCTCTTGGAACAAGAACTGGGACAGAGGGAGGTGAAGGGTGGAAGAGGGTAGGCCTTAACCTGTAACCTGTACCTGACTGAGAGAGAGCTAGTGATCAATCAATACCATTGATAGTAGAGCTGAGAGAGTATAGAGATCATCAAGCAACATCAACATCAGTAGCCTTCCCTAATCTCTGGCTTAGCTGTGGCCAGGTCAGGTCAGAGTTAGTGAGAGGGTGAAGACCTCCAGCCTCTACCAGCCTAGCAATCTCCAGCCCTGATCAACCATTAGCTTAGTAGTCAAACAGTAGCAATAGGGTTCCCAAATCCCTCAAACCCATTACCTTGTTTTCCTTTCCCCATTAAGAGTTAATACAGGGGCAGCTGGGTAGCTCAGTGGATTGAGAGTCAGGCCTAGAGACCAGAGGTCCTAGGTTCAAATCTGGCCTTAGACACTTCCCAGCTGTGTGACCTTGGACAAGTCACTTGACCCCTATTGCCTACCCTTACCACTCTTCCACCTAGGAGCCAATACACAGAAGTTAAGGGTTTAAAAAAAAAAAGAGTTAATATAGTGATTTATCAACAAGTACTTTTCCTGAGCTGTTATTCTATCACAGCCTTTGGGAAGGGGAGAATCAATGCACAGTCAGATACTAACATTTCCAATAGCCTATCAACAATTAATCCAACCTCAGGTTGGGGCTAGTGAGGTTAACCAACTACCTAATCTCTCAAGGGAGACCCAACCTGGGCAACTATTAGAAGGAAACAACTGACAGGCTTAACCAACCAAGCCTGTCAGGGAAAAGAGGGATAGATTACATCAATAGCTATTGTGAGAGGAGTGAGTGTTCCTCCTTCACCAGCTATAGCTGGCTTAGGCCTTGGGCACCTGATCCCTTCTTCAGTCATCTGAAGATCTATATACCATCCATCCTCTAATATCTAGAAGGAAGATCTATAGGGAGTTAGGAGATATAAGAAGATATCTCCTCCTTTATTCCATTTTAACACTAGGTAGTACAGTGGATAGAATGCTGGCCCTGGAGACAGGAAGACCTGAGTTCAAATATGACCTTAGATACTTATTAGCTACATGACCTTGGGAAAGTCACTTAATCCTGTTTGCCTTGGTTCTTCATCTGCAAAATGTGCTGGAGAAGCAAATGGCAAACTACTCCAGTATCCTTGCCAAGAAAATCCCAAATGAGGTCAGGAAGGGTCAGACATGGTTGAAATGACTGAACAACAACAAAGAAAACCTCCCAGGGAGGTTGTGAGACAATATTTATATAAAGAAGTGTTTATTACAGTACTTGGCACATAGTAGGTAGTATGAAAATGCAAATGCTTATTCACTTCCCCTTCTCTTTCTTCTTTTTAGATGAGAAAACTGAGGCCCAGATAGTGATAGAGCTGGTCACTGGAATAGCCAGTGTCCCATCACTCATTCTTCCAACATACTACATTGTCACTCTCTGTTTTAACTGAGACAAGATGCTACTCTATATTGATACTGCAGGTTTCCTCTAGAGACAACTTTGTACATTCCATTCTGGAAACTGGGAGGAGAAGGAGGTATCCATTAGGGAGAGAGGGAGGGACTCTACCCAACAAGATCTGAGCAGTTCTTTTTCTTCTCCGAGATAGCTTCAGCAGCTATGGGGAGCCATTGATTTGGTGGGTGGCCTGAGGGGGCTTTCTTTGTGGCAGAAACTAAAACATAGAGACAGGATGAAGGTGACCACACGAATGCTGGACTTGAAACTTCATCATAAGAGGGTCCATTGAAGGAACTGAGGATGTTAAGCCTAGAAAGAGAAGACTTAAAGGGGATGTGTTATCTGGCTTCAGATATTTTCAGGGCTATTATGTGAGGTGGAATCTTGTTTTGCTTGGTCATAGGAGACAGAATTAGAACTCACAGTTAGAATGGAGTCATAGATTTAAAGCTGAGAATTAAACCAAACCCTTTCATTTTATATCACTTGGCCCATTCCCTCATTTCTAGTTTTCTTACATCATACTCTGAGATCCATTGACCTCACTCCATCTCAACTCTGGGGCATTTTTACTGGCTTAGAACACTCTCCCTCCTCTTCCTTGATTTCCTGAAGTTCCATCTAAAATCCATTTTCTGGAAGCAGTCTTTCTCAGGCCTCCTTGATCTTAGTGCCTTCCCTCTGAGACCACCCCTAATTTCTCCTGTTTCTCCACTTGACCTTCATCCTTCATCAGCCTGATTGGCCTTTCCTAGAACTGAAATCTAAGAAAAGTGTGAATGACTAGAGGATAGGAGACTGGGGCTTTAAAATCTTATCTGTGGCACAGTGGATAGAGTGCCAAGTCTGGAGCTGGAAGGACCTAGGTTCAAACCTGACCTCAGGTACTTCCTAGGTGTATGACTTTGGCCAAGTCACTTAACCCCATTTTCTTAGTTCTTTGCCACTCTCTCTTAGAGTTGTTAGTAAGGCAGAAAGTAAGGATTTGAAAAAATAAGGACCGTATACAGGCTTCTTCTTTCCTCATATCCTTCTGTCTTCTTTAGCTCTCTTGGTCATTTTTGCTTTGTTCCCCAATTTTCCACAGTCTCTTCCTTGACTAAACTAAGCAGCCTAGTATGGTGTATTACACTTAGTAGGTACATGATATCTATTAGTTGAATGAATTAATGAGTGACTGTCATTTGTTGAATGATACTGTCTTGCTAGGAATTTGCTACCCTTGCTCAGCTGGAGTCATCATCGAGTGTTGGGCAGTCTGGCAGACAATGGTATGATGTTATGGTTCTTGGAAGTGTAGACTGGTAATTGAATGGATGGGGAGGGCTTGGACAGGGTTCAGAGGAAAGAAAGCACCCGAAGAAAGGTCTGGGAAAAATAAGCCTTTTGAGGAGAGGCTACAGTCTGGACTTGTTTAGCCAATAGACAATAGACAAATGAGGAAGGAGACTTAATTACAGCTTTTAAGTCTGTGAAAGAATACTGTGTGAGTGAAAGGGAACAGCTGTTCTATGTTTTCTCCTAGTGCAGGACAGATGAAATCACTGTTAATTACAGCAAGAGGTCCCCAGGCTAGATATTAGGAAGGACCCTCTGAAAAATAAGCTTTGGAAGTCAGGGAATCTCTCTCGTAGATTTAAAAAAAAAAAAAAAAAAAAAAAAAAAGATGGAAGGTCTTTTCTGGTTTGATTTGAATCCAGGCCAGGCAAGGAAGCGGTAGGTAGGGGGAAACTAAGGAACCTGTTTAGTTCCTTTCCAGCTTAAGCATTTGAAGGACAAGGAATTAAGTTCTCAAAAGCATTGCCCATATTATGTACAACTCTCTTCCTCCCCAACTGTGCAGTTGCTGAGAAAGCCATTTAACTCAGGGGTGCCACTAGGGGGAGCATTAGCCCGTCTGCGGTGGCTAATTGGGAGGGCTTACAAAAATCTAGAATTGCAGTTTGCAATGATCTATTTTTTTTCCCTAGAGATACCATGCATGAGCTCGAAGCTCTTGACAGATAACCCTTCAAGCTTCCTCTTCCTTCTCCTCTTCCTCTTCTTCCTCCTTCACAATTCCTCTGTATCATATAGTTTTGTTTTTTTTTTTTTAAATTGAGAGAGATGATGGAGATGAACATTATTTTTTTTTCCCTTGAGTATAGAGTACTCTCATCTAGAATTTAGTAGGGTTGGGCAGGCAGAAGGTGTAGTTCTAGGGTTAGAATGGCATTGCAGGAGAAAGAACTGCAGGGCACCTGCCATTTAATATCCATCTTTGTTGGGGAGGGGAGGAAAGTTGTTGGGCAGTAAGTTGGGAGATGATAGGGTAAAATAGATGCTTGACTTGGAGTTAGGAGAAGAAGAGCTCTTGAGCATTCTTCTAGAGACCTTAGAGGTCATCTTGGCCAACTCTCTGTTTTACAGGTGAAGTCAATGAAGCCCAGACCCACAGATATTGTAAGTCATAGAGCTCTACTGCTGCCATATTGTTTTCCTAGCATGGAACAATGAAAAATAATTTTCATTTTTAATCTATAGGAGGCCAAGGGCATAAAGAAAGGAGGGAAAATTAGGGGACTTCAAGCAGATGATGGAAAAAATTGGTGAGACCTCCCAAACAGAGAGTACCACCGACCATAGTGAGGCATTCTACTCACCAAGATCTTTGAGGGCTTTATTGCTGAGTTGAGTTTTAGGTTCTCAGAGACACACATACCACATGCTTGGTTATGCCAAAGACTTTGGGTTGGGCCTCAGAACTCCATCTAGGACAGATAAATGTGGTTAGATAGGACTTAAAAGAGCAGCAACCAAGTAAAGGAAAAGATGACTGGAGAAGAGTCAGGGGAGGAAAGTCTTGGCTCTGACTTTGCCCACTTCACCTTGGGCAAGTCATTTTTTCCCAATGAAGAGGTTGGACTAGATAATCTTGAAGGCCTCTTCTAGCTCTACATGTTAGGGATTCTTTTTAGTAATAATACTATCTAGTACCTAGAAGGCATAGTGGATAGAGAGCTGGGTCCAGAGTAGAAGGCCTGAGCTTCAGATCCAACCTGAGGTACTTCTTAGCTGTGTGACCCTGGGCAAGTCACTTAACCCTGTTTGTTTTAGTTTTCCCATCTGCAAAATGAGTTGGAAAAGGAAATGGCAAACCACTCCAGTACCTTTGCCAAGAAAACCATAAATGGGGTCATAAAGAATCAGAAATGACTAGAAAATGACTAAAAACCAAATGCATTATATGATGCTTTAAGATCTGTAAAGAGATTTCTCAAATATTTTCTCATTTTTATCCTCACAACAACCTAGGGAGGTAGTTGACTTTTTTGTTGTTTTAAACCCTTACCTTCTTTCTTAGAATTAATACTGTCTAGAATCAATACTTAGAATTGTCTAGTACAATACTAAGTATTGGTTCCATGGCAGATTGTAAGGAATAGGCAATGGGGATTAAGTGACTTGCCCAGAGTCACACAGTTAGGATGTGTCTGAGGCCAGATTTGAACCCAGGAGCTCTCATCTCTAGGCTTGACTCTTTATCCACTGAGCCACTAAGCTAATTTTTAAACCCATTTTATAGATGAGGAAACTAAGGTGACAAGGTAGTGATTTACCTACATGACAAAGATAGTAAGAGACTGAGTCCAGATTTCAACTCAGGTAAGGTCTCTTCAGAGTAGACATGGCCCTTAGGACATTAAGAAGGAACAAGAATTTTTTCCCTTTCACCATTTTCTTTCCTTTCCTTTCTTCTCCTACCAAAAAAATCCCAAACTAGATCTGTTCTATGAGGCTTAGATGGTGAGGGTCTAAGAACATTGGTGTTTAATGATTTGTATTTTCTTACACACTTGAAGTTGGGTTACTAATTCAGAGATCTCAGTCACTGAAGTTTTTAATGCCTTATTTTAATCTTTTAGATTTTGTAACATCCTTCTTTTTTCAGCCCTTTCTAAATATCCTATCCAGCAAAATTGTCAGGTTTGCTGCCGGCTGCCCTAACTCTCAAGTACAGCCTGTACCAGATTAAAATGTAACTGTGGATGAGTGGGTGGCAAGCACTTTAGGTGTCTCAGTGGATTGAGAGCCAGGTCCAGAGAAGGGAAGTCCTGGGTTCAAACTTAGCCCCAGGAATGGCTGAACAAACTGTGGTATATGCTGGTGATGGAATACTATTGTACTCAAAGGAATAATGAACTGGAGGAATTCCATGTGAACTGGAAAGACCTCCAGGAATTGATGCAGAGTGAAAGGAGCAGAACCAGGAGAACATTGTACACAAAAACTGATACACTGTGGTACAATCGAACATAACGGACTTCTCTTCTAGCAGCAATGCAAGAATCCAGAGCAAGGCTGAGGGACTTATGAGAAAGAAAACTAGCCACATTCAGAGGAAGAACTGTGGGAGGAGAAACACAGAAGAAAAACAACTGCTTGAATACATGGGCTGATGGGGACATTATTGGGGATGAAGACACTAAACGATAACTCTAGTCCAACTATCAATAATATGGAATTAGGGCTTAATCAATGATACATGTAAAACCCAGTAGAATTGTGCATCAGCTAAGGAGGGTTAGGTGGGTTTGGGGAGAGGGAAAGAACATGAAACATGTAAATATGGGAAAATATTCAAAATAAAAATTAAAAAAAAATTTGGCCCCAGACATTTCTTAGCTGTGTGACCCTGGGCAAGTCATTTAATCCCCATTGCCTAGCTCTTACCACTCTTCTGCCTTAGAACCAATATCCAGTATTGATTCTAAAATGGAAGGTTTAAAAAGAAAAGAAAAGAAAAGAAAAGAAAACCAACTATCTATGTAGAATTCTGCCATTCACTCTGTGTCCTGGAACAAGTCACTTATCTAGTCGCTGTCTGTTTTCTCCTCTGTACACCTGCCTTTACACACCTTGTCATGAGGTTGTTGTGAGATTTAATGAATGAAAATTTCAGGTGGGCACTTTGAAAAGTAAAAGGTATCATATGGGCCACCAGTTATATCTTTTTATTTCTCAAAAGGTTTGGAGCTAGAAGAAAAGATAACTATTAGTCCGTCCAATCCTCTGATATTATATGTGGGGAAATGGAAGAAAAGAAAAAACAAAACAGGGGAAATGACTTGCTCAGGGTCACACAGGGAGGAAGCCCAGAGTAGGTAACAGAGGGAAAGGAACAAAGTCTTTTTCTCCTAAGCTATTCATTGATGAGACAGAGTGTCCCCAAAGTCTTAGTGCAGCTTTGAGTTCTAGTTTAGAAAGTGATTCCATTCCTTTCCATCCACTCCCCAGACAGTCCTGAGAAGTCTTATTAACCCGTTTTCATAAGGAAACTGCAAGGCTCCAAAGTTGGTGACTTGTCCAAGATTTCTTGGCTAGGTTTGAACCCAGGTACTCCCACTCCAAGAGCAATAATTCTCCCCAGTAGTGATGGTAGGCTTGAGAATATGTGCCCTCCAGCCAATGGGGACCACCAGAGGCTCTCCGCCATAACTAGCTGCTCACCCATCAGTTTTTCCTTCCTGAATATAGTGATCTACGATAGCCGCTTGACCGTGTCCGTGAGGGCCATTCGAGTGCCCTGAGCAGACGAAGAGGGAAGAAAGAGGGAGGACAGGAAGGGAAAGGAATGCCGGCTTTTTACTTGGCGGCGGCAGCTGCGGCCACTTGGTGATACTGAGGCCCGACCACCACTCCTGCAGTCCTGACTGAGCGATTGTTTGCATTTTCAGGACCATGAGAGACTGTCCAGGCTCTGCCTCCTGCACCATGAGCGCTGCCTGCACTGACTAAGCCATCCCCAGGACCCCCGGCGGGCAGCAGAGTAAGTACAGAGGCCAGTCTGGGCGGGCTTATGGGATGAGGTGGGTGCATTTCCGCCCACATCTCAGCCCGGAAAATCCCAAGCACAGAAACAAGTCAAAGCAAGGCAGCAGCACAGCCCTCCCAGCCCACTTCAGAGCCCAAAGGCGGCGTTTCTTCCCTCTTCTGCTCTTTTCGCCAGCTCCCTCCCGTAACCCAGGGCTCTTCCAACTTATATTCATTTTTAAAAAACAAAACCCCAAACAAACCAGAGAGGCGTTGGAGGGGAAGAGGAGAAGCCTGGCTAGTGGCTTCCCCCTTCTCTCCCCAAGTTCCCAGGAACAGCTCAGTGCCTCTGCTTGATGGAGGGAGGTAGGAGGGGGTGGGATGTGTGAAAAACGGGGAGATCAGAAGGCAGCGGTATTTCATGGATGCCTCCAGAATTGAGACTACATGTGGGTGACAGAGAGATTGTCGCGAGGGGAGCGAGCCGGGTAATAGAGGAGAACAAGACCCAGGCTGACAGGCAGAGACGGCCTGAGAAACAGAGAGGCAAAGAGAGGAGAGACAGAGATGAGCAGAGAAAATAGAGTGTGAGAGAAGCCCAGAGAGGGAGTTTGTGTGTGTGTGAGAGAGAGAGAGAGAGAGAGAAGAGAAAGAACTGGGGGAGGGAGGGAGAGAGAGAGAGAGAGAGAGAGAGAGAGAGAGAGAGAGAGAGAGAGAGAGAGAGAGAGAGAGAGNGATGAGAGAAAGAGAGAGAGAGAGAGAGAGAGAGAGAGAGAGAGAGAGAGAGAGTGAGAGAGAGAGAGTGAGAGTGTGAGAGCGAGCGAGAGCGGGCAAACGAGCCAGAGGGAGAACAGGGTCTCCATGACAACTGGCCTGGCCAGCTAGTTGTGCTTGTGCTCATTGGAGCTGGAAGAAGCTTTGGAAAGGTCAGAGGAAGGAGCTGTGGGAAGCACGCAGCAGGTATTGGACCCTAAGTGAGTGGATTTGGGGGCCCGGGGCTCCCCAGGCGGAGCTTGGTGTGAACGCTACCCTGCTGAGAATGGAGTGGTCAAGAAAGCCCCGGGAATTTCAGGTAAAGAACCAACCCCCATTCGGCCTGATTGTTTTTCCTCCTTCTCCTGCTTCTTGTGTTTACTCGGCATTGGCGGCAGCGAATGCCTGCACTCGCTGCTGCTCAGGGTTTGGGGCTCTGGGGAATGATGTCATGCTCCAACAGTTGGATTCTATTAGGTGAGCAGTAGGGAAACAGCCAACTTTTTGGACTGGACGACCTTTCTTTGCTGAGGCTCACTCTCTGGCTGAATCGGAGGTGTCTGAGCACAAATACCATGATCATTTTTACTTGATTTTAGTGTGAGAATTTTTACATGAGGATTATTTACATTTTTAAAAAAAGTGAGCCCCACCCCTTATTCTAGTTTTTGTGCTGGTGATTCTTACTAGAAATTCTCTTGTCCTGTGCATACAGGGTATGTTAAAGTCTCTAACGTGCTGCTTTGCCTTTAATTAAAAAAAATGAAAGCTAATTAAACTCCGGTGAATGCCAGCTCTGGAATCCATGTGTTTTTAGAGTATTTATTAGGATGGGGAGAATATGGTGGATTCTCCTGAGCTGAGAAGCTTCCCCCCTCTGCCCAGTAACTCCCTGAGGGTCAGACTATCCCCCAAAAGGCTTTCATTTCAATGGTAGTTGATTTTTCTAAAAGTTACACAGGAAGGGTAAAAGGAGGCTTGATCTAGCAAGGTTACTTGCCTAGTTTCCTGGCCATCTGAGAGTAAGCTGGGAGTGGTGGCTTTCCAGAGTTAGGAGGTCTGAGGACCAGTTTGAATGGGTGGCCCCCTTTGGCTCAGATTCTAACCAAGTATCTCATGCAGACTGGGGGTGTCTCAGCTGGCCCAAAACACAGGCTCCCTTTTGATTCTGTCTATCAAGTATGTTGGAAAAACTTGTTCTGACTTCAGAAGAGAATCTCAGACACTTTGGGATGTTGGGCAGCATGCGGGGCTGGTGGGGATGTCCTCAGGTTTTGGGGGATCAGAGACTGCTATCTGAGATAGAAGGGTGGTCTCAAAAGAGGTGCATCATATAGCCTTATGTCTTCAGACACCCCAGTGCTTAGGTGACATGTTTATCACGTCTGTCTCTGCCCTTGAAATGACTTTAACTTTTTCCCAACTAAGCATGGAGCCTTGTCGGGGGCCATTACTTTTTTTTTTCCCATGGGCTGGAGTAGGGAAGCCCCCCAGCTCTTTTTTTTTTCCTTCCCTTCTTGAACTTTCTGAACAGAATGTCTTTTGTACTCCGGCAAACAATGAGAGAGCCTCCTGATTGGCTTAGAGTATGGCTGCCAATGTAAGCCAGTGACCATGCTGCGGATTTCTGTTCATTCCTCTGTAATTCTTGAATCTGTATTTATGTGGGCATTTGTGTTCATAAGTAGGGATCCATGGATGGCCTCATAGAATCTGAGTCCTAGATAAGGGCACTTTATTTAAAAATGATTCCTTCATTTGCAGCATTCTCAGGGGCCCTACTCCTCCTATGATATAACTGTAACTTCTACTTTCTGTAGGGGTTAGTGGGGAGTATGCCGTTGGCTAAGAAGAAACTTGGGAAAGGGGGAAAAGAATATGGCATAGGAGGAGACCTCTCTGAATTTATGGAGGAATTCATTTTTGCCTCTCCTAAAGGGAAGTGTGAACTGAGTATCTCTGATCTCCTTTAATCATGTGTTTGGGAAAGAATGGCTCCCTTGATCCTGTCAGCTCCACATGTATGAAAAAAAGCTAAAGAAGGGCTCATTGTATGATTGCTGCCATCTGACTTAACCTTTCCATGCCAGTTTCCCCATCTTTAAAATTGGCACCACAAACTTCTGCCATCCCCCTTTTCTTCTTATGAACATGTCATCGGATCTGTAATTTAACTGATGTAGCTAACCTCTCCAATGGAACAGATTCCAACCCATCCATGCCTTCTCCTGTTCAATCCCTTTATTTTTCTTGACCACATTGTCCAATAGATTCTTCACAGAGGTTCCCCCTCTAATCAGGGAGGGCTTTCTCCATGCCTTTTTTTATCTAGCAGGTACTAGTGCCATATTCAGGAGATCCATCTCTTATAAAGATGAAGAATGCCTGTGAAAATGATTTGAGATATTAGGAGAGTTGTTGCTTCTCCTCCCTAGGTTAGGAGATAGTCATAGAAATGAAAGCATAATATCACAGAAGGATCCTCAGATGTTTAATCCAATCCCTAACCAAAATGGAAATCCTTTCAACACCATCCCCAAGTCTTCATTCAGCCTGCATTTGAAGACATCAAGCTATGGGGGACTCATTACCCCAGAGGCCACCTAATTTTGAATAGTTCTTGTTAGGGGATTTATCATATGGAAGAGAAGATCTCAGAAAGGGCATTTGACTTCTCCAAGATGACATAGGACCAGCCAGCAGCTCAGTCCATGCTGGTGAGAAGGCTAGCAATTGGTTTCCTATTTTGGTTCCTTGGGATATAGTTATGATTGGTTAGTCTGTTGGGTGTGGCTGAAGGGTCAGCATGGAGGGTCAGCCTGAAGTGGGGTTGAGGCTTTGCTTCAGTGGTTGTTCTCCTCCTAGGGAAAGGGTTCTTTGGGAGTTAATTTGAATGGAGGGAGAGAGAGAGACAGAGTCAGACACAGAGACAGACAGACAGAGACAGAAACACAAAGAGACAGTCAGACACAGAGAGACAGACAGACAGAAACAGAAACACAAATATACAGAGAATGGATGAATGAATCAACGAAGTGGAACATGTTAATGAGGAAAGTTCCAGGATATGCCAAAGGACATCAGAATCAGCCAGGAAGAGGAATCACAGGATGGTTATTGATGTTGGGAGAGAACAGACCCTGTAGGTGAGATGGTAAAAATGATTCTGAGTTCCCCCCCCATTAGCCCCATTTTTTTGTGGGCCAGGAGAATAACCAATGAACTTTGCCTTGAGATGGTTGCTGGGAAACTCAGTCCCTGAGCTGTGGGGTTCTTGGTACTGTGCCAGCCCCTCCTTCTATGAATCACCCTCCATCAGTCTCAGGAAGGTCTATTTACTCTCAACTGGGTTTGGGGCTATAGCTATTCCCTTCTGCCTTGGCAGTGTTAGAAGTGTGAGCATACTGTCAGAGGCCTTAGGTTCAAATGCTGTTTCTGATGCTTAAAAAACTACTTGTGTGACCCTGAATAAGTTACTTAAACTCGCTGGGGAGGCCTCAGTATCTTTCTCTGCAAGTTGAGGTGTTTGGACCCTTCCAGATTTATGATCCAATTTCTCTTCCCCCCAGGGTTGAGTCACATTTTGGATGCCTCTGAATTCCTTAGTAGACTAACAGAATAACATTCTTGTTTCTCCTTTGCAGTTCTTCAGGGCAGCAGTTCTCAAAGTATGGTCCTCGAGTGGGTTGCCTAAGAGGATCTCCAAGACCCTTGGGGGGGGGTCTTTAATGTAAAAATTATTTTCATAACAATACTAGTACATTTAATTTTCTGATATGGCAAATATTGATAGATGTGACCTATATAAATAAAAGTTCTTTGGGAAGTCTTCAATAATGTTTAAGATTTAAAAAAAAAAAGATTTTAAAGGGGAGGGACAGCTAGGTGGTACTAGTGGTTAGAGCACCCAGTCCTGGAGATGGAGAACCTGGGTTCAAATTTGGCCCCAGATACTTCTTAGCTGTGTGACCCTAGGCAAATTACTTAACCCTAATTGGCTAGCTCTTGCTGCTCTTCTGTCTTAGAATTGATACTAAGGCAGAAGGTAAGGGTTTAAAAAAGTGAATTTAAAGAGGTCACCAAAAAGTTTTAGAAAAGCTGCTTTAAGGCTGAAAGTTGCCAAGAAGGTGCTGACCTGAGCTGTGTTGGTAGAAGAAAGGTATTTATCCAGGAGTTCCCTATGCCCATGAAATCACAGACCTAGCCTAGCCCCTGTCCTGGAATCTACCCTGCTGGCATCTGATCACTAAAAAGCATCACCTTTCTTAGGTACCTTCTTCTTGGGATGTTTTGTCACCAGTCTAAACATAATCCCAGTGCCTGGCCCATAACAGGTGATTAATGAATGCTTATTGATTGATCAATTGTTGTTAGAATCATGAAGCTGCCAAATATTAGAGCAGGATATCCAGGTTTGTTTGTTTTTTTTCAGATTTTTCAGGTGAGAAAACTGAGGCTCAATAAGCTAAAATAACTTGTTTGGGTAGATAGGGGTAACCTACCCCTGGAGAGAGAGAGACTAGGTGTGCAAAGGCCCCTTAAATTGACTCAGGAGAGTACCAGGCAACTGGCCACCCCCAATGGCCACTTTGGGAGTCAAGGGGGAGAATCTGGAAAGATGAGCAGGTACTTCCCAGCCTTCATGGAGCCTTATAGCCCTTTCTGTATTTCTCATCTGATCTCTGAATTTAGGGGATTCCAAGTGACCCAAGAAACTTTGTGCAACAGGATGAAGAGTGAGGTAGCCTGCAGCTGAATTTTTCAGGGCTTGGGCGTTCTGGTCACCTGTGATTGCTCAGGAGGGTCCCAGCTCCAAGGAGCCAGAGCTGGCCCTTGAGAGCTGCTCATTCAGGGAGAGCCAGCCTAGGACTCACCCTAGTTTTTGTTGGTAGTTTTCCTTTTGGGCTGATTCCTTGCCTGCCCTTCAGAAGTGACTCTGGCTTCTATGGTTTTGTTCTCTGGATAAGCCTGTCTAATATATTGCTCATGACCTGCCCTTTCCTAGAATGGCACTCTTGGTAATGGGTCCTGGCCGGTCTCAACCGATTCTGCCTTCCCTGGGATGGAGAGGATGACTCTTTGGAAGCCACCCTGGCCTAGATTGAGCTAGTCTTGTCTGCTCCCTCTGTAGCTGTGGATGACTGTCCTTAGCTAACACTGGCTTATCCCTGTGGAACCAGCAAGAGATAGAAGGAAAATGGCGCTCTGATCAGACAGGCATTGGGTTAAACTTGACTGAGTTGTGTGTGTGTGTGTGTGTTTTTGTTGGGTTTTTTTTGGTGGGAATCATTCTTTGCCTGAGTCCCTGCAAGACTTGGTTGTTCACTACAGGATGATAATTGGGTTCTTTGAGTTCAGGGACCATGGGAAGAAGAGGGGGAGGGGCACTGGGAATTGCATTGGGGGTGGGGGTGGTGGGAACTGATGAGAAAAATGACCATCTGGCAAAATTTGAAAGAATTGTTGTTGGCTTTTTTTTTTTTAGCCTGTGGGCAAGTTTGCATTATTGTGGGTGCTTTGTGGTGTGGATCTGGGGAACATTTCATGGATTTGTCTCATTTGGTATGCCCTGAATGTGACTGATGGTGGGAAGCTGAAGGGCCTTCACTTACCTTAAAATTAACTTCTCCTATATATTGCGTGTTTAGGGGAGGAAAGGAGAGCGTTCAGAGAAACCAGACCAAAGCATTTTTGTTCCTTCACTTCCCTCCTCATCCTCTACTTTCTTTCTGCACTCCTCATACCCCCCACCCTTGCTTTGTTTTTCTTGATTCTGATATCCCACATCTCCTGAAAATACACTGCACAAGTGCAAGCAGATTGTACAATCTGTACATACACTCTCTTCCTAACCAAAATGGATTTCTACCCTAGGGTCTGCCCTAAAAGTGACCCAGATCCTTCAGAAGGCACAGGATGAGAATCAGCAGGGCAGATTTTTTTTTTCTGACTCCCCAGCCCCTTTGCTTCTCCTACTCCACTCTGATGACCAGGCCTGCCCCACCTCCTCTAAATATATTTTGCCCATGCCCACACATGACAGAAAACAGAACAAAAGAAAGCCAAAAGGTACATTTGACTTTAGAGATGGTCTGAGAAAAGTGTGAGCAACAAGCAAGGTAAGAATTACATTAGTCATGTTCAAGGCAAGGAGGATAAAGAGGATGAGGACCCTTTTTGTCCTTCTTGTCTTCCTCTGCAGATCCTTCCTTTCCCCACTGCTTTAATCTTGTCTCCTTTTATCTACTAGTTCCTTCCCTGTTGCCTACAAACATGCCCATCCTTAAAAAAACCCTCCCACCATCCCCACTAATTATTGTCTCTCTTCTTCTCTCAGCCAAACTCATTGCCTCCACTTGCTTTCCTCATTCTCCCCTAAACCTGTGTACTGGCTTCCAACCTCATCACTCCAATGAAGCTGCTCTCTTCAAAGTTACCAGAGATCTTTTTTTAAGGGTTCTTTTTAAATTATGAACTTAACAAGCACCATCAAATGTGAGTATTCCAGGGTGTAGAAAGGTCAGAATAGAGAGTTATATACAAAATTGTAAACTTTGATTAGGTATAGTTTTGTTTTGTTTTGTTTTAGGTGCATATTGAATCCAGCACAGTAGTAATCAGAATGCTCTGCTTGGGTGTTCTGTTCTCAACTTCCTTCCGCTCTTTTCTGTGTATTTTTTAATGTTTAATTGATTCTGTATTTCCTTTTCTTTTCTTTTCCTTTCTTCTCTCCTTTCCTTTCCTCTCCTCTCCTCTTCCCTTCTCTTCTCTTTTTTCTTTTATTTCTCTTCTTTTCTATCCTTGCCCAGCTGTTCCTGGACACAGAAATCCTCCTTTGTAACAAATAAATAACCAAGCCAAACAAATTGATGTCTGAAAATGTCACCTCTTTGCCATTGGGCTTCTCAAGTCAAAACTTGGGTCATTTCATCGGCCAGATTTCTGTTTCTCAAAGGTCTTTTCCATTATTGTGTTAATTCTATAAATTGTTCTCCTGGTCCTTCACTTTGAATTAATTCATATATGTTTTCCCAGGTCTCTTAGAATGCATTGGTTTTGTCATTTGTTAAAGCACAATAATATTCTATTATCTTCATATATGGTGATTCATTCAGCCAACTGCCAGCTGACTGGAACTTTGTCTCCAGTTCTTTGTGACAACAAAAAAGGGTTTCTATAAATATTTCTGTACAGTATGGGCCCCCTTTCTTTGAACCACTTTGACCTTTCTTCCTTTAAGACACAGCTCAGGCATCACCTTCTGAAGGAAGTCTTTCCTGATTCTCCCCCAACTATAGTTCCTTCCCTTCCAAACTTATTTAGTTATTTTGTATGTATCCTCTTCATATTTATTTTGTGTATAATTCTCCCTCTCCTCTTCCTTTCCTGGCACCTAAGAGATGCTTCATATATGCTGATTGAGGATGTCATTGATTAATCAATACTAGGTACTTAATACACGTTTATCTTTTAATTGATTGATATGGACCACAGAGAAGACAGCTCTTCAGATGGTTTTAAGGAGTTGCCTGAAATGCATTTTCAATCTGTGTTTTGAGGACTGACTAGGAAAAACAGCATAACATAGTAAGAGAGATGCTAGATTTGAAGCCAGAAGGTTTGGGTTCAAATCTCAGCAGTACTATTTGCTACCTGGTTGGGGTCTGGAGAGTCATTTTGCTTTTTTGGGTCTCAGTTTCCCCAGTGGTAAAATAAGAGGGGTTGGACTAGAGGTCTCTGAGGTCCATTTTACTTTTTTATTCTCTGTTTCTATGACCTTGCTTCCTCAGTGTCCAAAGGAAGCTGAGGGAACGGGGCTCTAGGAGGAGTAGAGGTAAAAGGTTGACAACAGAAAGAGAACCAGACTTATTGGGTCACCCTTTAAGAAAGAGCTTTGGGTTGGGAGTGGGGCTGGATTCTGTCTCATCTGGAATCTGCTCTGCTCCATAGGGTAGATATATACCCTGAGCCTTCTGACCCTCTTCTAAAGTAGTTACCCTTTGTACTGCACTTATCTCAATATCCACTCTCTTTTGGATCTTGTCGCTTCCATCTTCATTCCATGTTAGGGACAGTAGTCCCTTGTTCCTACTTACACAGCCCCTCACCCGGTTCAGACCCTCAGCACTTCTTGCCCAGGTTAGCGTGTCAGTGCCCTCCTAGGTATCTCCCTGCCTCATCTTATATCCCTGCTCCAGTTTCTGCTGCCAGAGTGAATTTCTAAAATGTAGCTCTGGCCATCGCACTAGCCTCTCCTCTCCATAAGCTCCGAGGGTTCCCTGTTAAATACCTTCAAGATCCAATACAGGGTGTGGCATCTAATGCTCTGTACCCTTGGTCCCTTCCTACCTTTCCAGGCTTCTTCCACTTCTTATAATTGGCTCTCTGCTGGAGTGCCACTCTGTTTGCCCTGGCTGGCGGTCTCTCCTCTGCCTGACATGCTCTCCTTCATTTCTGCCTCTTAGCTTCCCTCACCTCCTCCAAGACCCGCTTGAAATCCTACTTTTTGCAGGAGGCTTTTCCCAATCTCACCCGCTGCTAACAGCTTCCTCTCTCATATTCTCTCCTTTCTAACCTTCTAACGCATCTTTGGTATGCGCTTGGTTAGTTACGCTTTTGCCTCCCCAGTAGAACTCGAGCTTTTAGGCCAAAAGGTCTTTCTTTGTATTTTCATTTGATTAGCATAATTCTGGGAATATTTGCTATGGTTAAATCACTTTTCGGTGAGGTCTGAATCTTTGGGACCCTATTTGTTTTTTGTTTTTTTTTTTGGTAACGATACTAGAGTGGTTGGCCATTTCCCCCTCCAGCTCATTTAACAGATGGGGAAACAGACAGAGGGGGTTAAGTGACTCACTCAGGGTCACCCAGATAGTTTCGTATCTGAGACCAGATTTGAACTTAGGAAGTTCTTTCTGGCTCTTTTAGTCTTTCTGACTCTAGGCATGACACTCTATCCACTGAGTCACCTAGTTGCCATTTTATAGATGAGGAAACTGAGGCAAATAAGGTTAAGTGACTTGCCCAGGGTCACATAGATAGTTAAGAATCTGAGATGAGATTTGAACTCAGGAAAATTAGTCTTCTGACTCCAGACCCAGGGCTCTATCCACTGAGCCACCTATCTGCCCTCCTGGAACATAGTAAATATTTAATAAATGTTTGTTGCCTGACTAATAGACTCCTCTTACTAGGAAGGGAATTGCGAGACAACAAAGTATGATGACTTCAGACTGAGACTGGAACTTAAGAAAGGGATACCTATCCAAAATAAGGCCAATGGGAAAATTAGGTAGTCTTCCATTCAGGTACTAATCATATTTTTGGAGTCTTCCAGGAATACCATGGGTCTATAGTTATGCCTCTTGGGGAATATTAATAGCTAACATAGGGGGCACTGAGGTGGCTCAGTGGATTGAGAGCCAAGACTGAAGATGGGATTCAAATCCAGCCTCAAACACTTCTTATCTGTGTGACCTTAGGGAAGTCACTTAACCTTCATTTCCTATTCCTTATTTTTCTTCTGCCTTCGAACCAATACACAACATTAATTCTTAATCAGAGGGTAAAGATTTTTTAAAGCAGCTAACATTTACAGAGTGCTTACTACACGCCACGCACTTTCCTAAGTGCTTTACAAATATTGTCTCATTTAATCCATACCACATCCCTGCAAGGCAGTTACTATTTTTACCTCCATTTTATAGACAAAAAAACTAAGACAATCAGAGATTAAGTGACTTGTCCAGGGTCACCCAAATAGTAAGTTTCTTAGGCTGGATTTGAACTCAGGTCTTCCCAACCCCATACCCAGCATTCTGTCTACTGTACCTCTGCATTATCTCTGAGGGCAGGAAACAGTCTTGTCACTTCTCTCCCCCAAGAGCTTGACACAATGCCTCCGAAGGGTAGGGGCTTGTTATTTTTTAAATGAGTGAACAAAGTCCTTTGAGACTTGGTCTGTTTTCCTCCCACCTATAACAGGACACTATTGATGGGGCTACCAGGTGTAAGACCTAGAAACAACAGATGCTCACTTTAGCCTCTGAAGTGCTCCCAGTATTGTTGTTAGGATCCACATGGGCTGCAGATTCCAGGGAAATCCTCTGGGGCTGGGCTGTCCTTCTGCACAGTTGTCAGACTCTTTTCCCTCTTCCTGGCTGCTGTTCTTGCTTCCCTACCCTCATCCCTTGTTCTCTGGCATCACTGCCCTGTTCTTTTTTTTCCCCCAGTTACTTGTTACCCTTCTAAAGTTAATCTGCATGAAAGGTGTTGGGATTAGGTAATAATGGCTCTGGAGGAGACAGGACCTTTTTAAAGGTGAAAAACAGCAAGGAAAAGATTTTAGGGTGCAGTGGCTTTTCTGGGGCCATATAATTAATTACCTTATATGGGTGACCCCTACTCTGCCTATTCACATAGTTGGTGTTTGGCCTTTTTAGTATGAGTTTTCTCCTAAACAAAACTTCCATTGACTTCTGGGGGAAGGAGTGCTGATTCTGCCTGGTGGCTCAGAAAGAGCAGGCCATTCATTCATTCAGGATGTTTATTTCTGGTCAGTCTTCTGGTTGATATCCCATGTGGTGGGGCATGATTTTATGTGTGATAACTCCAGAAACTAGGCAAGTCATCAAACATTTATTTTATTTTCTTAAACCCTTACCTTCTGTCTTAGAATTGATACTAAGTGATGGTTCCAAGGCAGAGGAATGGTAAGGGCTAGCAATTGGGATTAAGTGACCTGCCCAGAGCCACACAGCTAGGAAGTGTCTGAGGCCACATTTGAACCCAAGATCTCCCATCTCCAGACCTGGCTCTCAGTCCACTGAGATACCTAGCTACCCTGTTATCAGGTATTTATTAAGCACCATATGCTTATTATTATAGTAATTAAGTATTGTCATAATAATGTTATTTTATAATAACTAAATAATATTATTTTACTAACCAAATAATATGATACTGATTTATATTATATTAGCCCATATAATATAAATATTATATGTTTGTAATAACACATATATTAATATTATATTAATATTATGTTGATAAATGTTGTATAAATATGTATTGTGTATAATAAATATATATTGTAATGATATATTATATTATTAATTGATATAATAATGTGCTTGGTATATTGCTAAACACTGGGGATACCAAGAAGGGCAAAAGACAGTCCTTGGTCTCAAGGAGCTCACAAACTGGCTAGACCCGTGTTGGTGAACCTACGGCACACATGCTGGAGAGGGCTGTTCCCCTCCCCTTCTCCACTGCGCCTGAGGACATTTCTCACATCAGCAGCCCAATGGAAGCACTTCTTCCCTCCCCTGTCTGGGGTAAGGGAGTGGCTCACATGCACGTGAGGGTCACAGTTTGGGCACTTGGTCTCTAAAAGGTTCACCATCACTGGGCTAGATGTATCTGACCTATCATGGGCATTAGATCACTACATCTTGGGGTCAGAAGGTTTAGGGCTAGAAGGGATCTTAGGCATCACGTAGTCCAAGACCCTCATTTTAGAGAAGAGGAATCTCAGATCTTCCAGGATTAAGTGACTTCCCCAAGGGCACAGAGAGTTGGTAGCAGAGTTCAAATTCAAATTCTGGTCTTGTACTGTTCCGATGCAGAACAAAATGTACCTGGTGACTAGCTGAGGGAGATGAGGCTTGGAGATGGGAATACATATGCTAGTATTTGTCTAAGAGGAAATGTTGAAGCATGAATTCCCCTTGTCACTCCCACCTGGTCATTTGGCTCAGCTACTTTGAGGAAAATTTCTGAGGAATTCATATTCATTGGGACAAGAAAGAGCCTTTTCTTCATTGGGATAAATTGAGATAATTGGGATAAATCTGTGTTTAACTCAGTTTTACCTGTCTTTCTTCCTGCATACTTTATAGACCACAAATTTCATGATATCTCAAAGGATGATAAATTTAGAGCTAAATAGGATGTTAGAGGCCAACAATCTTATTTTTTAGCTGAGGAAACTGAGGCTCTGAGCAATTAATTAATTGACTTGTAAGTGCCAGGACTTGGATCTGAAGTATGTTTGAATTTTTTTAAATTAACCCTTACCTGCTATCTTAGAATCAATACTGAATGTTGGTTCTAAGGCAGAAAAGCAGTAAGGGCTAGGCAAATGGAGTTAGGTGATTTGCCCAGGGTCGCACAGCTGGTCTGGCTGTCCATCCACTTGAGTTACCTAGTTGCCCCTAAGGTTGGATTTTGAAGATTCTCTGACTTCATTTAAATCCAACTTCTTTGCCATTTCTTCAGTTTGCCTCAAAATGAGAAGAGGTTTCTTAGGATCCTTAATGATTCCTGACTTTGTTGTCTTCTGTTTGCAGCTCCAAAATTTGGCCTGGGTCATGCTCTTGGGTCTTGCTAATGGACCCAGTCATGTCAAATAAGATAAGATGGATAAAGCAAACTATTGTTGTTAGGAAGGCAGCTAGGTGGGATATAAGGTAGAGTATGGGGTCTGGAGTCAGAAGACCTGAGTTCAAATCCAAACATTTCTTAACTCTGACCGTGAACAAGTCACTTAACCCTATCTGTCTCAGTTTCCTCATCTGTAAATTGAGCTGGAGAAGCAAATGGCAAACCTCTCCAGTATCTTTGCCAAGAAAACCTTGGATAGGGTCACAGTTGGATACAACTGAACAACGACAAATTGTTAGCAAAGCTGAGCTGTTTTAAATTTGCATTCATTGTCCTCAGGGGACAGGTGTGGCTGGGATGGACCTGCCTTAGTATTCTAACCTATGGCATTTCTGGGTCCTTTTGATAACTCATTGATGTAAAGAGAAGCCAGTTCTTTTTCTGGAATGACCATTTGGAGAAAAGGAAGAAGAGGAAAAAGAACTCAAAACCACTTGTGGTCTCTTAGCTCCAGTTTCCAGTTTTCCATCATTAGCCCATTATGTCAGGGAATAGAGAGCAGGTATGGCAAGGCCAGTCAGAAATGTCAGACTATGGCCAAGTTTGCCTACTGGCCCATGTTGGGAGCTTAGGTAAAAGTCTGTGACTCTGAAATTCCGATGTCCCCACAAGTTGGCAAAGGGCTTTTGACAAACACAAATTTGAGCCATACACACACAGCTATTCCTTGGAATAATAATCTTTCAAGGATCTGTAACCACTTTGGCATGGGCAGTCACTTTAATTATGGAGAGGCAGTATGGTACAGTGGAAAGCAACCTGGGAGTAGATCAGGGGACTAGGGATCAAATTCTGTCTTTGATAGTCAACAAACATTTATTAAGTACCTACTATATGCCAAGCACCATGCTAAGGTCTAGGGAGTCAAAGAAAGGCAAAACGAACAAAAACAGTCTCTCTTCCCTGGGAGCTGAATGGCTAAAAGGGAAGGAGAGAGAGATACCATGCAGACACTTCAAAGAATTACCTGTATGACCAGAGACAAGTTACTTAAACCTCTTTGTGCTTTAGTTGCCTCATCTTTAAAATTGGAGGGCTGGTGGGGAAGGATTCATTCAGATCACCTCTAAAGTTAGTTAGAGATTTCAGTTAGAAAATTTTAACCATCCTCATTGCAGTTTGCTTTTTTCACTTCATTTGTATCTGGCCAGCATCAAGAAATTCAGCTTCGGGGACAGCTGGGTAGCTCAGTGGATTGAGAGCCAGGCCTAGAGACGGGAGGTCCTAGGTTCAAATCTGGCCTCAGACACTTTCTAGCCGGGGGACCCTGGGCAAGTCACTTGACCCCCATTGCCTAGTCCTTACCACTCTTCTGCCTTGGAGCCTATTGGCTCCAAGACAGAAGGTAAGGGTTTAAAAAAAAGAAAAAAAAAGAAATTCTGTTTCCTCCTCAGTGATCTTGAAAAGGGAAGGGAATCCCAGACCACTGTGTAGTCTAGGGACATCAGTCCTGTCCTGGCTCTCTCAGCTTTCTTTAGCTTTTCTACCACCCAGCCCAGGTAGAATCTCTACTATGATTCTCCTTGTCCCAGTCTTTAAGACTTTCTACAATCTGATTCCAACCCACCTCACCAGCCTTGTCTCCCACTCCTCATCTCTTTAGCACTTATCTCATTCTCCCCTGCTTGAGAATAGCACTTATTATCTCTCTCCTTATATCCCCAGCACTTAGCATAGTACCTTGCACACAATATTTGATTAATAAATATTTGATGTATTTTGTTGACTTAAATTCCTCCCCTGCACAAACCCATCATTCCAGTTGCTTTTCTCATTGACCTTCAAATAGGCCTTTTGTATTCCTGTCATTCCTTTATTTTATGTGCCTTCTTTTTCCACTGGATGTCTAGCCTCCACTTTACCTCAATCCTGCTCATCTTTCAAGATCCAGCTAAAAATGATACTTTACTTCTGAAGGTTCCATTCCTTAAGCCTGCATGGCAGGGGTTGGCAACGTATGGCTCTCGAGCCGTATCTGGCTTTTTTGAGGGCCAGATATGGCTCTTTTTGCAGGAGCCGTAAAGTCAGTTTTTTTCAGGCGCTGTTACAGGAGTGCGCACTGTGAGCACTGCACGGCTCTCACGAAATTACATTTTAAAAAATGTGGTGTTTATGGCTCTCACGGCCAAAAAGGTTGCCGACCCCTGCCCCATGGGTTCTCCCATTTCTCAGTACCTAAAGCACTTGTCTTCCTCTCTTGTTTAATAATTGCAAGCATATATTATCTGTTAATTATTTTAAAAATATACACATGTGTCTTATTTTCCCAACAAAATTACAGGGTCCTGAGGGCAAGACTTAGATCTTAGATTTACTGTAATGCCTAACAGGGTTTTTTGCATGTCATAGTTACTCAAATATTTATTAACCCTGATTTTATTTTGGCTTTAGGAAACATCTCGATTAACTTCTCATAGCCATAGGACCTATTGGCTTGCTTATAGTAACCTTGCAAAGAGCCACCAGCCAACAAAGAGAAAGGGCATCTGTCAGAAAGAGACTTGTCAGACAGAGAGTGAGCAAATTTCATTTATTGGTCAGTTGTTAAGATTAATATTCCTTTTATCCTAACCTAGTCTATATACTAACACTATCATTTTTTTCCTCCTTCCCTCCCTCCTTCTTTCCTTTCTTCCTTCCTTCCCTCCTCCTTCCTTTTTCTCTTCCTTCTTTCCTTCCTTCCTTCCTTCCTTCCTTCCTTCCTTCCTTCCTTCCTTCCTTCCTTCCTTCCTTCCT
>NC_058135.1:237026394-237107516 GCF_016433145.1 Gracilinanus agilis | reverse complement strand
AGAGAGAGAGAGAGAGAGAGAGAGAGAATGAGAATGAGAATGAGAATGAGAATTTGCAGTAGTACTTAATTGCTGGGCTAAGCGAGATTCAAATGGCCAAAAAATCCAAAAGAGGATCCTGCATGTAACTTGCAAAGATGGGAGGCCAATGAGCCAGAGATAGATGCACAAATATCTATTTCCCTCTTCCCTGCTATCTTCAACCCTCCGAGTTCCCGGCCCTTCCTTACACAAATGGAGAATATGCCAAACAAATGGCTATGTTGAGGATGGACTGGGCAGGATCGTCCATGATCCATCCCTGTCTTTGTTTCTCTGGTTTTGAACTCTGCTATGTTTCTGGTTTGAATTACAGCCAGCTGTACTAAGGACCAGCTGTGTAATCCTGGGTGGCAAGACAGATTTCAGTCCTTGCCTGGTTTTCTTAATTCAGCTCTGAGTAGGAGCCCAAAGGGAAGTGGCAAGGTTTGTATGATAAAGAAAACAGGGAGGAACAAGTGGAAATTTTTGTTTGGTTTAAATCTCATTAAAGCGGAAGAGAAAAAAAGTCCTCATTTTTCTTTTAAGAAGACTGTTTAGTCAACCTCCTAAACAGTTTTGTAACTCCAGGCCAGGGGCTAATGAGTAGATGGGTTGCAAAGGGCTTCTGAGATTTTAGAAGCTAAATGACTCAGCCTTCTATTTACCTGAAGAATACCAGAGACCCATTGCTCACTTGACCTCTGTTGGACTAGGTTCTTCCCTCCAGTTCTGTGGCTAATTTAATTTGGTCGCTTGAGAATTTTTGTACCTCTGATGGGGCTTGGATCTGTGACTGTCCAGAAACTGATGGTCTTGGAATAGACTTTCTCTCCAGGAAGCCTTTCCAGAGTTCAGGGTATCTTGTAGGGTAGGAGATCTGCAGATCTATGTTTGGTGGTGGTGATACTTTGAAAATGTATTTTTAAAAAAATTTATTAAATTTTATTTTCATTTTTAAATTTTCTCCCTTCCAAACCCTTACCTGTTGAGAAAGCAAGAAAAACAACACTCATACAAATATATATTAACTTGCAAAGGAAATGATACCTAGAAAACTTTAAAGCTAGATGGGGTAGCTAGATAGAGAGCCAGATCTAGAGATGGGAAGTCTGGGGTTCAAAAGAAGTATATGGCCTCATATACTTCTCAGCTGTGTGATCCTGGGCAAGGCACTGAACCCCAACTGCCTAGCCCTCATCACTCTTCTGCCTTGGAACATATAGTCAGTATCAATTCTAACACAGAAGATAAAAGTTTAAAAAAAAAGATGCTATCAATCTTATTTAGCTATGACTAAGTTTATTGCTAAGTGAGGAAATCACAATGTCTTTATTTTGAGCAAACATCTTCATGATGCAGTTGGCTTATCTGATCTAAATCTTTGGATTCCAAAGGGTACCATTAAACATTTTTGTAGTGATTAGATTATATATGTATTATCTGAGCATAGTATAACTTTGAAAATATTTTAAAGATGTAAACCTAGTTTTGTTTAGAAAGTTACTAAAAACATTGAATGAAACACACAATTTTGGGCCTGGAAGGGATCTCAGAGGTTGTCCTGGGCCAGTGTTTTCTCAAATGTGTGAGTATGGGGGCACGTAGGTGGTACAGTGTGAGAGCACCAAACTTGGAGTTAGGAAGCCCCAAGTTCAAATATAACCTAAGACATTTATTAATGGTGTGGCCTTGGGCAAGGTTAAGTTGGCTTTTGTTTGCTTCAGTCTCTTCATCTGTAACATGGGACCTACCTCTTAGGGATATTGTGAAGTGAAATAATATTTTAAAAGTATTTTGTAAATTTTAATGCGGTATAAAATGCTAGCTAGCTAGTAGTAGTAGTAGTAGTAGTAGTAGTAGTAACCATTTGGAGGTGGGGAAGAAGAGTCATATTCCATCTTCCTTGTGAATCATGGGACTTGTCTCCAATACAATAACCACATTTACCCCCACCCTTCTCTCCTATCACCCCCTTATCCTACCCCTTTCCTCTGCTTTGAAAGTTACCAGTCTCCCCTCTTTGAACCTGGTATTGCCCACTCAGGGTTGTTATAACCTAACCACTCCCTGGGTACCATCTTAGCAGTTGCATAGATGTTATTGGGAAAATCTTGTGCCTCCCATCCTCTCTGTCCTCCCAAGTAACCTGGTGGCTTTATCAGTCACCCTTCAGAGGATTCTCTGGTAATATCTGGTGAATAAATTCCATATTTCATTTTAAATGAGAAAGAGATTCCCAGAAAGAGCCAGCTGGGAGGAGTTGTGATAGGCATCTCAAGTCTCATTACATTATCTTTTTGTTGTTGTTTGTTTGTTTTTATTTTTTAACTCTTATCCTCTGACTTAGTATCAGTTCTAAGATAGAAGAGCTTCAAGGGTTAGGCAATGAGGGTTAAGAGATTTTCCCAGAGCTAGGAAGTGTCTGAAGCCAGATTTGGTCCAATATTCTCCCTACTCCAGATCTGGTGTTCTATCCACTGTGCTACCTAGCTGCCCCTATATAATTTATAAATAATTGTGTGTGTATCACAGGTGAATGTTCACAAAAATCTTTTCTATATTGATAGGGTTGTGCTATCAAAAATGTTTAGAGAGATCACTGGTCTGGAGCAGCATCTGCTACTGAGAATTCTAAGGCCCAGAGAGCTTAAGTGATGTGATTTCAAAGCTAAATTGTGATAGAATTGGAACTATAACTGGTCTCCTAACTCTCCATCAACATGTCTTTCTTTTGCATCATCCTGCCTTTTCTATAGTTGTAGTGTGGTGTTTATCCCCCAATTCTTCCTTCTTCATATTCCTCCAGGCTTAGCAGTTACTGTAGATTTTGAAATTTGTAGGCTAACATATTTTAGCTCATTGGATTCAGAGCAGAAAAGGGTCCTAAGGGATCACCTAAGCTGGCACCATTATTTTATAGAAGAAGAGATTGAGGTGAAGAGCTTTGCAAATGGCTACCCAATAAATGAATGACAGAAAAGACTATGGGACCAGTTGTTTGTTTGTTTTTTTACTCCAAACTCACACTTGAGCTGCCTTTACCTTATTTTACATGGAAGACAGCTTGGTAGAGGGACAAAGATGAGCATGGGCTGAAGATTTGGAAGTGCTTCTAGGTCCAGCTCTGAAACTAGGAAAATTCAGTCAATCTCTTCGTCCAGACAAGGAGAAAAATAAACTTTTCTCATTCATCCCTCAAGACGGTTTTGGTCTTTGCTATACACTTAAGAGCCTAAGATTTTACAGAAAGGTTACATGATCTGGCAAGTCATACAGCAAGCTGGTGTTGTAGGGAGCCTGGCATCTGGGCCAGCTGACTGACCAGTCAAGCTCCTGTGATTCATCTTGTTTCAGCATCAGCCTTCGGTGGCCATTCACCGATGGCCGAGGTATTTAAGAAAAACTTTTCTCTTATATTTCACTAGCAAAGCTTTATTTCCTTTCATGAACAGAAGGAAATAATAGGTCTACACTTCCCTTCAGGAACATTTTTTCCAAAAGGCTTACCTAACTATCTGAGGGATTTTCATATCCAAATCTAATAGCTACAGTACTTAATTCAAAAGTGTGAAACTTTATAATAAGCCTTAGCCTACCATTTAAACACAAGACAAAAATATAATTCAATCGCCCTGCTTAGGTAGGAGCTTTTCTGAATGGTTATAGAAGGTTGAGATTTGAAATTTCTATTTAGCTTAGAACTTGGGATTTTTTTTTCTTTAACATCTTTATATACAGTAGAATTTCTTTGTAACTATGCTGAATCTTTTACCCTGGCTAATTATGACCATCTCTAGTATTTTATTTTATTCTTCCTTTTTTAATTTAGAATATTTTTCCATGATTACATGATTCATGATCCTCCCCTCTCCCGCTCTTTCCTTCCCCTTCCCAAAACTGACAAGCAGTTCCACTGGGTTATACATGTATCATTGTTCAAAACCTACATCCCTAGTATTTTAATGGAAATTTGTTTTAGTATTTTAATAGAAATGTGTCAGGTAATGTGTTTTAATATTTTAGGAATATTTAGAAATTTAGAAATGTGTTTTAATATTTTAATAGAAATGTGTCAGGTGGCAGAAAGGAACAAAGCAAAGAGAAGGGAGAGGCTCTCCTGCTGTTTCCATGAGAAGACTTCTTATACAGTACAGTAGATGATTTTGTGACTCCCTAGTTTCAAAGGGAGATTCTAATTCCCCCCACCCTCACCCCCAAATTTTGTTTACTGCAGAACACAAACAAAAATCTTGGAGAACTCAATGCTCAGCCTTCAAAACTTATTGTAGTTCTCTGAGGTCCAGTAACTGAGATGTATTAAAGAACAAAGAAACCAGGCAGTATTGAGATCTAGAAATTGATATGATTTCCCTCACTGTTTAAATGTCTTGAGTGACATCCTATAACATCAACAAACGTTGATGTATAAACTCCATGCCCCACATTCAGCCCATATATTTCCTGTAAAGTCTATTTGAGTTGCCAATGGAGTTTCCACCTGTGTTTGCCTTCCTCTTTTAAACAAGTCAGATCTTGTCTCTGACTCACTTGGGGAAATACTCATCCTGGAACCTTTATTCCATAGAGGCAGGACAAGTGGAGATGTTGGTGCCTGCCTCTCTGCCAGGGTAAGTCTCCAGAAGCAAGGGTGGAAAGCCCTCAACCTCTGCCCTAGCATAGAGTGCTCCTGGCACCAGGGTTTTAGAACTGAAGGCAATCTCCGGGCTAAGGGGGTTCTGTTTGTAGAGCCGAGTTTACATAGGACAGAACGTGTAGATTATCTTCCTAACCAAGGAGTTGAATTCCAAGGGCAAAGTCCACCGTTGGCATCTGATATGTCGAGAACCCAGTGAGAAGGGATTTCATTAGGCTTTGCCTTTCTTGGATTTTGGTTTCTCATCCTCAGAGAGATCTTGACCAGGTCTTCTCCTGAGATGCTGGCTAAGCTGTTGACTTCTGGATTTCTCCTTGTGAACATGATCATGGTTGTAGGAAGTATTAGTTATTCCCTTTGTGATTTATGTTTTCAGGTAAGTCTCCTGGGTTTTCTGAGTCTTTAATTGGTGAGGATGGCTCTCTGTTGTGGCATATGTTTTCTCCCTCTTCCCACCATTCTTTTCATTTGTGTTTTCTCTTTCTTTTTCTCTTTTTTCTCTGCTTCTTTGTTTTAACTTATCTTCTCTTTCTTTTTAGGCTCCCAGTTTTTCTCGTTTTCTCCCCTTCATCTTTCTGTATCCCCACCTTTCTTTCATATTTAACATCCTTTAGATCTTTTCCGAAGCCAAGATTTCCCTTCCCTGCTTACATCATTTTACTCCCTCCATAGCTGGGGCACCCCAAATATTCTCCTTTTCTGATGGGTCTGAAAGAGGTCTGGCAGGATTTTGTGAAAGCAACAATGTTTAGTTAATAACTAGTCTGACAAACCACCAGTGAGATGCAGTAATCTGGGAGAGGGGACCAAGCATTGATGAAGCACCTACTATGTGTGCTAGGCTTGTTGATAATCTTTTTATAAATATTATCTCATTTCAAGCTCATCGTCCTATAACTTCTTCCGTCCATTTAAAGACAAGTCAAAAATGTTTCTAAAGCTTCCTGTAAGGGCATTTCATATCTTAACTTCATACCTAACTTCAAGTTCCTGTATAATCTGCCAGCCTTTCTGCCCTTTACACCCACATATCTAGTCCTCTTCTCTCTACTTTTATAGTTATACCATCCTCCAGTTGCTCATCACATCTTTTTTTTTTTAAATCCCTCACTTTCAGTCTTAGAATCAATACCAAGTACTGGTTCCAACCAGAAGAATGGTAAGGGCTAGGCAATGGGGGTTAAGTGACTTGCTCAGGATCACACAGCTAAGAAGTGTCTAAGACAAGATTTGAACCCAAGATCTCCCATCTCTAGGCCTGGCTCTCTATCCATTGAGGTAATTGCTCATTGCCACTTACCTAGACTGTTGAAAAGCCTCTACTTCATTTCCCTTCTCAAACTTCTCCCCTCTCTAATCTATCTTCCATACAGCCATCAAAGGGTTTTTACTAAAGTACAGGTATCACCAAGTCACTCTTCTATTGAAGAAACTCCAGTTGCCCCCTTCTTATCTCTAGGATCAAATCTAAACTCCTTTCATGAGTATTTGAAGCCCTTTATACCCTGGTGGCCCTATTCTGTCTTTCTAGTCTTATTAGACATTACTCCCCATCCCATATTTTATTGTCCAGACAAACTGGCTGTTGCTCCCACTGTTCTGTAGGCATCTCTCTGGCTCTGCACTAATGGACCTCCAAGCCTGCTATGTTCCTCACTTCTGCCTCTTAGACTCCTTAACTTCTCTAAGTCTTTGCACAGGTCACTGCTTCTTCCTGCACAGGAACTATCCCAATTCCCCCACTTGCTAGTGGTTTCCCCATTAAAAATTGTTGTGGTTCAGTCCTTTCAGTTGGGTTCAGTTCTTTGTGATCCCATTTGGAGTTTTCTTGGTAATAAAAGAGTGGTATGCCATTTCCTTCTCCAGCTCATTTTACAAATGAATAAACTGAGGCAAATTAGGTGAAGTGATTTGCCCAGGGTAATACCACTAGTAAGTATCCCAGGTTGGATTTGAAATCAGGTTTTCCTGATTCTAGGTACAGTGTGCTGTACAACCTAGCTACCCCAAATTTTTTAAATTACCTTTCATTTATTTAGTATGTTTTTATATATGAACATGCTGTTTCCCTAGATAGAACATGAACTCCTTGAGGGCAGGTATTATTTCATTTTTGTCTTTGTGTCTAGGAGGCAGCTAGGTGACGTAATGGAGAGAGTGTTGGTCCTGAAGTCAGGAAGACCTGAGTTCCAATGTGGCTTTAGATACTTCCTAGCTGTGTGACCCTGGCCGAGTCACTTATGCCTTAATCTATTGGAAAAGGAAGTGGCAAACCCCTTGATTATCTTTGCCAAGAAAACCTCATGAACAGTATGGTCTATGAGGTCATGAAGAGTCAAAAACGACTGAATGACTGAACATCACCACCACCATTTAGCTGATTCTTAATAAATGCTTGTGGATAGATTGACGAATTACAGTAAGTCACGGATAGTAAATTGATTGCCCAGTGCAATCCCCAGTAGGGGCATTAAAGTAAGAATTAGTCCGATGAGACCAACTAGAGGACCAAAGAGTCATTTGTTTTCTCAGTGATGTAGGAGAGCTGAAATGGTCTTGACCTTGGACTGGAGAAAGACTGAAAGAAAGAATGGAGTAGGGAAGGGAACCAGAAAGAACTGAAAACCTGGACTATATATGGACTGGAGAAAGACTGAAAGAAAGAATGAAGTAGGGAAGGGAACCAGAAAGAACTGAAAACCTGGACTATATGGGGACCGAACTGAAACGAATGTCCTTAGATTAGGTGCCTGTGATTTACCTTCTTTTGTCTGTACCTTCATATTATGTTGTTCTGTTGGATAAATGGGCAGGGGAGGGGAGAACTACAAGAAGGGAAAAGTACATAGGAAGGGATTATGTTGATACTGAGGACATATATTTTTAGGAGACACCCCTTTGTCTCCTGATTGGTTATCCAAGCAGCAGTGAAATTGGATGGAGGAACCTTCTGTTTGGCAGATGCCCCACAGACTCCTTTTTTGCACAGTTGTTTAGGGAATTTGTTCATAATCACTGGTACCATCTCTACATAAATTTTATGTTAACCTCTAAGAGAAGGGATTGCTGTGTTCCCCTGTCTTTTGAGGGGAAATACTGGTCTTGCCAGTTACTGTGTCCTGTCTTCATTGGTGGCTACCTTCAGTAGGTCCTCAGTGTCCTCTATAGTGTAGATACTACCTCACCTCCAATTCCTCCAATTTGAGGCATTACTTCCATGCTTCTGGGTGTCTTGGACCCAGATGCAAAAGGGCTTTAAGCATGGGGAAAGCTGGAAGTGTGATCAGATTAAGAACTTTATCCATTTTTCTATCTGTTATTTTGATTGCCCACATGGTTCTGAAAGTCATAGGGACTGGCAAAGTTAAGGTGAGAAGCAATCTCAACTGGATGAACCATGGTGGAGAGAGTAAATTTGTTTTGCCCATGTTATCATATGTTCAATAAAGGATTCTAACATTGCAGCTCTAGAGCTGGAAAAGACCTTAGAGGTCATTTAATCATAGGTAAAGAACAGCCTCAAAGAGGTTAAATGGTTTACTCAAGGTTATACAGGTAGTAGGTGGCAAGACCAGGAATTAAACTGCATTCCTCTGGCTCTCAAGCTACCACTTTTTCCCACCATACTATTTTGGCCTTCAAATATGTACGGAGAAATATGTCAAATGTCATTCAATATAGGCTCTTATCTAAACTAGCTAACAAGTCTCATCCTTTCCTTTCCCTTTCTCCCTTCCAGAGCCTTTGATGTAAATGGTGGACCACACATTCATTTTTTTTTTTGGTTTTGTTTTAAACCCTTGTACTTCGGTGTATTGTCTCATAGATGGAAGATTGGTAAGGGTGGGCAATGGGGGTCAAGTGACTTGCCCAGGGTCACACAGCTGGGAAGTGGCTGAGGCCAGGTTTGAACCTAGGACCTCCCGTCTCTAGGCCTGACTCTCACTCCACTGAGCTACCCAGCTGCCCCCCAACCACACATTCGTTTTTATTTTATCTTTAAGTCTGTTTTTGACCTGGAAATTAAGCTGTCATCACTCACAGATAAAGTCAACACTGGACATTTCAGAATTTCTGCCGTGCCACCTTTTTTAATTTGGGGAGATATAAAGGAAGACCGATAGTAATTTCTTTTTTTTGTTTAAACCCTTACCTTTCATTTTAGGATAAATACTATGTATTGGTTCTAAAGCAGAATAATAGTTAGGGCAAGGAAATGAGGGTTAAATGATTTGCCCTGTGTCACACATCTAAAAAGTGCCTGGGTCTAGATTTGAACTCAGGACCTCTCATCTCTAGGCCTGACTCTCTATCCACTGAGCCATCTTGTTGCTCTCCATAGTAACTTGGGCTGGGATACAGAGAGGGTAGCCTTTGCCCTTGATCTGGGCAATTATCTCTGTTTTATATAATTTTATTGAGTCAAATGGCTGATGAAATGAGTGGAGACTGAGCCAAGGAAGAATATATATACCTGACTTCTATTGACCTCTGTGGCTTTTTTCAGGTGCAATGACATTTGCAAAAACAAAAAGAAAAACATGATTGTTGACAAATTTCCCTTAAATAAAAAAGAAAACCTAGAGGAAAAAATAAGAACAGATAGCGAGTCCACAATGCATATAGGAGCTTAATGAATGTCTATTAGTTGACTGCTTGCCTCCAGAGGTTGCTCAATTCGATTTGAATACCTCTAATTGCTAAAAAGCTTTTCCTAAATACTAGTCCAAATTTGCCTCCTTACAAGCACAACTATCTGTCACTCCTGGTTCTATCCCAGGAGGCCCAACAAAACAAATCTAATCTCTTCTGCAAAGAACAAACTCTTCAAATAAAACATTTCCAGTTTCTCTGGTCAGCCTTCTTCAGGCATGACCCCTGAGCTCTCACCTCCTCACACTTTCTCTAGTATATTTATTATGTATTTTATAATTATTTTTACATATTTTATTTTCCTACATTTTGTAGGTGATTGTAAGCCCCTTAAGGGCAGAGAATGTCTCTTAGCTAGGCATCCAGTCCTGTTTCTATTGCTCTCTGTATAGTAGGCACTTAATGTTGCTTGTATTTGAATTGAAGTTGCTGGGCTAGAAAGATGGCAGACATACCTCTGATTATGGAATGGGACAACAAACAAGAGGACTAGGATAATTTTGGAGCCAAAGAGAAACGACTAAGCTTATTTTAATACTAAAAAACCACTGCATGTAATAAATATTTTATGTAATAAATAACCTAGGTAATTCCATATTTAGTATGTGAGAGGAGAAAGTAATTCTGTTACTGAAATTTTCTTCTGAACTCTTATTCCCATGGTTTTGGGAAATGCCCTTCTCAAAGCTGACTGTATAAAGGGACCACAGAGAACAGAGGCAGAGGAAGGGGTGGCAGACACCCAGAATGTGTACATCAGTGCAAAGACACATAATATGATGGAGGTTAGCGACTTTTCGTGTGTGTGTCATAGACCCCTTGCACAGTTTGGGGAAAGCTTTGGGCCCCTTCTCAAAATGATTTTAGGGAAAACATAAGAAAATAGAGTTCCCCTTTTACACAGAGACTGATACACGGTGGCACAATCGAATGTAATGGACTTCTCTACTAGCAGAAATGCAATGATGCAGGACAATTCTGAGGGACTCATGAGAAAGAACACTATCCACATCCAAAGAAAGAACTGTGGGAGCAGAAACACAGAAGAAAAACAACTTGATCCCATGGTTCGATGGGGATATGATTGGGGATGTAGACTCTAAATGATCACCCTAGTGCAACTATCAATAATATGGAAATAGGTCTTGATCAATGATACATGTAAAACCCAGTAGAACTGCTTGTTAGCTATGGAAGGAGGGTGGGAGGAGGGGAGGGAAAGAACATGAGTCATGTAACCATGGAAAAATAGTCTAAATTGATGAAATAAAAATTTTCAAATTAAAAAGAAAAGAAAATAGAGTTCTCAAAGTAATTTTTAAACTAGATTCACTGATTCTAGATTAAGAACTCCTATAAAGGCAAGTGCCTTTTCATGGTTAACTTCATATTTGAGGTTTTTGCTTCACCCAAGTATGGCCAAGTCTGAGGCTAGCTCTCACCCCTTTGGTTGCCAGACTCTTCCTGAAGCATCCTCTGTACCGAATGATGCCCACTCAGCCAACTGGCCAGACAGGGGTAGTCCAGGAAGCTGTCATCAGTCCTCCTCTTCAGAAGTAGCTAGAGACAGCCCTCCTGGGCTTTCTGAGGAGAGTGGAAAGTCAGAGCTGGGTCTCTAAGGAAAGAGAGGACATGCTGTGAGAACCGAGGGAGATGATGCATGAAACATTCATTGTAGATGGCGGTGTGTGGGACAACATGATGTAGTGATTAAGTATTTGAACAGGACACTCCAAACCATTGTAATCTACTTCTCCCTTTCCAGGTTTCTTGTACCTTACTTCCTAAAGACCACTTAACCTTCTAGCTGTTCCATGAGCAAGACATTCCATCTCTGGCTGTCCCCCATGCCTAGAATTCTCTCCCTTCCACATCTCGCCTGTTGACTACCCTGGCTTTCTTTAGAATCCCACCTCCTACAGGAAGCCTTCCCTGACCCCTCTTAATTCCAGTGTCTTTCCTCTGTTAATCATCTCCTATTTCTCTTATATAGAGCTTGCTTTATTTATATTTGTTTACATGTTGTCTTCCCCACTTGATTGTAAGCTTCTTGAGGGCAGGAACTATCTTTTGCCTCTTTTTCTATGCCCTGCATTTAGCACAGTGCCTGGCACATAGTGGGTGCCTAATAAGTGTGTTTATTTAATGGAACTGAATAGGCGCTCACTCCTCTGACATAGGTGGGCAACCAGTTTAGATTAAGCCTGTAGTTTTAGGAAATATTTTCAGTGGACAATATAATCTGGTGTGGATTTAAAAAATTAATATTCAATAACTAAATATTTTATAAAGTTTTATTAATAATAAACTAACATAAAAAAGCTAGAGAGAAAAGGTGCTAAACTCATCCAGCCTACTCCCAGGAGCAAAAGAGAGGGAGGGAGGAGTTACAGCCAACTATAAAACAATAACGTGACCAGGCAAACGTGGAGGTGCAGGAGAGATTAAAGGGAAATTTGGGAAAACTAAGGGAGTTATGGGGGATGAAGTCCAAGGTTCAAATTCTCCATTTATGCACTGGTCCCTTCTTTCCCACACCCCAACCAACAACACTTAAGACTCCCCCACCCTTATTGTCCTCTGCCTTAGCAGAAATGAAGAGAGAAAAGTGGGTGGCCTGCTTCTCCTGAGCTCTCTTCTCCTGGCCCTATCCTGGACATTTTGCTCAGCTCAAGTGACAAGCCAAAGACAGTGCGTCTGGGTGACCTTTAGAAAATCTGAAGCCTGGAAGCTTCTGCCCCCAGAAGCATCCCAGAAAGGAGATGTTTATACAAGGCAGGGGGTTGGGTCTCTTCTGTGGCTAGTCCCACCCCAACATCTTGCCCTGGGCGTAGGACCACAGGCCCTGAAAGGGCTCCTTTGCTCCCCCTTCCCACACTGGAATGCCTCCTCATTAGCAGAGGAATGAATTTTTGCTCCCCAGCAGGTTGCAAGGGGTTGAGACCAGGCCTGGCTCAGACTGCCCAGAGCCCTGGTGGATAGAGGAGTTTGCAGATTCCTGTGAGAGGCATTTTTGTTGTCTGAAAGCTGAGGGAGGAATGTCCAGAGACAATCTCTTTACAGATCAACCTGGAAATTCCCAGGGGATCTTGAATTATGGAAGAGTCACGGGAGACTGTGTTGAGAGGCAGGCTCATAACTCCTCATGGGTGACTAGAAATGCAAAATATGCCCGGAAAGGTTGTAAAAGGGAGAAACTAAGTAAATTAAAAAAGTAAAAAAACTAAGTAAAGTTAAAAAAATTAAAACTAAGTAAAGTTTAAAAAAAAGTGAAACTAAGAAGTGCCTATTGGCAATTATAGAGCACATTTGACATATTTTATCTTCTTGATACCCCACAACTTTGTGGATAGGTATTATTTATTCCTGTTTTTCAGATGAGGAAACTGGGGCCCAGGGAGTTTGTGTGACTTGCCCATGGTCATAAGTTCCAGAGGTGGAATAGGTCATCTTGACTCCAAACCCAGGGCTCTCTACCCAGTAAACCAAATTACTTTGGGGGTCTTCTCTTTCCCAGCTCTGGGTTCCTCCATTCCTATCAGGATGCAGCTTGGCTTTGGGGTCTTCTCTTTCCCAGCACTGGGCTCCTCCATTCCCATCAGGATGGAGCTTGGTTTTGGAGTCTTCTTTTTCCCAGCACTGGGCTTCCTCCATTCTTATGAGGATGCAGCTTGGCTTTAGAGTCTTCTCTTTCCCAGCTCTGGGCTCCTCCATTCCTATCAGAATGGAGCTTGGTTTAGGCAAGCAGGTTGGCTGCTTTATTTCCCAGATGAGGGCAGATAAGGGAGAGGAACACTGTCTAATTAGAATAAAAGAAACACCAAGTAACCTCTTTGGCTGCTGATCTATAGCTTATGTTTATTTTTTAGATTAAGTTCATTTATTTTAATTAATTAATTTAGAATGTTTTTCCATGGTTACATGATAGTCTATAGCTTATAGAGAAGAAGTTGAATTGCAGTAGTATTGATGAGATAGAAGGTTTTAGCATTCACAACTTCCCTAAATAGTCAATATTTTGTTGTTTATGGAGATGATGGGGTTCATAGAGTGCTCCTCATGAATGCTGTATTCCATCCTTTTTCTGTGCCTTCCTTTTACACCTGACATTGGCTTCTTTCTCTTGCTAAACAAATCATCCAAGGCCTACTAGCTTATCAGCTATTTTTTAGGTGACATAAAAACTTTTAAAAATCATTTTTATAAAATTCTGAGTCTCCCATGAAGCCTTCCATGCTCCTTCTCATAGATCTCCCTCCTCTGGTGAATTCCTCTTACATTGGATTGTGTACCATCCCAGGTTGTTTGTTGCTATTTTATTTAATGGGGAGTTGAATGAGTGTAAAGAATCTAAGTTCCTTAAGGATTTCTGCTTGTTCCTGTGCTTTTTACCATTTTCTCAATGATACAGATGAAGGGAGAATGGAATGATAATTGAACTTTTATACGGCATATGTTTATAAGAAGGGCTTTGTTTTTCTTGCTTTTTCAATGGAGGGGGGGGAGTAGAAGGAAGAAAAAGCAAATTTTCATTTGAAAAAAAATCAATTAAAAAAACTCGCATATGGCAGCTGAGAGGAAGGAGAGTGAGCATGTTGGATAATAAAATTTGGATTTGAATTTAATAGGAATAAAAACCAAATCTACATTTGGTTAAAAAAAACTGTATCGGGGCAGCTGGGTAGCTCAGTGGAGTGAGAGTCAGGCCTAGAGACAGGAGGTCCTAGGTTCAAACCCGGCCTCAGCCACTTCCCAGCTGTGTGACCCTGGGCAAGTCACTTGACCCCCATGGCCCACCCTTACCACTCTTCCACCTATGAGAAAATACACCGAAGTATAAGGGTTTAAAAAAAAAACTGTATCATCATTATAATGAAAGCTAACACAGTACTTACTATCTGACACTCACTGTGCTAAGTGTTTTACAAATATTGACCTACCTTGGGAGGTAGGTACTAGTAGTATCCTCGTTTTATAGATGAGGAAATTGAGGCAGACAGAGGTTAAGTGACTTATGTAGGGTCTTATAGCTAAGAAGTATTTGATACTAGATTCAAATCCAGACCTTCCTGGCTCCAGGCCCATAGTTAATGCTATCCAGCTATGTGAGGACAGGATGGGGAGGCACGTCTAGACATCAGTTCTTGGAAAAGATTCGCATGGGTGGGTTTTAGAGGTCCAGAAACTTAATATGAATGAACAGTGTGATTAAGCTGCCTCAAAGTAGCGTGACATTGTTCCTGGGACCTGGTGGCACCATATAGCTCTTCATGTCTGGGGATTAATGCTTTAGGAAGAAAGTGAACGAGGTGGAGAGTTCAGAAAAGGATGATTAGACAAAAGGAAATGAAGATATGTAGTTTGGAGAAAGCAAGACTAAGGTGGTGCTAACATCTTGCTGACTCTCTGAAGGTCTGCCATGGGGAAGAAGAGTGAGACTCGTTTGTAACCATGGACCATGCAATGCAAAGCAGCAGATTTAGGTTTGATGAAAACTTCCCAACAATTAAAAGGGAAATAAGAATGGGATGAGCTGCCTCGGGATGTGGAGGTCTTCCTGCAGACTGGATGACCCCATGTCACCTATTTTGTGGCACAGAATTCTTGTTTAGGTGTGGGATGGACTCTGTAGCCTCTGAGGTCTCTCCACCTCTGAGAATGCAACTTTGTGATTCTGTTCCTATAGCCCTTGGGGACAAAGAGGGAAGTAAAATGATGGACTATGTTCTCTTTCCCTTCTTGGATAGAGCAGCACTTGAAGGTACAAATGCTGCCCCGAGGCCAGAATCGGGGCCCAAGGAGCCCCAGGCTTGGGGTGCAGATAGCAGATGAGAGCCAAGTGAGAACATTCTGGGGGCCCAGAAGCAGTCAATGAGCAACAGGCCAATTGGCAGACTCACCTTCTCTGCCTTGAGGGACTTTGCTCCTGTTGCTAACAACAGACATGGATCATGTAAATAAAACACAGACACAAGCAGACACATACTTGGGTATTGAGAGTTGGAGAGAATTGTTGAGATGGAGGTGGGAAGGAACTGAAAAGCAGGATTGAATTCTAGAGATGAGTGGCTACTTTGCTTCTGGGCCCTCCTTCCCCCTGCCTTTGGGGGCCTGGGGTGGGAGGGGAGAATGTCAGAGCAGTAGGTTAGGGGTGTCTCCTTTGTTAGTAATACCTTTTGAGTGAATATTTCTGCTGCGGCACAAAGTAGTCTTAAAGACCAGGGCTTGAGCCTTTCACATTCCTGGCACTTGGGCTGGGGTTTGTGTTGTAGGTACTTTCTTTGTCACAAACTAGCAGGTTTTGGTCACATTTTGGTCCTTTGGGATCCCCTCAAAGGCCCTTTCTTGGCCATGAACATCACTGTTGCTTAACCCAGATGACCACATCTAAATATTTGCAAAATGAGATTTCCTTGATAGCTGGTGCACCATTCACTCATCCTGCAGACTTCATTCACAGTGGGAATCGGTCTCCGGAAATGTGGATCTCGTCTCACCAGGCATAGATTTTTATCATTTGTGAGGAATGAGAGAGTTTGGGCTTAGATGGACACATCCAGAAGCTTCCCGGTGGCCACCTCAGAGAACGTAATTAAGGAGGCTGTGGAGCGTTCTTTGGAAAGATAAAAAAAAAAGAAAGTTAAAAGGAAAGAGGGGAGTTGTATGTCTTCCTCCCTGGACATCATCAGCCTCTTTTATGACTATTGAAAAAAAATGTACAAATCCATCTGGTGGTAGCTATAATGTGGTACCTACTATGGGTACATGGAGTTTTGAGTACCTCATTCATGCATCACTCAGATGTTTTATAGAGTGTTTCAGGAGGTGAAACTAAGGTAGGACAGCCTGGCCTTAAACCTGGGCAGACTTCTTATTGACCCAAGGACTGTTCTCCCAGATAGCCACCCTCTCTGTCTTGGGAGAGAAAGGAGATTGGTTGACTTAAACCAAGATCCGCCATATTGGTTCGATCCAGGGCATGCTGCTCCAAGGTTATGGGACTTTACTAACGTTGGGATGGTGAGGAGTTAAAGACAAAACAAACATACAAAAATTGGGGGATTTGTGCCTCAATTTTATTGAGGCCAATAAAAACCTGTATAATATTTTCATTTTATTTAGGGTTTTAAAGGTTTAAAGCCTTTCCTCATAACAACCTCATGAAGTTGATAGTATAAATAGAATCACACATTTAGAACTAGAAGGGACCATAAAGATAATTTATTCTTTTATTTTGAAGAGGAGGAAGCTCAGGCCCTGAGAAGGGAAGGGACTTACCCAAAGATTTATTTTCAGGTTCAGAAGCTGTAGCAGGTTCAAGGGTCAGAAGTTGCCAAGAGACAAATGGACTTGGGAGGCAGTAGGAGTCTCTTTTAGGTCTTTTTTTTTTTAAATTAAAAACAAACAAACAAACAACCTTTACCTTCTGTCTTAGAATCAATACTATGTATTGATTCCAAGGCAGAAGACTGTTAAGGGCTAGGCAGTGAGGGTTAAGTGACTTGCCCAAGTTCACACAGTTAGGAAGCATCTGATATCACAGATATCACAGACCTCCTATCTCCAGGCCTGGCTTTCTATCCACTGAGTTACTTACTGTATCTCCCTTCCCCAAGAAGACTTTAAGTAGAGGGTAGACGATGGCTTGTTGGGTATATTATGGATGTGAGGTTCTTTTTTCCATATGGATTGGACTCCATGATGACTGAAGACTCTTCTTCCGTCTCTGAAATTCTGTGGCTTTGAGCTTAGAGCCTGGGTGAAGACTTTAAGCAGAGGTCATTGGGATGAGAAGATGAAGTGAAAACAGAGCTTGGGTTTGGGAGCTGTGGCATTAGATCCATTTTATAAATAAAGAAAATGGAGCCCAGAGATTTCAAGTGCTCCGTCTGGGATCCTATGGCTAGCTAGATTGTATTCATGAAGTGTTTAGCACTGTGCCTGTCACCTAGTAGGCACTATATAAATGCAACTGCCTTTATGATCACAGTAATTATGCTTTCCACTTGTCATGCCCCCAAAACTTCATTGAAGCAAGCATATAAATCACTAAGATGTCCCTAAACGTGTTTGACATCACAAGAACATCAAACTGGAATAGATTTTGTACCATATTCAAACACATTGTCTCAAGGTACATCCCATTAAATTTAATATACATATAATTTTTTTTAATCATCACTATTTGTCTTAGAATCAATACTTTCTAAGACAGAAGAGCAGTGAGGCCTAGGCAATGGGGGTTAAGTGACTTACCCAGGATCACCCAGCTAGGAAATGTCTGAAACCAAATTTTAACCCAGGACCTCCCATCTCTAGGTCTACCTCTCAATCCACTAAGCCACCAAGCTGGCTCATCCATAAAGTTTTCTGCAATTTCCCTGCACTTTTGGAGAAAAAGGTACTCTGTCATTCACGTGCTATTTGCTTTGTACACCAGCAGTCATGGTGCTTTGGTGGCTGTCCCTGACATAATCCAAGACAGATTTGGTGATTAGATTGTTGGCTTCTTCACTGATGAGTTTGATACTCTGTACAACACCATGAAAATCACATGTCCAATGCTGCTGTATTTGCTGTGGGTGTTTTCCCAAATAATAGTTATTATTATTTGGGGCAGCTAGGTGGTTCAATGGATAGAGACTCAAGCCTGGAGATGGGAGGACCTGGGTTCAAATTTGACTTCAAACACTTAATAGCTGTGTGACCTTGGGCCAGTCACTTAATCCTCATTACCTAGCCCTTACCGCTCTTTTGCTTTAGAACCCATACATAATATATTGATTCTAAGATGAAAGGCAAGTTTAAAAATAATAATAAATAATAATTAGGGGACTAGCTAGTCCTTGCTGCTTTTCTGCCTTAAAACCAATACACAGTAATGATTGTAAGCCAGAAGGCAAGTGTTTTAAAAATAATAATAATAATAATAATAGCTATATTAGTCAGAGCAGATACTCAAACTAGGACTCCTGGTTCCAAGACCAGTGTTCTTTCTGCCATTTTTTAGGGGGAAGCAGGGGTTCTGGGTCTACGATTTTATCCGTGTCAGAAGCTCCCAAGGAGCAAGCTCCCTCTATGAATATGGACCAGCATCTCCTCTAAAAGAAGTCTTAGGGCTTTTCCTGGGGCACTAAGAGGAAAAGGTCGCAAAGCCAGTAGTTTCAGAGGTGGGACTTAAACATGGGTTTAGAGGGTGGCTCTCTACTATGTTGTACTGCTTCTCCCAGTACATCATCCCATATTATGTAACATTCTATTTTTCCACGCATCTGATTTAAACATATGCCCTCGTGACTCCTGAGATTGAATTTAGGATCCATTGAGGTAGCCAGGCAACCTTGGGGGTATTAAGAATTGGTGTCCTAGTGATGAGGTTCTTAACTCTCTTCTTTGGGGCTTGGAAGGACACCTGAACTCTAGTCGGATATAATAGGTCACCCTGACCACCTCTAGGTCAGAATCTGTGATGTTTACACCCTACCCATCCACAAGACAAAGAGGTAGTTTGTGANGAGAAGAAAATGACAAACTACTTCAGTATTTTTGCTAAGGAAACTCCCGTTTGCCTCAGTTTCTCTATCTGTAAAGTGAGCTGGAGAAGAAAATGGCAAACTACTCTAGTGTCTTTGCTAAGAAAAATCCTCAAATGGGATCATGGGCTTGGACATGACTGTAAAACAAAAGGAGAGATTATAATGGGAAAACAGAGTGAGCATGGTGTGATAGCTGAGACCCCAGACCCAGAGACAGAAAGGGCTGTCTTGGCACTAGCTTTGAGGCCATGGACAAGTCATGCATACTGAGTCTCAGTGTTGTGAGTCTTAAATGAGAGCTCATATGGCAAGTGCCTGGCTGCCTTGAATGCACTAAAGGAATGTCAATTCTTTTTCCAACTTTTAGGATGACTTTTTCCTCTGGAATGAGATAGAATAAATCTTCTAACAGAGGTTCTTCATTTTTGGTGTGTCATGGATCCCTTGGGTAGTTTAGGAAAGCCTGTAGAACCTGAGAGCAGAATCGTGTTTTTTAAATAATTGAAGGGAATGGGGGCAACGAGGTGGCTCAGTGAGTAGAGAGCCAGACCTGGAGATGGAAAATCTTGGGTTCAAATTTGGCCTCAAGACAATTCCTATCATTGTTACCCTGGGTAAGTCACTTAACCCCAGTTACCTTGGGATCAATATTTAGAATCAATTCTAAGGGAGAAGGTAAAGGTTTTAAAAAAATTTGAAGGAAATGCTTAATTTCACTTGGGGGTTAGTGAAATTAAAGATTTTATTTTTTCTCCACTCAAGTTCACAGGTCTATAAGCTTTAGGTTAAAAGCCCCTGTTCTAATATATTATAACATTTCAAATATTCAAGGATACTTATATCTTCTGTAACATTTATTTTCCAGGTTAAACTCCCTGAGTGCCTTCAACGGAACCAAATTTTTTTTTTAATTTCTCATTTTCATGCCTTTGTTTTAGGCTCCTTTGCTGATCTTTTCTTTTTTCTTTTTTCTCTACAAATAATCCTGAGAAGAAATTTTTTAAAATTAATTTTAAATGGACTCTCATGAGACTTTGAAGAGTTCAAATTCACATTTGAAGTGCTCATCACACTCCGGTATCCACTCTTTTCCAAGGTTGTGGACTTTGCATCTGTAGACAATGTTTTATCCTCATGACAATTTTCTTCATTCTTGCTTGAGAGACACTCAAAGAACTTGGCTCCATTCATTTACTATGCCTATGTTCTGTTCTAGCTCATATTTCCTTTTTTGTTCTGTATTAGATGTATTAGTTCTATTGAACTAATATTGAATGTACATCTAATGTGAACAGGTACCAGGCAGATAGGATGATTGATCGTCAGCCTTTCCCTAAAGTTGTCTGGCAAATAGGAGCCTACTGCCACTGGGAGCATCCTATTCCACTTTGGGACCATTCTCATTGAAAGCTTTGACTTTGCTTTTTATCATCAAGCCAAGGGCAGCTAGGTGACCCATGTAGTGACTTTCAACTTAGAGTCCATGAATTCAAATGTGACCTCAGACACGTACTAACTGTATGATCCTGTCCAAGTCACTTAACCCTGCTTGCCTTTAAAAAACCCATTAAGCTGAAATTTGTCTCTTGCAACTTTGATTTACTGGTCCTAGTTTCACCCTTTGTTGCAAATTTGATTGCTCTTCAAATCTCTAGTTTTCATCATGCCCCCAGTGTGTTCATTGGTTTATTTTTTGGGCTTCTTCTTGTGTGGCATAGTCTCTAGTACCATAGCAGTTAGTCTTCTATTTATACATGAGGAAACCAAGACCCAGGGTGGTTAAATGATTTGCCCCAAAGTCATACAGTTAGTATTTGACTTGAACCTGGTTTTTCTAATTCTAATTTTGTTGGCTTTTCCATCATACCATTGTGCCTTCTCTCAAGTTCTGTCTTTAAATGCCTCTTTCAGGTTTGAAGTAGACCCTGGATTTGCTTTTGGATCAGTGGAGCTCAGGCATAGTAGGTTCTTCCAAGCTGGAAATATGTCAAATGTAGGTCAAGGGATAAGCTCTGTGTCCGCCTAGCTTAGTGTGGAGAAGGCTGGTCACCAGGAGATGGTGGGTTTTTTTTTTTTTTTGGCAATTCAGGAAGACAAAGGCATTTAGGACTATATGGAAGGCGTTTCAATGGAAGGAATATGGAGAATAATGAAATTCCTAAATCCTTGAAAGATTTAGTGAAGTATAACTAGTCATGAGGAGGACCAGGAAAGAGATTAAGAATGGTTCATTGTGAGTCATCCCCAAGACTAATAAAATTCCAGCTCTGACGGGAGCAGAGGTATGTATCAGTAATGATCTTGCCACCCAGCTCTCACAGACCACTCACTCTACTTTGGGATTCCTTAATTGCCTTTATTATGTTGGGTGTTATAGCTCTCTATGGTGGCATTTTATTTCCCCACTGGAAAGTAAAGTCCTTGAGAATAGAGCACATGGTGCTTAGCTTGATTTTGTAGCTTCTTCAGTGCCTACCCCAGTGTCATGTACACAGCAGGCATTTAATAAAAAATAACTAATGTTTGCTGAGTATTTAACTCTCAGCTCAGAGGCCTTATACAAATGTAGGCAGAACAAAATTAAAATATAATTTGGAAGTACTTTGATGGCATTGTTTCCAGCCTTCTCATCAAGCATGCAATCAGTGATCTTCCTAAAATGTGTTATTCAGAATGGAATCAAATCCTCAAAATGAGGGATGATAAAGGCAGAAAATAAAAAAAAAATTCTCACCCCCACCCAAAAATAAATAATTAAATGTGTGTGTGTGTGTGTGTGTGTGTTTTATATATATATATAAATAATTGGGAGATGTTTGACAAAGTAAAGAACACAACAAAAAGTTTATTGGGATTAGTGGTGTGCTAAGGGATTTCTAATTGAGTTTGGCACCACTACTCTAAAGTTTCCAAAGGGCTTTAACACATATTGCCTCACTTAACTGGATGAATGGTACTTGACAATGATAATAGGGATTCTGAGAGAATGAGGTTGAAAATTGGTAGGATTTTAGCCAGATGATAAAGGACCTGAAAATTAGGTAGAGGCATTTGAACTTCATATAATATGTAGTTGGGAACCAATCATTGTAAATTGGTGAGCAGGGGAATGACATAATCAAAGTAATGCCTTAAGCAGATTAGTTTAAAAGTGAGTTAAGAAGGAAGAGACTGGAGGCAGAGAGAGAAAAGAATTATAAATTTAGAGGTAGAAAGCACATTGGTGATCACTTTGTTCAACTTCCTTATTTTCCCTATGAGAAAAGTGAGGTCCAAAGAGTTTAAATGATTTGCTCAAGGTCACAAAGGAAGTAATTTGGCAGGACAGGGATCAAATCCAAGTCCTTTGAGTTGAAGCCTACTATTCTTTCCTCCTTACCTCACTATGATTCAGAGTTTACACACTAAAATCCTATTTGAAACCAGAAACTATTGCCCAAACTGGGGTCTGGGGTTCCTGAGCCCAGTTTGGTCCTCCAGAACCTTATTAGTTTGAAGAACTGGCAGTAGTCCAAGTATAAAGTGATGAAGACCTATAAAGGGTTGGGGGTGGGGGTTCATGATGGTAGGAATAGAAAGAAAGGGCCTCATTAAGGAACATTACATAAATAAAACAATAATTTAGCACCTTAAAGTTTGCAAAGCATTTTCTTTATAGCAGGCCTTTGGGATAGGTAGTTTAGACATTACCACCCCCATCGTCTGATGTTAAGTTTTAGATCAAGACCTTGAACCTACCCCCTTCTGATTACAAAGAACAATAATCTGGAGCTAGAGATTGTCCAGAGGTGGATGACCAGCATGGGGAAGGGATTCAAGATCATGCCATATGAGAACTCATTAAAGGTAGTGCAATATTTAGCCTGAAATGGAGAAAGCAGACTGATTTTCTCTCTCTCACTTCCCCCAGAAGCTGTTCCTAATACATCACTGTATTTCTGGACTGTGTCTAGTCATTCTGGGAGATGACCAGTGTATGCTGCTGCTGGCTTTGCTAGTAGCCCCTTTTCTTGTGGTTTGTTTGAGGGTTTTCTTATACTGTACATGGTCTATTTTACAAATCTCTCACCAATGTGCTTCTCCCTATAGTTATCAGTTGATATCTAATAGTCAGGAAGACACTTAACTTTTTTCAAAACCCTTACCTTCTGTCTTAGAATAGATATTATTCTAATAGTATTTCTATACTATTATTCTAATAGTATTACTATACTATTATTATTCTAATAGTAATACTAATAGTATTGATTCCAAGGAAGAAGAGTGGTAAGGACTAGGCAGTTGGAGTTAAGTGACTTGCTCTAGATCACAGAGTTGGAAAATGTCTGAGGCCAGATTTGAACCAGGGTTCTAACTCAAGGCCTGGCTCTCTATCCATTGAGCCATCTAGCTGCCCCATAATTGACTTTTAGAAATGGGTATATTTACTCTTCTGATAAAGTTGGTACAGAATATCCCCTTAAAAGTCTGTGACATACTCATACAAAAGTATTAGAGAATTCAGAGGAAAGCAGGCTCAAGTATAGGGCCCATGTGGCAAAGTTACTCAGAAGTACTCTTGCTTGAATCTCTAAAATGGTTCCTCTTTGGTGCTCTGTAGTACTCTTTGTAGAGTCTTGAATCTTCCCAATCTCATCTTGCCCGGTCTGTCCTTGGCTCCTATTGCCAACAACTATCCTGGGATGATGTTAGAACAACATGGGAAATCCCTTCAAAGTTCACAAGGTCATCTTCCAGAGATGGGTTGGGGAGGAGACCAAGATGGAAACTAGGATTTGGGTCTCTTCTCAGAGATTTTGACTAGAATTGTCCACTCTTGGCTTATCACTAGCTCAAATCTCTAGCTTACTTATTTGTAGACAATCCTGTGGCCAAGTTTCCTCAGCCAAGTCAATACACTTTGCATTCAACATCAGTCCAGTTTATCCATAATTTTTAAGAACATCAGAACTGATCAAAAAAACCAAACTGATCAAAGACTTTTTTTGGTACTTAGTCTGAAAACTATGATTGAGTGCTCCATTGATTCAGCTGGAGGTGGCCAGCCTTTGTGTATTCTTAGTTAAGAATTAAGAGCTAAGTTCTTACCTGGCTAAAATATCAAGACCTAGCCTCTGCTCACTTATTTTAAATAGTATGAGGGTAATTGTCTATGTGGATATCCACTTCCTCCTTTCATAGGTTCCCAGAGCCCAACATCCATTTATTTTTCCAAGACTTCTCATAGAGAGTAGAGAGTGGTGACCCAGAGTGAGGGAGACTAAAGAGCACATACAATGAGAACTTGGCAGGGGAGGGGATGTGGGGAAGGCCAAGGGACTTATTTCTTTGCATTATTTATTTTTTAAACTTGCTGTTCCCTTTCTCTAGATTCCCTAAGAACCCTGCTACATACTGGTGAGTTGTTCCAAAGGGCCCTGTACTCACAGACTGCTTTTGTTGAGAGCAGATCCTAGGCATAGAACTGGAAGAGACCTTAGATAATATCTAACCAGTCCTCTTCACATTAGAAGCCTAGATCAGGGAAATGACATGAGGTCTCATGGTAACAAAAGCTTAGAACCCAGGTTGTAGGGCTCTTTCTATTACATAATTTCTTTTCTTCATAGTCTCTTTACACATATTTGTGCAGTTTATTGTACAAATTGTAGAATATACTGAGAAATCCAGATATCTGACAGCTATCAATTCCCAACATTGGGGATACAAGGGAATTGATGAAAAAATTAATACAATTAATTGTGTGTGTGTGTGAGAGAGGGGGGGGTGAGGGATGATGGAAAAGGGGGGACAGAAAGAGGAGAGGGAAGAGAGGAAGGGGAGAGATTGTATTTGGTTGGTAAAAAAGGGGGTGGAAATAGTTTTCTGAAGCTCTATACATCCCTCTGTGTCATTACTACTAAGTTGGATATGCCTTGCTTCAGGCTAAGTCAGAGACTGAGTAGGTTGCATGTTGTAAAATCAGATAAAAGATTGCCATGTGGAAGTCTTCACATTTCAGCTGCCAAGCACTGCCCAAACAAAGCTTGATTGAAAGTGATGGTGGTGATGGTGGGAGGTTGGGGCTGACACCTGGGACAGGTGTATTTTAGGCACCTACTATGTGTGTCAGGCGCTTGGCTAAGCACAAAACAGCCCCTGCCTTCAAGGACCTCACAATTAAGGGGAAGACAATATACAAATGACACCTTAAACAAGCTCTATCTAGGATAAATGGGATACAAAGAGAAGGAAGGCATTGGCATTAAAGGGGATTGGGAAAGGCTTCCTATAGAAGGTGGAATTTTAGCTGGGAGCTGAAGGAAGACTGAGGCTGAGATGAGGAAGGAGAACATTGCAGGGATGAGGGACAACCACTGAAAGTGCTCCAAGCTGAGAAATGAGGGCTTTGTTGGGTGTCACCAATAGGGAGCAGTACCATTTGGACCCCAAAGCTGGTCTCAGTCATCAGGTTTCCTTGGGTACAGATCTAGAGGAATGGTATCCTTTTTGAAGATGCTTCACAGTGATGGAGGTTTAAGACTATCCAGCTGGAGCAGATTGTTTCTTCTCCATCTCTTCCTTGCTTGGGTCCATCTGGCAGGACCTCCATTTTGCCATAGCTGGTTCTGCAGGACTGAAGTGGGTCTGACGTTGGGTCCTCTTGACGTCTTGAGTCTGGCAATGTCTCTACACTTCATGTTGTGGAATGTTGCCATTTTATTTTCAGGAGAATGTGTGAAAAGGACCTCTGATAAGGATAAGATGTGATCCATCTGCTCAGGTTGTGAGCAGTCTTCATGACTATTTGGATGATGGCAATATCGAGGGCAGGGATGGAGAAGGGAAGTGTACATGCCTAGATACTTTGGACAGGTCTGTGCTTGGGATTTTTTTAGGCCTGGGCCCTGGCCTCTGGCAGTCTAGGAGAGGAGAATCTCCGGGTGGCCAATATGTCCAATTTCCTGAGGGTAAATGGCTCGCTCTGTGTTTGGCAGTAGACACATTCTCCATTTAAGGGAAAGGGGTCTCTAATCTCCTAGGCCCCGGGTGTGAATGGGCTGACTAAAGACTCCCTGTGGCCTTTGCTGGATATACTTGTGCAATGAGATCATTCCAAAATCACATTCCTATTAAATTATATTTCACTTAGGACATAAAGCTGGATTTGAGTAAGAGCATTGGCACCGAAACTCAGGGCTCATCACAACAAGGCTTAGAACTGGGCAGAAATTAGGCTGGGGATAAACAGCTTTTCTCCTGAAAGAAAGAAGGAGAGAGAGAGAAAGAAAACAGTTGTTATATAGGATTTTCATTTTTAAACTGCTGGACCATCAGCATGCCCAGAGATTCTAGATTGCTACCTGAGATGAAATACATATAAAAGTTTTTTTAAATGTCCTCTACACTGGGAAATGTTTAATAAAATAAATGAAAATAAAGTATAACAATGTTAATTTGTAGATTTCTCACTCAATAACCCCTTTTAAAAAGAAAACAAAATTCTTACCTTCTGCTTTAGAATCAATATTGTATTTTAGTTCCAAGACAGAAGAGCAGTAAGGGCTAGGCAATGAGGGTGAAGGGACTTGCCCAGGATCAAACAGCCAGGAAGTGTCTGAGGCAAGATATGAACTTAGAACTTCCTATCTCTAGACCTGACTCTCATCTCACTAGCTGCCCCTGAATGTGGCCTCCTTTGGCATTGCAAGAGTTAAAATTTAGGTTTTATGCTAAATATGAGAATTCTAAAGTGATATTGTGGTCGCTGATTTAAAAATATTGTAGCTTAAGTCAAAATGACTTTTAGCAGCTTTATTTTCAAAGAGGTGGAAAGAGTGAAAGTAGAAAAATGTAGATAAACAGATTCTAATAAGCCTAACAACCCTTTTCTTGAGAAGCCAGGCTCAACCTCAACAGGGCTTCCTGTTTCCATATGGATTTCCTGGTAATCCTCAGCCAGAAGTCCTGGTGGTGTCTTTAGCCAGGGTTCCACCAGCACAGCCTCCTCCAAAGCCAAGGCAGGAATCTCTGGAACCAATCTCTCCAGAAGCCAGGAAAGGAATGAATCTCGACCATGCTGGTCTCTTCTTTTTATCTTCCTATTTTCCAGGTCACTTCCTATCACTCCTCCTTTTTCACAGAAGCCAATGGCTCTCTTTCAATTTGCCTAGCACTGCCCAAGGAATGGGGCAATGACCTTTGGAGGTACGAGTTTACTATAGTAAATGACTCATATTTAATGGTAAGTAGAGATACTTTAAGTTCTTGATCTGATTAGCTAATAATAGGCAAGGAGACTTAATCCTATTTTCACAGCATCACTGATGTACAGGATAGATTATTGGACTTGGAGTCAAGGTCTGGATTTGAATCCCACTTCAGGTCAGGTACTTCCTAGTTATCTGGCTCTAGGCACCCTTCTTCTCCCTGAGCCTCAATTTCCTTGTAAAATGAGGGAGTTAGATTTGAAGAATACCTCAGGTCCCTTCCTGCTCTAAATTTATAATCCTATGGTTAGGGTTAAATACATTTATCAATACTATAGAAAATTTTCAGGAACAGTGTGGATAGGACTTGGCAAAAATTTCTCTTGGGGCTCAGAATTTAATTTTAATTAATTTTTTTAAATTTTATTTAAACATCTTTTCCATGGTTACATGATTTTTGTTGTCTCTCTCCCTTCTTCCCCCCCCCCCCCCAGATTGGACAGCAATTCCACTGGTTATACATATTTCCATATTATTCACACTTGTAAGAGAGTCATCTTTTAAAACCAAAACCCCAAATCCTATACTCATATGAGCAAGTCATAGATCATGTTTTTCTTCTGAATTTCTACTCCCACAGTTATTTCTCTAGCTGTGGATGGTCTTCTTTGTCATAAGTCCCTCAGAACTGTCCTGGGTCATTGTGTTGCTATTAGTGGGACTCAGAATTCTAAATGAATATTTAAATTTAAAAAAAATTTTAAATATTTAAATAAATGGTCATAGATTAACTTCACAATGCTTCATTGATAAGCTTTATCAAACAGCACTGGCAGCTCCCTTAACTAAAGAGATTCTTACAGGTCAGGTTTGAAAAGGGAATGAAATTAGTCCCCCATCTACCAGCTAAGAATAGGTTTATCAAGCCGTAGGCTGGCATGGATACTCATCAAGGGTGTTGAACTGGTTCAGGCCATCTCAGCCTACCATGTCTCCACACAGAAAGTAACTGGGATGATCGGTGGTGATTAACCAGTGGGACATCAGCCAAGTCTGAGGGAGCTACTCTTGCCTTTAGACCACTGGGAAGTCATCCAAAGGGCTGAAGCTTTAGCCCACTGGACCTGTCAAGTCCCAGGCAACTTCCTTGACTTTAAGCAAAAAGATTATATTCTACATATAGCCTCTACAATGGTAGATATTGCTCCTACCTCACCAACCCTATGATTATAATCTTAGACCTGGAAGGGAACTTAGAGATTCACAAGATGAATTTAGGCAAACTCAACACCCTATCTCAAATGTATTCCCACAAGCTACTAACCTCCCCTTATCTGGGATACTGTTTTTTCTTGACTCTTCCTCTGTTTGGATGCCACCTCCCCTGGGACGCCCTCTGTGATTTCTTCCCCAGTTGTTTCCTTCCCCAAATAATATGAATATGGATATTATTTGCCTTTTCCCCCTTCCTCCATGGGATGTAAACTTTTCGAAGGCAAGCGCGCCATGATGGTTTTGTTTGGTTGGACCAGGTAGCCCCAGCATAGGGTGTCTGGTGCATAATAGGTCCTCAGCAAATTCAAATTTGAAATGGATCCTCTCTCAGGGAACATGATCTCAGGATCTGTTTCTGGGATCTAGGAGGAAGGAGCCTTCCAGGCAGGAAGGGCTCCATAGTGGCTCCTTACCTTAGTAGAGACTCATGTCTGTATCATCTCTTACAGCTTAGAAAGGGCTTTACTTGGGAGCCAGTCAGTAGGTAGGATAATCCCATTTCACAGATGGAGGCATGGAGGTTTAAGTGGTGAAATGGGTTGTCCTTGTTAGCTCAAACAGCTAGCAACATTTGAACCCAGATCTGCGAATTCCAAGTCCTATCCTTCTTCTTCCACTAAAGAGGGCTTCCTTGCTAGTTGGGGAGTGTCAGCATGCAGAGGGGAGTAGGGAGTGCCAGGGTACCCGGCCCTGAGTCCATCCCACTTGCCCCCATGGCCAGCCCCCCAGGATAAGAACAGAAGCTCATTGGTGAGTCAGGAACATCCCTGTCTTTGAGAATTACTACCAAGGGGCAGCGAGGTGGCTCAGGGGATAGAGACAAGATGGGATGTTCTGGGTTCAATTTTGGCCTCAGATAATTCCTAGGTAAATGACCCTGGGTAAAATCACTTAACTAGCCCTTACCCTTCTGTTTTAGAGTTGTTACTAGGAGAGAGACAGAGAGTGTGAGGGAAAGAGGGAGAAGGAGAAGGAAAGAGGGAGAAAAAGAAAGAGAAGGGAGAGAGCGGTAGGAGAAGAGAAAAAGGAGAGAGAGGAGTTAATAAAATTTAAATTATGATAGCCCTCTCCCTTTTTTTTTTTTTCATCTGAGAAAGCTGAGTTCTTCGGGGATTTTCAAAGGTCTTTTTTTCTTGTTGCCTTAGTAACTGAGACTATAAACAACACAATGTTTTGTGTTTGAGGAATCTGCACTTGGGGCACTTGAGCCTTCCTGGCTTGGGAGCTGTTTTCTCAAAGCAATACCCTCATTGAGGGGGGCACAGGTGGACCTAAGGAGGAGTGGTCTGGGGCTCCCGGGCTCCTGGGGGGGAAGGGCGAAGGATGACCTCCACAGCCTGACTCTGCCTTCCAGACTGGCCCGTCCTGCCTATGCCTGGGTTGTTTTCTGTGGTCAGAAAATGAGACTGGAGGAGAATGTCTGCAAGGATGCATTTCCCATCTCATTCCAGCCCAATCAGTGCAGGCAGCTTCCTGGCTAGATCCGGATTTTCTCCTCCTGGACAACTCAGGCCTCCCAACCCTTCCCTAGATAGGTTCCCAACAGCTGCTTTGCTCCCCAATGTCCATTAAATAAAGGAAAGGAAAGGAAAGGAAAGGAAAAGCTTAAACTCTTCAAAGTGGGATTTAGAGATCATTTGAATTGACCCCCTTTTCCCCTCCATCTTTTTATAGAGGAGGAAATTTGAAGCTCAGAGAGGAGAGACAACTTGTCTAATGTTAAAAAAATAATAATAAATAGTGAAGCTGGGATTTGAACCTGGGTCTTTGGACTCCCAATTCAATGTTGTTTACTCATGTGTTTCTATATAATTTATGTCCTTGACTGAAGAATGATGTATATATTTTTCCTGTGGCCAGAAACCCTCTGATTTTGTTCTTTCCTATTGTTGGGGCTCTGTATTAATTTTCTTTTTAATCCTTACCTTCTGTTTTAGAATCAGTACTGTGTATTGGTTCCAAGGCAGAAGAGCAATAAGGATTAGACAATGGGGGTACAGCTAGGAAGTGCCTGAGGCCAGATTTGAACCCAGGACCCCCCTTCTCGAGGCCTGGCTCTCTATCCACTGAGTCACCCAGCTGCCCCCTGTATTAAATGTGAATTGGCACGCTTCCTTGCTGGGTGACCCTGAGCAAGTCACTTAACCCCTGTTCCTTTACCCTTATAACTTTTCTGCCTTAGAACCAATACACAGTATTGATCCTAAGATGGAAGGTAAAGGTTTAAAACAAATTTTTTAATGTTAATCGACAAGCCTAGGGTTGGAAAGGACTGCTAGACCCCGTCTGGTGTGTGTCTCTGTGTCCAGAGTCAGCCTTCTTCCTCCAGTACTCCTGGGGAAAGAGAAGTTGGCTGGTATTTAGCAGGGAGTTAGGGGTGTGGGCAAGGCACCCCTGAAAGCTATCAGAGACTGGTCCTGGCGCACCTCCTCCTAGAGGCTGGGGTTTTCTCCCATCTGTCACCCCAGTCCTTAGGGGCTGCCTCAGCTCAGGAGGGGGACCCTGCAAAGAGCTCCGCACCCGGCCAAGGTCTCTGGGGCTCCCTGAGCAGCCCCACATGAATAATTACAGGTCGCAGAGCAAAGCCACTCGTCGACTACATCCCTCAAAAATGTCTAATTGTAGGCTAGAAATTTGAAAATATACAAGAGCTTAGATACATGTTACGCCTCATTACAAAAAGTAACAGCATGAGTCAGTGGGAGAATGGGCTCGGAACTTGGGTGGCTTTTGGTGTGTACGTAGACCCTTAGTGAGCCTGTCTTCTGCACTGGGACAGACAGACAGACAGACAGTGACCCCCTCCCCCCCCATCATCAGACCCCTCTTTCCTTGTCTCACTGGCAAAGCCAGGACCACTGAGAAATCCTCAGGCTATGACTGTAATAGCAAGACTTATTTTTAAACAAGTAGGTCAGAATGTAAATATTCAAATGACTGCTAAACCTAAATGTGTATATTTGGTTTAATCACCCCCTCCTCATAAAATCCCTAGCTCCCCTCCAAGGTCAGCTCCCATGTCACCTCTAGGAAGCCCGCCCTGATACACCCAGTTGCTAGTGTTCCCTCCTTGTGTTCTGAAATTCCCCCAGTGGAATATAAATTCCTTGAGGGTAAGGGCATTAAGAAACAGACAAAATCTTTGTATCCTTAGTCTCAGCACCAGAACTGTGTGTCTAGATAGATAATGTAGAATAAATGCTTTTTGAATTAAATAAAATGACCTACCCCTTTGGGAAGCTCATGCCCATTATTCTGTCATTAATTAAAACATTTCTGGAGTTCTTTTTTTTTTTTTTTTTTTTTGGAATTGTCTTAATGTGTTAACATGAGTTTCATGGATTCATAGCTCTAGTTTATTGTTTTATGGATAAGGAAACTGAGGCTCATATACTGGTGACTCAGATAGCTAATAATTCAGAAAATCTGGGATTTGAACTCAGATCCATTGATTCCAGACTCAGCAATCAAACTTTATTTCCCTCCCTCCCTCCCTCTCTTCCTTCCTTCCTTCTTCCTCCTTCCCTCCCTCCTTTCCCTCATTCCTTCCCTTTTTCTTTCTTCCTCCCTCTCTCCCTCTCTCCCTTCTTCCCTTCCTTTCTTTCTCTCTTACTTTTCCTTAGCCCTCCTCTTTCCCAGATGAAGCCTTCCCTCCTTCAGCTCAACTAAAAAAAAAGGGGGGGAGAGGGGAAAGAAAACCCATCTCACAAATACGCATAGGAAAAACAAAATCTCACAATAGCTATGCTAAAAACTGTTTGTCTTATGTGTCATCCCGAGTTCTTCATCTCTCCACCTGGAGGTGAGTAGCATGTTTCGTCATCAGTTCTCTGAAATCGTGTTTGGTCTTTGGGTGACTCAGAGTTCTCACGTCTTTCAGAATTGTTTTGTGTATAATAATATTGTTGCCTTTGTAAGAGTTCTACTGCTTCTGTTCATTTTACTTTGCATCATTTCATACCAATCTTCTCCCGGGCTTCTCTAAAACAATCCCTTTTGTCATTTTTAATAGTATAATAAAATTCCATTATATTCTTTAGTCTTAATTTGTTCAGCCATTACCCAATTGATGGGCACCCCATTTCCAATCCTTTGCCATTACACAAAGAGCCATTATCAATATGTTTGATTATATGGGTCTTTTTTCCTTTTTCTTTGATTTCTTTTTCATATATGTCTTCCAATGGCATTGAGGGATCAACAGGTATGCTTACTTTAGTGACTTTTTGGAAACAATTCTGAAATTATTTCCATAATGCTTGGACCAATTCACAACTCTGCCAGTAATACATGAGAAAAACAAAAACCCATACATTGGTGTTCCTGTTTTTTTTTTAGCAACTCTTTAAACACTTGTTATTTTCCTTTTCTGGGGACCAACTGTGCCAATCTGATGGATGTAAGGTGTGACTTCAGAGTTGCTTTAATTTTTATTTTTCTAATTAGGAATTTGGAATATTCTTTCATAAAATCTAAGAGCTTGGACTTTTTCCACTTAAAATTACCTGCTCATGTGTTTTGATTATTTATCAACTGGGGAATGGTTTTTATTTTTATACATTTGAATCAGTTCCTTACTTATATTGGAAATGAGATCTTTATCATAGAAAATTGCCATACCCCAATTAATTGTTTCCCTTCTAATTTAAGGTGTTTTCATTTTATTTGTTTAAAAACTTTGTAATTTTGTATAATCAAAATTCTGTGGCCTTTTTCTATCCCTTGTTTAGACATGAATTTCCCTCATCCATCCTAATTATTCATAATTATAAAAGATATTTCTTCCTTCTCTAATTTGTTTATATCACAATGTCTAAGTCTTATATCTATTTGAAGTATATCATAGTATATGGTAGAAGATGTTACTCTCTATCTACTTTTCCCCAGACTGCTTTTTACTTTTCCCATCAGTGTTTGACAAATAGTGTTCTTACTTTATATACCAATAACTGGGACCATTGGGTTATTACAAATTATAATATACTATGTTTTGTTGGCTTTTCTGTATGTTGAGCACTTAATCTGTCTCACTGATTAATCTCTCAAATTTTTTAACCAATTTAAAATAGTTTTGATGGTTACTACTTTGTGGTATAGTTTGAAGTTTGGTCCTGCTAAGTCCCCTTCCTTTCCACTTTTTTTCATAATTTCTCTTGAAATCCTTAATATAGTGTTCCTCTAGATGAATTTAAAACTTTTTAAAATTATATTAAGTAACACTTAATAAAGTTTGGTAATGTATTGAGTAATTAAATTAAGTATTATTATTCTTATTATGTTGGCATGACCTACTCATGAACAGTGAATGTTTCTCTGGTTACTTGTCTTTATTTCTGTAAAGAGTGTTTTGTAGTTGTATTTATATAATTCCTGGGTGTGTGTTTTGGTAAGTAGCAGTCTTTTCAAATCTCAACCAAGTTACAGAATTGGAATCCTAGTTTTAGAACTAGAAGGATCCTTTCCATGTTAGTCCAGTTCTTTAATTTTATAGTTGATTACCAGAGATCAATAGTGATAATATTTAATAATCCAAGAAGAGTGTCCTCTGCCATGTTCTTTCACCTTATTTACAAGGCCTGGCTCAGAATGAATTTAGTTTCAAGAATTAAATCTGGGTGGGGGGGCGGAGAGAATTTAGAACTCAAAAGTTTTTTAAATGAATGTTAAATTTTTAAAAAATGTAATTGGAAAGAACTATAGGAATAGAAACATAGAAGAAAAACTGCTTGATCACATGGTTTGATGGAGATATGATTGGGGATACAGACTCTAAGCAATCACTCCAGTGCAAATATCAACAATTTGGAAATAGGTCTTGATCAATGACACATGTAAAAACCCAGTGGTATTGCGCATTGGCTATGTCAGGGGGTTGGAAGGAGGGGAGGGAAAGAACATGAATCATGTAACCATGGAAAAATATTTTAAATTAATTGATTAAACAAACAAAAATAGATAAATATGTGATTGGGAAATATTTAATAAATTTAAAATATATGCATATTTTAAAAATCTAATCCATTTTCAAAAGACAAATGTTTGCTACCACTATTGAAAGGATTTTCTTTCTTTTTAAACATTTTTTAAAATTTTTATTTAGAATATTTTCCCATGGTTACATGATTCATAACCCCCTCTCCCCCTGCCCTTTCTTTTCCTTTCCTCTCCCAAGCCGAAAAACAGTTCCACTGAGTTATACGTGTATCAATATTGAGGGGATTTTCAAGAGAAGGTACTGTAACTCTGAGAGCCCATCCAGTTCTTTTAAAAATGGTTTTGTGTAATGGTGGCGTTATGGGAATGAATGGCAGCCTTTGGCAAATAGGCAGCTATGTGGGGTAATGGATGGGGGTCCCTCAGCTGTAGTGTCCAAGGCCAGATTTGAACTCAAGAGGATGGAGTCTTCCTAGGTCCAGGCCAGGTTCTCTATCCATTGTACTACCTAGCTATTCTACATTAATGCTAGCTACTGTAATTTTTAGTATTAGCCTGCCAAATAACGTTTTTCTTTGTGTTTAGCTTAAAGGTTTTCTTGATCTTTCTCCATCCTTTCTCCCTATGCCACCCCCACTGAAATCTCCCTTATAAGAAGGAGCAACAATCAGAACAATCCATTTCAGAGCCTATGTCTAATGGGTATCCCATTCTGCCTTCCACGGAATAGAGAAAAGTGGGCTTCATGGTCTTTTCCCTGGGACCAAGATTGAGCCTGGCATTCCCTGCCTCTGAATCGCTTCTGTTTTCTTTGCATAGCATCATTTCTGACAAGCCAAGTCCCTTAAAGGGAGATGCCATTGTGTGGATGGGTAGTTCTGGTGGGTTCACAAACAAACAATTGCATTAGCTTTTAATCAACCCTAATCTATGTCTATAAATTGGCATAAACCTTCTGTCCAGCCTTGGGAGATAACTGGCCTCTGGCATGCTCTCTTCTCTTCCCAGTCCCAAAGGTGGGGGAATTGAGGCATTTTTTTCTCTGAAAGCTTCATAGGAAGTATTAAGGTAGCTGGGATCTGACCACTGAGGAGGTTAATTGGTAAGGAATAAAGGATTAAATTCCTGATTTATGAAGTGGGAAGCTCTTAGAAGGTCAGGAAATGTGCCCTCCATTGGGTCTGTATCTACCATTTTGCCTTATACTTATGGGTCGGTTGGTTTTCAGTTCTAGGAGATCCAGACTCTGGTCCAGTTGGGAGATTGGACCTACAATTGGGAGAAGACCCAGAGCGATGAGTCCAAAGGTTCTGAGACCATTGGGTCAATGACCAGAGCTCTCACCCAGGCAGGCTGCTTCTGACCTGGATTTGTGCTGGAGAGTCTCCCAAGAACTTCTCTCCTAGGCTAAAAAAGAGCTAATAGCTCTGTAATTGCTACCATCTATATACCACTTTCTATTTGCCAGGTTCTCTCCAAGGCTTTATATCCCATTTAATCCTCTTCTCTCTAAGGCTTTACTATCTCATTTGATTCTCACAACAACCTTATAAGGTAGATACTATTTTTATTTCTTTTTATAAATGAGAAGACCAAGGCAAACAGAGGTTGTATGACTTGCCCAGCTAGGAACTTTCTGAATCTAGATTGGAACTCAGGTCTTCCTGACTCTGGACCTGAGTTCCAGCCTAGCTTCAGAAAGCCCAGTGCTGTATCCACCACCTAGATGCCTATGTTAATGTTATCCCCATTTTAAAAATAAGGAGACTGAAGCAGGCCCAGGGTTCCACAGCTAGTAATGGATTTGAATTCCCATCTTCCTGACTCCAAACCTGGCACTCTAACCACTGCACCATCTAGTAGCTCCCTTCAACTCTCCAGGTGTGATAGCAGGTAACTTTTCTGTGGATCTTCAGTTTAAAATATTTTAGGCTGATTCCAAATCCCCAAGTGCCTTCAGGTCTCCAGCCCCAAAGCTTGCTGCTGGTTTCCAAGTTTTCCACCCCAAAGCTTGCTGCTGGTTTCCAGGTTTTCCACCCCAAAGCTTGCTGCTGGTTTCCAGGTTTTCCACCCCAAAGCTTGCTGCTGGTTTCCAGGTTTTCCGCTCGGCACGTGGTAGGCACTTGTTGAATGGAATTTAAAGACTCCAGAGCTTGGATGATGGAGAGAGAAGGGACCCAGTCCAATATGGACCAGACTGGACACAGCTTCTTATTTCTTGAAGAGTGGAGCATGACCCTTCTCCTGGGGCTGTCCAGCACAGAATGCACCACTGTTCCTTTCTCTCTCTTCCTTTCTCTGCATGAGAATGAATGAATGAATGAATGAAAATTGAATTAAAAATCAGATCCTGCCTTGATGCTTTCTTTAGCTCCTGCCCCTAGAGTTGCAAGAGCTCACCTTGTGACATCACAGACAATTATCAATTGTCAGAGCAGCTGTGATGTCACAGATGGAGGATTATGACTTTCCCGGGGCAAAGAGAACTCCTCACTTGGGAACAAAGAACGCATTTTCATGCAGATTTGCATTCAGGGCTTTGTCCAGGTTCCCAGCTCCTGGAGAGTGATGAATTGGAACTTCTGGATGCTTCCCTAGCCTAGGAATCCCCCTGCTGTCCAGCCTGCCTCAGGACAGTCTTTAGGTTTTATTCATGAGCCCAGACTTGAATGGAGATGGAGCACTTCAGCTGAGTTCAGAAGTGAGACTGAGGACCACAGGGGTGGGAGAGCTGCACTGTGCCTCTTTCTCTAGCCAGGAGGGAAGGAAATGGTTCTGGTCTGGAGCCTGGCTGCAGGAAGGGAGGCTTGTACCTGCCAACCACACTTCTAAAGAGATGAGCCTGCTGTCCCTTAGAGCCTGCAGATCCTGGGAAAACCCATTTGGCTCATGGCTCAGGAACCTCGAAACACCTGTTGCTGCCAAGTAGCGTCTGAAAGGTTAAAAGAGAGAGGAAAGTCTGTCTCAGTGGTGGATCCCCACCCATCCCCATAAAAAAAAAAAAGAGCTAGATACAGATCAGTGACTGACGGATAAAATCTGCCCCTTCTCCCCATCTCAACCAGACATAGCAGCTCTAGCGTTTGTAGAAAAAGTGTTTAACCTTAATCTGTGAGTCTCTATTCTTAGGTAGGAGGAGGAAGATAATCTAAGAAATAGAAATGGGGAAGAAAGGGTAGTCCTTCATTGGTGTTGCAGCTCCTCTGGCCCTGCAGGAAAATAAAAATTCTGCCATTGGGGGTGGGGAGGGGAGAACAGGAAAAGGATGTCCTGGTATTGGACTCTGACAGTGACTCCCAATTATAGCTGTTCTTCACTTCAATCCATGGTTTTTTTTTCTCTTTGTTTCCTTCCAAAGTTGGGATAGAGGGTGGTGGTTGTTATCACTGAAAATAAATGTTGGACTCTGGAATCCAAAGGCTTGCAAATTGTAAAATGGTGAGAGAACCCACAGGAGCCAGCCCTTCCCTATTTTCTGCTGGGGACCCTGCCAGGTATCCATCTCTTTATGCTTTTTACAATCCAGAATGAAGGAGCCCAAGGCTCACACTTCCATCCCAGCTCAGAACCACTTGGTTTATGATCTTAGTTATTCCATTTTTTTTAATGGAGCTTGGCTTGGTAGTAGGTAAGAATTTGAAACTGTGGGTTTATTTTTCTCCCCTCTCTTTTCTCCTCCCCTTTATTCTCAAGCCCTCTTCTTTCCTCTCCTCTTCTTCCCTTCTAGCTCTGGCAGTCTTGCAATGATTTCTTGATTTGCCAGGAACTGACCGAGGGGTTTTCCTAATTGCAACTAAAAGCAAAGCCATACCAGGCTACATCGGGTGGTTCCATTATCCATTCTGAATTTGAATCTAGCCTTTGGGTGTCAGAGAGGTGGTAATAATGGACTTTCAGTTAGGAAGCCTTGGGGGAGACAGGAATTAAATGAAATACCCTCCTCTCCCCCATTACACCAGTGTTGTGTATCAGTCTTACTCCATTCCTTTGTTGACGTTTTCAGCAGTTTATCTCTCTTGAAGAGTGAAGGCTTAGCATCTCTTGGGTGGTGGCCAAATGATGTCATAGGAGATTTAGAGCTGGCCTTCTTTTAGAGGACCACAAGGAGCCAGCAGGCAGATGGTAGCATCATTGCAGATCTGTGCAGAATTTAAGATCTTCCTTGTAAATATATTGGAGCTGTTCTTTTGGGAGGCAGGATTAGAAGAAGGAGAAGCTCACTTGGAGCTGAGGGCACAAGGCATTTATAAGCAGACAAATGCTGTCATCTCAGAAATCAATTGGTAAGCCTCCTTCAAATCCATCAGTATCTGTTAAGAGAGTTTCCATGAGAGTGAAAACCAATAATGGGGCTTGTAACTCTAGAGGAACATTTGCTGTTGAGATGGAGGCTATGGGAAAGAGGGTATTGTTTGAAGTTTTCCAGGATGAGATCATTGTCTCATGGACAGTTCTAGGCTGAGGTCAAGCTCTGACTTTGAGTGGTGGTCTTTTATGAATGGGGACTCTTTCCAAGAATGACCTTTACCACAGCATCACTAGGAGTGCTGAAGTTTTTAATGTCTCTAAAACAAGGATCAGATATTTACTGCAAGTCTACTATGGATAAAACCACCGGTAGGTAGTTATTGGAATATAAATGTAAGTAGGGATTGGTCAGGGTCAGGAGGAGACTACAGTTGAGCTGAAGAGTTCCTTAATCAGATTTACAAAATTATAGAGTGAGTCATGGTTAGTGCCTGATCAATTTGAAGACTTTTGAAGTTAAAAAAATGGGATGCTGTGAACTCAGTGATTATCTGACTGGAGTCAGCTCCTTTTCTATGTGGTCTCTAGGAATTTTCAGCTTTTAAGGATTTCATCTTCCATAGTAAAGGTAGGGTGGAGATTCTTTTTTTCCCCAAATTTTTAAACATTTATTTATTTGTTTGTTTGTTTAGGGTGTTTTTCCATAGTTACATGAGTCGTGTTCTTTCCCTCCCCTCTACCCACCCCACTCTTGTAGCCAATGAATAATTCCGCTGGGTTTTACATGTGTCATTGATCAAGACCTATTTCTATTTTATTAGTATTTACACTAGGGTGATTGTTTAGAGCCTACATCCCCAATCATATCCCCATCTACTCATGTGATCAAACAAATGTTTTTCTTCTGTGTTTCTATTCCCAAAATTCTTTCTCTGGATGTAGATAGTGCTCTTTCTCATAAGTCCCTCAGAATTGTCCTGGGTCATTGCATTGCTGCTAGTAGAGAAGTCCCTTATATTTGATTGTACCACAGTGTATCAGTCTCTGTGTACAATGTTCTCCTGGTTCTGCTTCTTTCACTCTGCATCAATTCCTGGAGGTTGTCCCAGTTCACATGGAATTCCTCCAGTTCATTATTCCTTTTAGCACAATAGTATTCCATCACCAACAGATACCACCATTTGTTCAGCCATTCCACAATCGAAGGGCATTAGAGTAGAGATTCTTTCCTTGCTCCTTCTAACCAGGAGCAGTAAAGAAAACTGAAGGGCACAACCTGGGAGACAAGTTCAAGGAGATTCACTGTTCTTAAATTCCCACCTACTTTGTGTTGTCATGGTCAGTCATTTCAGTCACGTCTGACTCTGTTACCTCATTTTGGGGGCTTCATGGCAAAGATATTGGAGTGGTTTGACATTTCCTTCTCCAACTTATTTTACAGACAAGGAAGCTGAGGCATACAGAGTTGGTTAAGTGACTTGCCCAGGGACTCACAGCCAATAAATATCTGAGTTCAGGTGTGAATTCAGGTCTTTCTGACTCCAGACTTGGCATTCTACCCACTGTGCCACCTTGCTGCCCTCTACTTTGTAAATTTGAATTCCCTGGGCAGTATGATCTTGAAATCTAGCCTTCCAGCAAAGAAGAGAGATTTCCTGGTTAGTTCAAGCTTTGAGTAATTTGCCTTATGCATGAGTAACTTCAAAAATTTGAGAGTTTGGGCTTCAGAGCTTCCAGAGAAAATCTGGAGAGATTTGCTGCTCTTTAGAGAAAGAAGAAGACAATTCACATGGTGCCCTGACTGTACACTAGTGAGACTTTGTATGCCCTTAGATGACCAAGAAACTACATCAGAGAAAAAGGGGCTTTTCGCATCTTTGGACCACTTTGTCTCTGCTTAGGAAACACTATAAAAACTGTAACTCTGTTACAGGAGGGAAGGAAGAGGGACCGATCTAACCCGACTTGTGAGGACACATTGATAGGTATTAGACCTTTTATACCTATATATGTCTAACAATAAATAAACCACTGCTGGACTCAGGGGCCAGGAGACTGAACCCATCAAACATGGGAGAGCTTGGCAAGGATGAGGCTCCCCATTCCCACACTCTTCAGCTTATTATATTTCCCCACTCTGACATCACAAACAAAATTACTTCTCTCTTTACTTAATTCTTTCCTTATACCTTGATTTTGCCCCATGTCTAGGATCTCCCTAAAGGAGAAAGTTAAAAAAACAAAACAAAACATTGTGAATCAAATATAAGAGAGATTTTTATTTACTCCTTGCAAAATAAGTGCTAAAAAAAAAAAATAGAACCTCACAAGACACGTTGACAAGATTTAAGCAATCAGTAACTTAAAATGATTGTTACACGGTCTGCTGAGATCTTGAGTCATAAACACTGAGATAGGAAGTGCTGACTAGGTCTTGTTAGCATTTCACTTCACTTCTACACTGTGCAATGAACCTCCGCCAGTTTAGGGGAGGACTTGTGCTCATCCTCCAACTGGTTTACTGTTTTCTTCTCCCCAAAACCCTGAAATAGTTGCCAAGTATGTCTCCCCTTGTTGCCAGTCATTTCTGATCACTGTATCCAAGTCTTCTGAACCTATCAGACTCACAGGTGGCCTCCAAGGCTGGACATGTCCACCCCGAATTAATTCAGTATTCCTTCCCCTAAGATGGAAAAAGAGCCAATGTATGATGCAGTCCTGAACCCAGGATCTGGCTCACTTAGGACAGGACATGGTGGGCTTTGGCTACCATATGCTGAAGCCTGTCTTCTTTTCTACCTCCGCTCCCTCCAGCACTCCAGAGCAGTTTAATGAAATAACAATCATGAAAAGCAATAATTTGCCACAAGCGAGAGTCAAAAGAAGAGAAAGCTCAGTATAGAGTCATTCCCTAATTTAAAAATCCTTTCAATAATTGGCTCTTCTAATCAGTGACCATTAAGGGGAGCACCAGGCCCCCCAAATGATGAGCCACGTGTGTATACAGGCTGCTTCTCTGGCTGGACTGTTAGTTCCTTATGGGCAGGGACTTTGTTTTTGTTTTTGTTTTTATCTTTGTTTTTGTCTTTGTCTTTGTTTTTCCAGTGTCTAGCACTGGGCATCAAACATAACTGGTACCTCATGTTTCTTGGACAACTAGGTAGTGCAGTGGATAGAATGCTAGGCCTGGACTCGGGAAGACCTGAATTCATATCCAGCCTCAAATAGGTGACCCTGGGAAAATCACTTTCCACATTTGTAAAGTGAACTGGAAAAGGAAATGGTAAAACACTTTAGAATCTTTGCCAAGAAAACCCCAAATGGGGTCACAAAGAATCAGATATGACTGAAACAACTGAACAATAACCATGTCTCTTGATAGATTTTATTTTTAAAATAGGAATTCAACAAATATAGTAGAGGAGAAAATAAATTCTAGGTGTAGGGATGATGGTATGACTCTAAAGGAGGGAAAGTGGGAGAGCTCAAGAAGTCTAAAGGGATTTGTAAGATCCATTAGCCTGACATTTTAAAAAAACCCTTCCCTTCTATCTTAGAATCAATCGTGAGATATGTGTGTGTGTGTGTGTGTGTGTGTGTGTATTTAAACCCTTGCCTTCTATCTTAGAATCAATACTGTTTATTGGTTCCAAGGAAGTTGGCTCAAGGGATATGAAGTTCTCAGGAAGGAAGTTCTTTTTTAATGTTTTTTTTTCATGTGGCAACAATTTTTGCTAATTGTTTTTTGGTCATTTAAAATTCAGATTTTCTCCTTCCCCTCCCCCAGGTGGTGAAGAGTCTGATAGAGGTTATACCCATATTTTCATATTTTACATATTTCCATTTTGCTCATGTCATGATAGAAGACACATATCATACATACAATAGAAATCTCAGGAAGGATAAATAATGGAAGATGGCATATCTTGATCTGCACTCATTTCAAGAAGGAAATTCTGAAGACATAAGTGGAGATGATCCCCATGAAAACGGGGGGAAAAGAGCTTCCTCAAAGAAACCTATGTTGAAGTAATACAATGATCCAGGACAATTCTGAGGACTTATGAAAAGAATACTATCCACCTCCAGAGCTTTTATTTGGGTATATGTTTTGGGCTTTTATGAGATTATTCACTTACAAAAATTAATAATATGGAAATGTTTTCCATAATAATACATGTATAACCCAGAAAATAAAAATAAAAACAGAGAAAAAAGAAACATCTGTTGATTACATAGGACTTAACACATTTGCATTTTATCAAAACAAATATAGAGGAGAAAAGGGCCAATAATTGCAGGTGAGCACATAAGAGGAGTCTACCATACTGAAAATTGTCAGAAACAAAGCTAGGATGGGTTGGACATGGTACTCATTGCCAAGGATGACGCCAATAGAGTTTTGGTTTGTGTAGGGTATGTTGGAGAGAAAAGGAGAATCAGAGAGAAGATTTGGATAAATGGAATGACATTGGATGGTGAGGAAGCTGGCTTCTCATTTCTTGCTGTGTTTTCTGGGTTTCCTTCCAAGAAGAATGATTGTTGGACTGAGAAAGATAGGACAAAAATGGGTAGGAGGGGATAGCAAGACAATAGATGTAAAGAAAATATCTGGCAGCATCTTGCTGCCCTCGCTGAGTCCAAGTCCCCAGGCTGGAAACACACACGCTGCGTCCTCGAGGACCCAAAAAACTGGCAACTGTGGTTGCTGACTCATGTCAGCGATCTCCGAAAGTTCTTGGAGAGGGAAAGGTATTGTAGGACCAGATCTAGGCAAATATTATCCCAATTCTCCAAAGGGAAAAGAGGGCTTGGGCTGCAGACTCCAGATGAGCTTCTACTCTTGATGAAATCCTCGACCACTTTATTAAAGGGATGCTTTGTGAAGAATTAAGAAAGAGTGGTTGAGATCACTGAAAATCAGCACAGCTTCATCAAGGAAAGACCATGCCAGGATTCCATTTGTTTGTCCATGTAAGGATGCTTTAGAAGGACAGTGTGCCGAGATTTCAGCCAAGTATTTCAACTTGTGTTTGTGGGGGAAATGGAGGACTCTGAGCTGAAGGATAGAACATTTGGGGAGATCTGGAATTAATTGAGTATTTGGACCCAAAGAGTAGTTGTTAATGGATTGATGTCAGCTAGGAGGGAGGTCTTTAGTGGAGAGCTGTGGCCCATGGCCCAGTGTTGTTCGACATTTTTTATCAACAACTTGGATGAAGGTATAAATGTCATGCTTATCAAATTTGAAACCAACACATACTTTGCAGGAATAGCTAATGGATCAGATGACAGAGGCCAGATAGATCCCAGAAAAGGTCTGTATAGCCTAGGCAACAAACAGGCAAGCAATAAACATTTATGACGTGCCAAGACTCATTCTTTGGGGTTCAAATCTGACTTCAGACACTTACTAGCTTTGGGACCTTGTGAAAGCCACTTAGCCTTTTTTGCCTCAGTTTCTTCCTACATAAAATGAGCTGGAGAAGGAAATGGTAAATCACTCTAATATCTTTGCCAAGAAAACCCAAGATGGGGTACATGGCTGAAATGACTGAATAATGGTATATGCCAAACCAAGCTCTGAAGATATAAATATGAGCAAAAAGAAAGATGGCCCCTGGCCTCAAGAGGTTTGTATTCTAGTTGGTAATAAAAGGGAGCTAAAAAGCAAGGAGAAGAGGGAAAGAGAAGGCATCTGCACAAAAAATGGTGGTAAAGACTAGGAAGAGTGAGAAGGTAGGGAATGAAGCTCAGCCAACCTTGGGTTGTTTCTAAAATGGAAGCCTCCTGGAAGGAACTCACTAATGAGAGATCTAAAGATGTTCCAGGATGAGAAAGCAGCTGAGAAGCTGGTGAAATGTGAGAAAGTCAGACCAGGCTAGAATGATAGGCCCAGTTGGCGGTGTTGAATCTTAACAACAAAATTTGAAGTCCTACATTTAGATTCTAAAAAACAACTTCCCAGTTACTGAGACAGGAAGGAGTGTGGCGAGTCAACAATTTGTCAGAGAAATGATGTTGGAGCAGGGTGGTTGGTGCATTTAATAGTCTATAAGCTCATCGTGAGTCAGTAGGGTAACCTAGTCAAAAAAAAAGTAAATGCTGCTGTAGCCAACATTAAGAAAAGTCCAGAGTTAAAAAGGGGGTTGTATTAATTCCTTTAGATCCTGCCCAATATGTCATGAAAGGATTATTTGAAGAGATTGGAGATATTTAGATTGGGGCAAAGGAGACTTAGATGATACGATAGCCTTCTTTGAGGACTTTAAGGACTATCATGTGGCAGAAGGATTAAATTAATTCAATGTGGCCCCAGAAGTCAGAACTAGGAATAGTGATTGAGAGTTCCAGAGGTTTGATATAAGAAAAAAGCTACCTACCAGTAGAATGGACTACCCAGGACATAGAGGACATTGGACATCTTTGAAAAAAGGATGGATGGGTATTTTGGAGAGATGTTGTAGAAGAGAGTCAGATATGTACAACCTGTATCATATCACCTACTGTCTTAGGGAAGGGGTGGGTGGGAGGAAAGGAGAGAACATAGATTACAAAATGTCAGAAAACGATTATTAAAAATTGAATTGACGTAAAATTTGGGAAAAAAAATAAAAAATTAATTTTTTTAAAAAGGTACAAAAATAAAAAGAAGAGGGTTAGATCTGATGGCCTTTGAGGTTTATTCTAGGTCTTAGATTCTGTAGATTGAGATAGATTGAATATGACTACATAGAGATACATAGTCCAAACTATTACCAAGCTATTGTTGTTATTCTTTTACCAAGAAGGATAGCATGGTGCCATACTGAAGGGCCCTTGAGGACTGACAAAGAACTCTGAATTTTATTCATGAAGCAGTAGGGAGCGGTGGAAGGGTTTTGAACATGACAGGATTCATGCATAAATATATTTGTCTTGACAGCAGTATAAATTATGGTTTGGGTCAGAGAAGGAGTGGCCTTTGGAAGACCTGTTTAAAGGCTTTTGTGGTTTTCTAGGTGAATGGTCAATGAGGGTGTTGTCAGCAAGAAGATAGAAGGGATGAAAATGAGAGATATGCGGAGGGAAGGGGAACTGAAAGGACTTGAATATTAGAAGTGGGAGAGAGGGAAGAGCCAAAAATAACAGGAGGTGTTTGACCATGGGAGACTGGGTTAAGCGTTAGTATTGCTAATAAAAAAGGAGTAGATTTAGGAGGAAATTAGCTCATTTTTGAACATGTTGTTCCAAGTACGAGGGAGACATCGCAATAGAAAGCCAGTGTCAGAAAGGGCATCAAATAATGTCATTTCTTCTCTAAACTTTGTATCTCCCCTTTGCCTAGAACAATGTTCAATATTTGGGAAGTGTGTACTATTTGTTGAATTAGGAGTCATCCTCTTCTCAAAGACTTCCAATGTCCTAGGCAGCCCATTCTCCTAGTGGATAGCTTTTCCCTTATATCAAACCTCTCAATTATTGCTTCTAGTTCTCCTTTCTGGGACCACCTTGAATTAATCTAATTTGGTAATTGAGAGATAAAGAACACATCCAGCACTGCAGAGAAACCCAGGAGAAGAAGGAATATCTCCCTCTTTCTGCCATCCAAAGAGCCATTTTCCAGATTGGAGAAATAAGGCATAGAATCTTATTCAGCCCTTTAAACCAACTTTTTATCATTGCCTGGCCAAGAGAGAAGACAGCTTTTGGTAGTGGAAGTCTGCAAACCAGGGCTGGGAAACTGCCAAAAACCCAACCTGAATCCAGCCTGAGATGTTCCAGAAGAGAATGAGAAATGCATATCTCTTCAAGTCAGCCCAGGACCAGGCTAGCTCCTAAACCTTATCCATAGGGTCTTGCCTATGTATAATGTGATTGTAAGTTGTTACCAAAGCAGCTGCTCAATTAATGTTTTAGTTGACAATAAGGGAAATCTAGGTGGTGGTTTGTACTCTGTTCTTGACTTTCTCTCTCCTTTTGATCAGATTCCCTTATCTTCCTTGGGAGTCTCTCTATCATTACCAAAGGAAGCTTTACTTATCTTATGGGCATTGTCACGAAGTTTAGGTGCACTGAACAGAATAAGTTAATAAATAGACGTAGACCTGCTTGTTGAGTTAGAAGTTAATCTGAATTATGAGGCAGGTAAATAAGGGAGTTTCTATTCTATTCAGAGATAGAAGTAGAGAGAGCCAGAGACAAACAGAGAAAGATAGGAAGAGAGAGACATAGAGAGAAATAGAGAGAAAAGGAGAGATAGACAAAGACACAGAAATAGAGAGACAAGAAAGAAACAGAGACGCAGAGGGAAAAAAGAATAAGGTTGAACAAGGACAAGGGGTAGAGTTCCCAGCCTGGCATGCTGTTATGCATGTGTCTTTGATGCTGTCTTGGAAGCCCTGGGAGAGTTCTTTTGGATTAGAACTGCCCAAGAAACCCTCACCCCACTTTATGCTTATGGGAAGTGTTTAAATCCAACTTGAGGCTTCTACACAATCTGTTTTTGCTGGAAATAGAACATCTGGTAGGAGAGAAAGCTAAAAACTTAAACTTAGGTCAAAAAGTTTAATTTAGGGTTTTGTTTTGAGGTTAAGGTTGGAAAAGGAGGCATCTGGGAATGAGAGGGAGGGAGTAAAAAGGGTTTAGTGAGAAGATGGAAAGAAATCTTGAGTCTTCTGAGTTTGTTTCAACTGTCTCTTTGGTTGAGACTACGTCCTCACTGAATCCTAGAAAAGCACTGTCCAGTTACCCTTCCCAATTCTGTTCCTACCCTATCATGTCTGGTTTCACCATCAGCAGAGGTCAGTGTGATTGAAGGGCTACTCAGGTATAGGTTCCCAAGAGAATAATTGAAAAAAAAAAAGAAAGAAAGAAACAATAAGTGTGAAAAGACACATTTCAAAGAATTGCTCTTCCATGCAGAAAGGCAATTGATTGGAAAAGGACTGAAGATGAAATTAACTTTGACAGTTATTGGAAATGATGGAGAGAAACAGACTCTTGAAAATGCTTTTTGTACATGGTCATTGTTGGAGGGGCTGTGGGAAGAAGACAAGTACACTGATGCATTGTGACTAGAGTTGTGAAGTGTTCCAAATATATTGGAGATCCATTTGGAATTGGGCAAGAAAAAGTGACTGAATCAACTACATTCTTTGGTCCATTGATCCATCCCTGTATTGGGCATATACTCCAAAAAAGCTGAAGATGGAAACAAAATGTCCTGTATATAAAAAAAAGTATTCATAACAACACTCTTCATGTTAGCCAAGAAGTAAAATGGTTGCCCATCAGTTAAAGAATGACTAAAAGAACTAGATAAATATAATGGGATAGTATTGTATTGTGCAATGAGAAATGATGGATGTGAGGAATTCAAAGAAACATGGAAAGATTTGTTCCAGCTGTATAGACCAAAATGAACAGGCAACCAAGAGAAGAATGTACACTGTCATTATAATGTTACAAATGAAAAGACAAATAAAAATAAGTTGAGCCTTAATAACTGAAAAACCTAGGACCGCCCGAGAGAACAGCTAATGAAACATACCTCAGGTCCTTTCCCTTTTTCCCTCCCCAGTGGCAGAAAAACAGGTGACTATTAGGACAGAATTTTGTGTCCATTATGTCACTTGTATTGGTGGTTTTTGCTTATCAAAAATGGATTGTTACATTCTAGAGTTTGTGGTAGGGGAGAGCAAAAACTGGGAATGGTGTGGCATGTACCCTAGATTTTTGAAGAGCAAGTTTCAAAAGACTCAATGGAAGAATAACTAGGACTCCTGGAATTCTATGAGGAAAATTAGCCCTAGAGGAATAATGGGAAGCTTCCAAGAATGAAATTATGGAAGATGCAAGAAAAAGGAAGAATTTCTTCTGATGAGAAGGAAAAAAGATATTGTCTAAAGAGACCTATGTCGATGCACAGATTGTTCACCAACTCAGAATTTTTTTAAAATGTACAGAAGATGAAAGCAAAAAGAGATACAGAAGATAAATACTAAATTGTGGCATAGTTGGGAGTTCTAGGTTTCAGAATGATTTGAAATTGGTGAGGAAAGCTAAGAACAACAGAAAGGATTAAAAAACAACTGTATTTATGGAAAAGAGAGGAATCATAAGAACGATAGGTCCACTATTATGGAGAGAAAGTAGAGAGCTGTCCATTGCCTGATTCCCTACCCTGAATTCCTGAAATTCTCCCTCTCCTCTGCCTCCTGGCTTGCCTGACTCCAAGTCTCAACTAAAATCTGATTTGCAGAAAGTCTTTCCTCACTTCTCTCTGGGGTCAACTCCACTCTATCCTGTAAATATCTTGTTTTTTGTAGTATTTTTATATATTGTTTTCCACAATGGTCTGTGAGCTCTTTGGGAGAAGAGACTGCCTTTTGCTTTTATTTTGTATGCTAAGAGCTTAGCACAGTGGCTAGCACACAATGAACATTCAATAAATGCTGTTGACTTGGTTTGGAAGTCATTAGTAGCTGCAGGGAATAAAAAGATCCCTTATACAAGATAGTGCTTGAGCTAAATCTTGAAAGGAGAGACTCCAACAAGACTAAGGAAGGGTATTATAGGAATGGGAGCTCTTCGCTGCAGAGACACAGAGATGGGACAATGGTATAGTACCAAATCCTTGGAATAAAAATATGTGTGTATGACAATCCATGTCCTTAAAGAACCTACATTGAAAAAGAGAGATAGGCCACATACATGGTAGTAGTATCCAGGAAAAGGATCGATGAATTGATTCATAGGGAAATTGGTTGCCCTCTGGCTTGAAAGGGACCCAGTGGAGAATGGGAAATGCCTTTGATAGCTGGGCAAGATGGCCAGGATGGCTGGCTAGCTGAGATGAGAGGTGAAGAATGGTCTAGTCTAGGATTGGCTAGATAAGCTTAAATTCTATTGCTGCTTCTTGCCTTTCCATCACAGCGATTTCTGGATGTATCCCAACCTACCCCTTACCCTTGAAATTAAACTTTATTTTATTATATCCCTTGTGCTAAAAGGGAGGGAAAAAAGCAAAAACTACTGATATAGTGATTTATCTAACATTAATGTGACACTCTGCCCTCTTGGTCCCCGGAAGCATATCTGAATCTTTTACCGATTTTCCAGTTACTCCAGATGTGGCTTTCTATGACCAATCTTTTTCATAATGATAGCTAACATATAGTTATAAGATTTGCAAAATCCTTTAGAAATAGCTCGTCCTCACAACAACTCTGGGAGGTAGGTGCTATTATGATGCCCATTTTACAAAGGAAGAATGGAGGCAAACAGAGTTAAAGACTTGCCCAGATTCACACAGCCAATAAGTGTCTAAAGTCAGATTTAAACTCGGGTCTTCCTGACTCCATCTCCAGTGCACCAATTTTCATCCATCGTTTTATTCATTGTATAAATATACTGTTATCCTGGTCCTACTTATTTTAATCTGCACCATCAGTATATACTAATCTTCCCATCTTTCTCTGATTTCTTTTTTCTTTTAATCCCTACCTTCTCTCTTAGGATCAGTTTTGACAGAAGAGTGGCAATGGCTAGACAGTAAGGTCCAGTGCCTTTCGTAGGGTCACTCATCTAGGAAGTGTCTGAGATCAGATTTGAACCCATGTTTTCCCAACTTCAGGCTTGGAGTTCTATCCACCGTACTACCTAGCTCCCCCTAACTGTCTGATTTCCTCTTATTCCTTAATTTAAAAAAAAACCCACTATATAACAAGAGGCAATTGAAACTTGTGTCAATTCTAAGACAGAAGGTAAGAGTTTTTCAAAAATATTAAAACACGTACTACCTAGCTCCCCCTAACTGTCTGATTTCCTCTTATTCCTCAATTTAAAAAAAAACCACTATATAACAAGAGGCAATTGAAACTTGTGTCAATTCTAAGACAGAAGGTAAGAGTTTTTCAAAAATATTAAAACAAAAAACTCTACATAATAATATTCCATTATATTTTTATAGCACAAACTTATTCGTTCCCTAATTGCTGTTCCCCCAACAAAAAAAGAACATTTCTTATGCTTTGCCACTACCAAAAGTATTTATTGCCACAAAATATTTCCATGTGTGATGGACCTTTTTGTTTTTGACCTTCTTTGGGATATGTGCCCTAGAATACAATCTCAGAGTCAAAGGGTATGAGCAGTTTTGTCGCTTTTCTCACATACTTCTAAATTGTTTTCCAGAACAGTTGGATCATTTCATAGCTTTGGTATGCTTGTCTTCCCACGGCCCTTCCTCATTGACTTTTGCTGCTTTTTTGGTCCTCTGCTGATTTGCAGGGTCTGAGGTGAAACCTCACAGTTGCTTTAAGCTCCCTTTCCTATTAGCTCTATTTCAAACAGTCACTGATTGCTTGCAGCTCTCTTGAAAAATTCTTCATTCATATTTTTGAACCACTTATCTATTAATGAATTGCTCTTGGTCTTATGGTGGGAATTGGTACATCTGTATCTGGGTTAGGAGACTCTGGTCAGGGATAATTGATGCAAATTTTTTTTCCTTACTTGGAAGTTTTCTTTTCTTTTTTAAAATTCTTTCTGCATTGATTTTGTTTGTTAAGTGTAAAACCAGATAGAAATGTGTTTCAGCCAGCTCCATCTGAAGTTTAGGTAGTATCAGTGGCCAGAAACTGGGGGAAGATATAGAAACTCCTTGGAGGTGGGGGGAGTACTGTTCCCTAGAGCCTGAGCCCCAGAACTTATTTCCTAGGAAATTAAGTTTCCAAGTAGACAAACTTAAGATGTAGGAAGCTGAGTTATTCTGAGTCAAGGGACCATGGGCTGATCCCTCATGGAAAGAGAAAAGAAGAAATGGAAGGCAGCAGATGGAAGTTGGTGTGACCTATGTACAGTTGGGCGAAAGAGTTCCCAACATGACTCTAGATGTATCTTCATTGACAGGGAATAGTGAAATCCTGATGGGGGTGGGTTTTAGGCTATAATTTAAGAGGGAAAGAATCTCATGTTTTGGGTGGTTTTCTGGGGGCTTTATAAATACTTGGCATTATTCTGTGATAGGGCATCCCCTACTCCTAGGAAGCAACAATCAGAAGACTTTATGACCATCCTTAGTTAATAGTGAGCTGCCATCATTAGAGTGAAATCTACTGAAACATTGATATTAGCCTACTCTCCCCTTTCCCCAACAAAAAAGATCCTAGAAATTGAAAAGCCATCAGAGGGCATTTATTTCATATTCCCATGAATTAAAATTCTGTTTATGCTTCTGAAATCAAGAGGAACTATTTGTTTTAAGGTAATAGATGGATGATTAAGGCTTTTAGTGGTCATATATATGTGGAAATTCAGTAATATTTAACATTAATTTTATATTATTCATTCATCAAATAATTATTGAGTGAGATGAGCAAGGCTCTGTGCTAAGTGTTATGGGAGATGTAGAGGACTTGGACGTGTAGACATCCTTCTGAAGTTTACAGTTAAATAGGGGAGACAAGCCATGTTTCCTGGGATCTATAATACAAACAAGAATCTAAAAACGCGCAGGCACCACTTCAGAGTGCTTCAAATCAGATTAAAAAGAAATTGGGTGGGATAGGAAAGAAAATGAATCATGGAAATATGGGAAAATATTTTTTAAAAAGTAAAAATTTTAAATGAAAGAAAAGCAATGGAAATATTGAACAAAATAAAAATATAGTAGAACATGGATAGTATTAATATGATTTCCTAAGACAAAATGTGGCCAGCAGGAAGCCATATATACAATTTAATAGTGCTTCTTTCTATTAAAAAAAAAGTGATTGAGAGCATAGAAATATCACTTCTTTCCAGAGATTATGGAAAGATTTTTCTTGAGGAGATAACTTTCAAACAAGTCTTTAAAGGGGATGCATAGGAACTAGTTAATATTTGGCTGGGGATAGGCAATTGGAGATAAAGTAAAATGAAAAGACTTTCAAGGCAGTGGGAACATTATGAGTAAAGGCATGAGATGTAGGGAATGAGGGATGTGTTTGGAAAACAGCAAATGAGTCCAATATTTCTGGAACGTGGAGTTCACAAAAGGGAGAATAGTTGGAGATGTAATTACAGAGATTAGTTTGGACCAGGTCAAAGAGGGCCTTAAGTACCAATGAAAGGAATTTAGACTTTAATGGGTAACGAGCCATTGAAGGTCTTTGAAATGAGCAAAAGGGGGTGACATGATCAGAACTGGCATTTATAAGAAAATTGTTCTGGCAGTATTGTCTTTGACAGACTGGAAATGGACTCTCAGACCAAATTCAAGGTTATCATAATATATATTAGAGGAGGGGCATTAATTAAGGGCCTGCATGGAGGAGGAGGCGAAGTAAATAAATGGGCAGAAAGGGACACATTTGAGATATTGTAGAAATGAGAACGATGGAGTTTACTTAGCTTTTAGCATTATTGTGGGGATCAAATGAAATAATAATTATAAAGCAAGTTAGTAAGTACAGGTATCCCTTCCACATCCTGGGGGTTAGAGCAAGGCATCTTCTAGATCTGGAAATTCCACATAAATCTTTTTGGCCCTCTCTTTGTACCAGAGAAGAAATCTGAATTTTTTCTTTTTCTTTTATGGGGTGTTTACAGTACCTTATTGCAAATTTTGGCTTAAGTATTGGGTCTTAGGCCATGTGTAGGCCAGTGTTAACATTTCTAGCCTTTGGGTATCATTTGCTGGCTTTCAAGTTCTTTTCACAAACTTTAACTTTTTTCTTATTTTAACTTAAAAAAAGTATGTATATTTGTGGTATTAAAAGATTAAAATATGTTGATTTTACATAATGCTATACAATATAATAAGTATAAAATACTGTAATGCTGTATTTTATGTATTTCTGAGTTTCTAAGCTTTTTCTTTTCATCTGCTGGCTCTTGTGTATTATTTGAGACTTCAGCAAAACTTTCCCAAAATTCCAATTTAATTTCTTATGCTGACTTGCAATATGTAGAAACTGTGATGGAGAAAGCTGCTATATGGAAGCAATACCTGCGTTTGGTATTAGTAAATGCTATATAAATATTAATTATTAGTAGTATTTTTTCCTATTTGAGTCCTTGGCATGGAGGGAGGTTGTCACTAATAAGTGATAATTAGCCCTGGAGGCACTAAAGGAGAGAAGCTAATTTCCCCTTCTCCCCAGATTAAGAGCCCTGGAGCTCCTCAGAACTTTGTGTTGTCATACTTGGAGTGGATGCCTGGTAAAAAGGTTGTTTTCCAGCCTTGGGGAAAGTATCAGACATACCAGCTGCCTGCCAGGGAATCGTGCCCCTCATGCACCCTTTCTTCTTCGCAGGGACTTGGATTCACGGAGAGCCGAAATGACCATGACTGCCAACAAGAATGCCAGCATCACCCACGGAGCTGGAGGCACTAAGACACCTCGGGAGACCCTGGGCCGGTGAGTGAGGAGCCAGGGCGACGCTTGGGGAAAGGTCCTGGATTGGGATGGAGACAAAGCTAGATTGAGTTCCAGAAAGCCTGGGGAGAGCTGGCCCGGATCAGGAGGCAAGTAGAGTGCTGGGCAGCCTTATCAGGCATGCCTGTGGGCAGAAACAAGGGGGATGGGTGGCAGTTGTCCTGTGTTATCCTGTGGGTACATGCCATCTCCTGCCCTAAGATGATTTTCTAGGACCCTTCCTCACCAAGCTAGAGTAGCATAAAAGCGAACCAGCCAAGAACCCTTCTCTCCCTTAGAGATTTGGGAGATAGTGTTAGCAGCAAGCTTCTCTGTTTTATTTATTTTTTCATAAGATAATGGAAAGCCTCAGATACTTCCTAGCTGTGTGATCCTGGGCAAGTCACAAACCCCATTGCCTAGTCCTTACCACTTAGAACCAATTGATTCAAAAATGGAAGGTAAGAGTTTAAAAAAGAGAGAGAGAGAGAGGGAGGGAGTTTTATAGGACATATTAATGTCTGTTCCTCTCTCTGTTTTCTATTTTCTGCTTGTTTGAATAGGTCAGATTAGAGCTCTTGTAATTGCCTATAGAGTTGACTTCTCTAGTTGGATGTTGGGTTTGACTTTAGTTCTGCATGTCCAAAGAGAGTTGATTCATAAATGACTCCCACATTGGGAATTAGCTTTTTCTTGTTGTTTTTGGACTATGATTTCATTGATTTAAGAACTCCCACTGAGGAAGCTCCCTCAATCTAAGTAGATACTACAGCATCTAGTCTTGGAATTGTCTGGGGCCCTGAGAGGTTAAGTGATTTGCTAGGGTCACATAGCCAATACCTTTCAGAAGACAGAACTTGAACCCAGTTCTTCCTGACCCTCTTATCTAACAATGAAACCTCATCACTTTTTTTTCTGAGTGTTAGGATAGAGTTATGGAACCTATGACCCAGGCTCTGGATTTCTAAAAAGTAGCTTCAATCTCGCAGGCTCCTTGGTTCCCGCTTCTACCCTGGATTTAACCTGGAAACACTAGAATTTAGCTTGCCTTAATTCTTTAGAGAAAAGATAAAAAAGGCCCTTAGTTTCCATGAAAGCACTCAGGCTAATATAGCAGAGACCTTCTAAAACCCAGTAGGAAAAGGAAAAGACTCAACTTCACCTATAGAAACATTCAGAACAACTCTGAACCCTTTCCCTGAGATCAACCCATTTATACAGATTTACACGACTATCTTGGTTATCCTCCCTAGCCCAAGGGAAAAAGCACCTGTGCTTGTTAGAGTTAACCATCTAGCTCTTCCAGTGAGCAGCATGTCCTCTAGGGTCCTATATAGCCCTTCAGATTTCTCATGCTTCCCTGGGTTTAAAAACCTCCCCCATAAGGGAGTAAAAAACAGGGAGTGATCTAGAGTCAACTTCTGCACTCTGGGACTTACACCGTTCACATAACTCACAGTCATAGTGATGGATGAGGTCTGGGTTTTATGCCCTTCTTCATCCTGATTCTGTGTCTTGCTGTTCCTTAGTTCAAACTCGTGCTGGGTCCAGGAACTCCATCACTCCTTTGCTGCTGCTTTGGGTTTTCACTAGCCTCATTTCTTTTTTCCTTTCTCTCTCCCCTTCTCTGTCTCCCTTTGTAGTCAAAACATAATCTGAGGGGGGCAGCTAGTTTGGCTCAGTGGATGGAAAGCCAGGCTTGGAGAGGGGAGGTCCTGGCTTCAGATATTTCTTAGCTGGGTGACCCTGGGCAAGTCATTTAACCTTCATTGCTTAGCCCTTGCTGCTCTTTTGCCTTGGGACCAGTACACAGTATTGATTCTAAGACAGAAGATGAGAGTTTAAAAAACAAAACAAAACACAAGTCTGGCAGGAACAGGATTGCCCTCTTGGCTGGCAAGAAATGGGAAGAGGTCCAACTTTTTTTTGATTTTATGATCTTTGTTCCTTGTTGTATCCCAATATTCTGGGGCTATGCCCCTTTTGTCTTGTAAGGTGAACTCATAAAAAGAATTCCCATCATCCTCCTTGATACCTGCCCCAGGGTATCCCTCCACCAGCCCCCATGGCATTCCAGTTAATGCAGTGTAGTATAGAAGCCAACTTGTTCTATTACAAGAGTGTAAATATTATGATTTGGGTCAAGGACTTCCTGCTTTGGTTTGGATTTCTTCTTCCAGTTAGTCAGAGTTCTGCCTCTGGGTTGTTGTGGTTGTTTGGAGGTCCATTGATGTTCTCCAAATGGTCCATCCTTCTCCTGGCTATCAGCTTTCAGCAATGAATGCCCTCTCCCCAATGGAATTCTCTGGCATCCGACTCTTGAGTCTGACACTGCCTGGGTGATCCTTGGCAAGTCACTTATCCCCTTCTGCCTTTGTTCTTCATTTGTAAAATGGGGAAAATTATAGTCCCTTCTTATCTTACAGATACTTGTTGCCGGGGGCTCAAGTGAGATAAATTGTGCAGGGCTTTGTAAACACAGAAGTATTATATAAATGCTCGTTGCTCTTATTGTTTTTGTTAGGAATAATACAGTAATACCTTGGTTTTCGTTGACATCGATTATCATCAGTTTCAGTTTTTGTCAATTTTTTCCATAAAAAAAATTTGTCTCAGTTTGTCAGTTGCCTTGTATTTCCTTGGTATGCCCATTTGACCTTGATGCTAATTCTGCAAAAACAAAAGGCAACCCACGTGTTCTCCTGCTCAGTGTGAGCAATGCATGTATTGAAAAGCAAATACACAGTAAATCCATTTATCCATACAGAAAGCAAATGAAAACCTGATAAAGCATATGGAGAAGAATATATACTTGACAATATACAAAATGAATGAGCTCTCTCTTTGGAAGTGAGATATCTCATTTCAGTCAAGTAGAAATTCTCCCATAGTATCTCAGCTGAACAACTCCTCTACATGTCAGCTTCTTTCCAAAGTCTTTCCAGATAGTGCCTTGATCCTAAGGTCCTCATGGAGGGGGATTCCTCTTCCAAAAAAAAAAAAAACAAAAAACCAATAGCCTCTCTCCCCCCTTCTCACTGTCTTCCATAAGCCAAAAAGAATCTTCAGAAAGGCTAATGCCATGTTAAATGTTCATTTATTCTTTACATTAGTCTTTTATATTCATTTTATATTAATTTCTTTTTTCTTTTCAGTATTAAACATTATATTTATTTTCTATAAAATGTGTTTTTAGTATGTATTTTGGATGTCTAGAACAAATTAATTGGATTTATATTGATTCATATGGAAATAATTGCCTTGGTTTTTGTTGGTTTGGGATTTCACCAATTGTTTTCAGACGGATTATCCAAGGTATTACTGAATCAGTAATAGCTATAGTAGTAGTAGTAGTGGTGGTGGTGGTGGTGGTGGTAGTGGTAGTAGTGGTAGTAATGGTAGTGTAGTAGTCTGTAGTAATTACATTAGTAGATGAATTTCATCCAGGAATTTCCCATATAAATGAAATCACACAGCCAGTCCTTATTCCTGCCCTAGGGGCCAGGTATGGTGCTGGGTGCTGGGTTTTCAGAGCCTCTGCCCTCAAGGATCTTGCATTTTATTGTATTAATATAAAACTATGATATGTAATATCTAAATAATATGTTGTATATGCATATAAGAAATGGAAGGTCCATGAAAAATAAAGCTAATGCGATTTCCAGGGTTGGAGGGACATCAAAGGCTTTAATAGTGATGACTCATGAGTTGAGTTTTGAAGGCATCTAAGAGGTGGAGGTAAGGAGAGGATGCATTTCAGGCATGAAGCACAGCCTGGGCAAAGGCATGAGGACAGGAGATAGAATGTCATGGATGAGGAACATTAAAGAGGCCAATTTGGCTAGAACACATAGAATCTGTGGAAAGGAGAATTGGGTCAGATTCTAAAAGTCTTGAAGAGCTGAGAAGCGGAACGAGGGAGCCTCACTGAAGCTTTTTGAGCAGGGTCAGGCCTATGCTTTACAGTTGTCCATTTGACAGCTATTTGGAAGCCAGCCTGGAGTGGGGAATGGGGAAAACAATGCAGGGAGACCCATTAGGAGGCTGTTTCATTGATCCAAGCAAGAAGTAATGAGGGCCTCAACTAGAGGTTGTGTAACTGGAGATGAGTCATTAAGAGATGTTTAGTGGAAGTTGAATCCACAACAATTGGCAACTAATTAATTATGGAGAGATGAGGGAGAGTGAAGCATCAGACCTGACCCTGGGGCAGTGAATCCGGGTGCCTGAGAGGAATTCTGTCCTTGACAGAAATTGAGGGATGTTGAGGTGAGGAGTGGGCATTTTCAGGATTGGAGCAGGGGAAGAGAGATTTCTATTTTGGCCTTGTGGAGCGAGATGCCTAGGGGGCATCTAGTTAGAAATATCTAACAGAGGGAGTTGGTTATTCAGGATGAGAGCTCAAGAAAGGGATAATGGCTGGATATATAGATCTGGGTTTTGGCTTCTTAGAGATAATTGAACCCTTGGGAGCTGATGAGATCACTACAAGAGAGGGGGTGGTGTTGAGAGAGAAGACATCTCAGGACAGAGCCTTGAAGGATACCCATGCATTATTAGGGGGTAGGAGATGGCTGAAGACCCAGCAAAGGAGAATGAGAATGAATAGAGAAAATAGATAATAGGAAAACTAGGAGAGAACAGTATTGTATCCAGGAAGAGGTGATAGCTGGCTTACAAAGGCTAGAGGGGGTGGGTCAAGAAAGATGAGGACTGAGAAAAAGATTTGGCAGTTAAGAAAAAGAGCAGTGGAAACTTTGGAAAGAGCCATTTCAGTTGAGGGATGAGGTCAGAAACTGGAGTTTATAAAGAGTTCAGAAGAGAGTGAGGAGAGGAAATGGAGGCAATGAGTATGGACAGCTTTTGCTAGGAGAGAGAGCTCAAGGGAATGGTAGGGTTAAATGAAAAAAAATTTTAAGATGCAGGAAACCTAGATGTGTTTGGAAACAGCAGTGAATGAGCCAGTGGGAAGGAGAGACTGAAGAACATGGGTGGGGGGAAATCTGCTAGAGAAGATGAGAAGGGATGGGATCGAGGGGACAAGAAGGATTGGCCTTAGGGATGTGAAAAAGGATCACCTATTTAAAAGGAAGAGATAATGGGAGATGATCTCAGGCATTTTGAGATGTAGAGAAATGGAGGGGAGGAAGTTCTTGGCATGAGACCTGTTTTTCTCAGACAAGTACAAGGAATGGTCCTCTGTTGAGAGATAAAGTGGATAAAGGGATGATGTGGGAGGCTTGAAGAGAGAAATTTTGAGCAGCCAGTTAGATAAGAATAAAAAAATTGACTTACAGCAGTGAGGGTCCATTTAAAGATGAAATAAGATGAAACCCAGCATCTGGGTAGTTAACTGCTTGCTGGTGGCCTTCTGAGGGCTTAGTCTATTGCCATTACCTCCTGGTCTCCTTGCCTCGAGTCCTTCCCTCCTCTAGTCCTTAAAATCAACCACAGTCCATGTGCAAATGATCTTAGAGAGAGACCATCTAATACAACCTTCTTGACTTCCTGAGGTGTTTGAAAAGGCTGTGGGACTTTTCTAAGGCTAAGCAGTTAGCGGCAAAGTCAGATCCAAACCCAGGTCCCAATCCAGCATTCTTTCCACCACACCATGTACTTTGTTGCCAGATGGATCTCCCCAAAACCTGAGTGTGATATTGTCACTCTCAGAAAACCTTATGGCTCTCCATCCTTGCATTTTAAGGTCCTTCACAACCTTCCATTCTAGGCTTATCTTGACCTATTTCCCCTACACATTTCACTATATTTTAAGACTGCCAAGTAATATTGTACTTTCCCATACCTGCACCTTTATTCTTATTGTTTCACTTGCCCAGAAACTTCCCCCCATATCTCCTGTCCCCTAATGAAATCTGTAAAGACTTAGTTTAAATGTTACCTTCTCCTGGACCCTGAAACCCTGAATCGGCCTTCCTTTATGGTCCTATGATACTTGGCTTGGAAATGATGGTTTTGTGGCTGGGCTCTGGGCTTCCCATTGTAACAAATGCTCTGAATTCTTCTTAACTGACAGCTTGGATCCCTAGAGAGTGGCTGCAACATCTTCCCTCAGGGTCCAGGAGAGGGTATTTTTTGATTTCCATCTTACAAACCCCTATAAGCAAGCTTCTTCCGTACCCTAATGATACCCAGATTTACTAACTTTTAGCAAAGGATATTTTATTAAAATAGTATAGTGAGAACAATTGATACAAAATATCTCCCTGAAAATCTGTGACACACTTTACTACCAGTGTATATAGATCCAAGGGAAAAGTGGGTTCCCCCTTAGAGCACATGGCAAAGTGGGTACCTCACTGGCAGTCCTCTTCCTGGAGTTCTCAAGCTCTTCCCCCTAGATATATAGTGTAGCTTTCTGCTGGGCTCCTTGTAATGTTCCGAAATTACCTTCCTTGAGTGTGCCCATTCTGTCCTTGGCCCTTGATGCACAGACACTGCAACCTGCCAGTACTCCTAGGATTACCCATGAAGAGTCTCAGTCCTTAGACTTCTGAAGTTTACAAGGTTCTCTGCTGGTTGAGGGACAGGAGAGGAGGCAGATTCTATTCCTTCTCTCCTTTACCTCCGCATCCCAGGGATGCCTTTTCAGGGACTTGGCTATAAATTGCTCTTGAATGTGAATTAGCTGAAGCAGCAACACCCAGGGAATCCCTTGGTCTTCAGTGCAAGAGGGGAAAGGATCAAATGGAGAAAAAAAAAAAGACTCCATCTCTCTCACCAGCTGCTCTTTGGAGGTTTTTGGGGGGAGGAAATTGAAGCCTTTCTCCTTGGTCTCTTTATAGCTTATTAAGTGAGTGGCTCTTCCTGGCTCAATGGTCAGTCAACTTCTCAGTCCCAAGCGGATTAAGGAGGGTTTGCTTTACCACAATGTCCTTTAGCCAGGGAATAGATTACGACCTTTTGGTGTCTCTAGAAGCTCTGAGAGCTGTGTCAAAGAGTGGGAAATGATTGATAAGACTGGATGTCTTAATTCCCCCAGGGTGACTTGGGGGCTGCTCAAAGTACATCTGGAAGACTGCTGAACTTTGCTTTGAGCATAGTTTGGGGGGGCCATGTTTCTCCCCTATTTGGAACAGAGTTCTTTGAGGCCATGCTTCCCCCACCCCCACAACTACTCCCCTCAAAAATAGCTCAGAACTCATTTCCCCCTTAAGTCTAAAAGTAACAAGCTACTTCCTTAGCACAAACACACGGATCTTCTTTCTGGTAATAGCCCTTCTAGTTCCTTCTAGCATTAGACTGGAGATCATTTCTATGTTGGGTGTTTGTGCTCTTCCCCTTTAGACCATCAATACCCCCAAGAACAAGGACATGGACAGGTTCTTTCTGGATGTTGCTTCTCAGGGCAGTGCTCAATAAGGGCAGGAGCTTAGTCCATGGTTCTAATCAGACTGAGCTCCTGCCCTTACTAGTTTGTTAAGACAGACTCGAGGCCACTCAAAAGGAATAAATTCACTACCCACCTTTCCTCATAACTGAATTCCCCACACACTGGAGCCAGCCCGGCTGCATTCTTTTGTCTGTACTTTCTTCTGTTTGCTTTCTCCCGGATGTAGTTGGCACATGTGGCCTTGCAGCCCTGGGGCCTGGGACAAGTAGATATGATGGTTTCTTTGTTTAGCAGACTCTAGCTAGTTTGGGGCAGAAGCTGGGTAGGTTTGTACTGGTGGGGATTGACTTGGGAGCTTTTCTGACTGGAGTCTCCAGCCTTCCAAGTGGAGAGGAGGGAACCAGTTTGTGAACAATAAAGGGAACCTCAATTGTTTTTGCCTTTAAGGTCAATGGTTAATGTCCAGGTAAAGGTATGACAGAATGGTGATGGTGGGGAGAGCCCAGGTAGCACCAGACTTGAATGGGAAGCCCAAGAAGCTCTTTGTTCAGAAACAACCCACCCTATAAAAGTCGAATTTCCAACTGCTTTCTTGCTCAGGTGTTAAAGGAAGCCTCCCCAGTGGAAAAGTCCCTGGCTGGGTTTGCCAATAAATGGTGCATCCCCTGCCGAGAATGCATTGTCTAGATGTGTTATATGAGAATGTACTATGTCACCAGCTAAGGAGTTGGGTCACGTTCTCAAGGGGATCAGTACCAATGGGAGTGCATGAATTGTTACTCCATCTTACTCTCTGGATTTATCTCTCTGTATCAGTGTCTCTGTGTCTCAGATTTTCTATTTCTTCCCACTTCTTGTGCTCCTTACTTCATTATCCTAATCTCTCATATTTTCACAACCTCTCTCTCTGTCTCTGTTCATTTTTATATCTGTGTATCATTCTTCCTCTCTCTCTCTCTCTCTCTCTCTCTCTCTCTCTCTCTCTCTCTCTGTTTCTTTCCCTCCCTCCCTCCCTCTCTCCTTTTTGTCTCCTTTCCATTATCTCTCCCTTTTGTCTCATTTTTTCACTATTTCTCTCCTTCATTTCCATCTTTCTTGACCATTCACCTCTCTCTATTTTCTTTTCCTTTAATTTTCCTTCCCTTCTGACTATTTTTCTCCCTTCTTTTCTGACTTGACCACAAGGTCATGTTGAAATCATAGTAAAACACAAATAGAAAACCAGTTATCTGCTTTATAGATATTCTTTCCCCAGTAAGCTACTCCCTCAAAAAACCCCAAATCAGACACTTTTGAGCATGCGAGGATTGCTATTTGCCAGGGGTCAGGTAGAAGCCCAGCCAAGTTCTCCAGTGGGATCTAGGCTATTCTAATCACTGAGTGTGATAGATATTATTTAATACCTGTTGGCTTTTTACTAGCTCAGCTAGCTCAGCTTGGGTTTCTTTTCTTGGGTGACGAGTAGCAGCCTAAATGCTTTTGTTAGCAAAATGATTGTAGTGGTTTCGATAGCTGTACCCAACTTGGACAAATTGGCATCCCTTCCCCAAGGACAGCAACCACAAGGGAGAGCACTTTCATAGTGCTGGCCTCTAAGCTCTCTCCTCCACTCCTTGAGAGGGAAGGAAGGACAGAAGCCGAGGGGAAACTAATGTTGTATATATATTCTCCAATAGCCTATTCCAAGTTGCCCTAGTGAACTTTTTACATTTTAAATCACAAATTAGATTGGAAAGGACCTCAGAAGCCATTTAGTTTAGCACATATCAGAATTATCCTTGAAACACACCAAACAAGTAGTCAGCCAGCCTTTGTTTGAATATGATTGTGTACTGAATTTGCCTCACTTTGGGCTAGTTCTAATTGTTAGAAAACTCTTCTTTTAAACAAACTTAATTTTCCTGTTTGAAATTTGGTTACTTGTTCTGTCTAGAGAAATCAGGAAAAGCAAGTGTAATGCCTTTCCTGTGAAATAGCCCTTCAATTATTTGTCCCCTACTAAGTTTTTTTTCTTTTTCAAGGCTAAACACCTCTCATTACTTGAGAGATCTTTATGTGGAGTCGACACTAGCTTTTCACCACCCTAGCTGCCTTCCTCAGAGATTGCTTCAAAAATATGGTGCTCAGAATTGAACACAATAGTTTAGCTAGAGTCCAGAGCTGAATATAGTGGGATTATTACCTCCCTAGTTCTAGAAGCTAGCTAGCTAGCTAGCTAGCTTCCTTCCTTCCTTCCTTCCTTCCTTCTTTCTCTCTCTCTTTCTCTTTCTTTCTTTCTTTCTTTCTTTTTCTCTCTCTCAATCTTCCTTCCTTCCTTCCTTCCTTCCTTCCTAACCCTTACCCTCCATCTTAGTATTGATTGCAGTGATTACATAGTATTCATCCTAAAACTGAAGAGTAGTAAGGGCTAGACATTGGGGAGTAAGTGACTTGCCCAAGGGCACATAGCTAAGAAATATCTGAGGCCAAATTTGAACCTAGGATCTCCTGGCTCTCAGTCCACTGAGCCACCTACCTATCCCTAAGACTTATCTTTCCTAACACACCCAATGATGGTTTTAGCTTTCTTGGATCTTCTATATCACATCATTTTCTTGAATTAAATTTTATTTTCTTTTATCAGTAAAAATCTACTTTTTCTACCTTCTACCCATAATTGAGAAAAAAGGAAAATAAAATCCCTGTTAAAAACATATAATAAGCAAAACAAATACTCACATTGGCTATGTCCAAAACAGTATCCTTCAGTCTGTTCTTTGAGTCCACATCCTCTCTATCAGGAGATATTTGTTGGTTTTTTTTCCATTATGAATCCTCAGGAATAGCCAGTTGGTTATTGCAATGATCAGTGTTCCTAAGTCTTTGAAATTGTTTGTCCTTATAATATTCATTTTGCATAAACTGTTCTGTTCACTTTATTCTCTGCATCAGTTCATATAAGTCTTCTTTGGTTTCTCTGAGACCACTCCTGTCATCATTTAATACATCATAATAGTAATTTTATCACATTAATATATTATAACTTGTTCAGGCACTCTACAATTAATTGGCACCCTGCTAATTTCTGATTCTTTACCATCACAAAAAGAGTTGCTGTAGATATTTTTGTATATATGTGTACCTCTTCCTCTTTCTTTGATCTCTTTGGAGATCATCAGTACTCAGTCTTTACGCCTAGTAGTGGTGTTGTTGAGTCAAAGAAAATTCACCATATCATATTGTTGATTTGTATTGAATTTCCAGTCCACTAAAACTCCCTCATCCTTTTCAGATGAATTGTCCCTCAGCTATGCCTCCCTGGCAGTGTATTTGTCAAATTGACTTTTTGAACTCAAATGTAAGACTTTACATTTGTCATTTTTATTCTCATCTTATTTAGGTATTTTTTTTGTCTAATCCAGACAGCTCTTCTCCATGATGCATTTTCCTTCCTTTCTAAGAGTCTTGTGTATCTGTACCCTTCTTAGGGAACTGTTGTGGCCTCCATCTTTTTTTTATATCAAGCCATTTTTTTTTTCAATTTTTAAAAAATTTTATTTTTTTTCCCGTGGTTACCTGATTCTTGTTTCCCTCCCCACTCCTGAAGCTAACAAGCCATTTCACTGAGTTATACATATATTATCACTCAAATTATATTTCCATAGTATTCATTTTTATATTAGAGTAATCTTTTACAACCAAAACCCCAAATCTTACACCCATATAAACAAGTGATAAATCATATGTTTTCTTCTGGATTTCTACTCCCACAGTTCTTTCTCTAGATGTGGATAGCGTTCTTTCTCATAAGTCCCTCAGAGATGTCCTGCATCATTACATTGTTATTAGTAGCAAAGTCAGTTACATTTGATTGTTCCATGGTATTTCAGTTACTGCATGTCATGTTCTCCTGGTTCTGCTCATTTCACTATGAATCAGTTCATGGAGGTCTTTCTAGTTCTTATAGAAATCAAGCAGTTCATCATTCCTTATACCACAATAGTATTCCATCACCATCATATACCACAATTTGTTCAGCCATTCCCCAATTGAAGAACATTCCCTCATTTTCCAATTTTTTGCCACCATAAAAAGCGCAGCTATAAATTTCCCATTTTTAAAAATCTCTTTGGGGGTACAAACCCAGTAGTGGTATTGCTGGATCAAAGGACTTACATTCTTTTAAAGCCCTTTGTGTTGCCACCATCTCTTTCCCAATTCCCTAGTTCTCCTAGGTTGGCAAGGAAAGATGAGATAAAATTTAGTTTTGCAAAAAAATAGAGATGTAAGGTTAGAAGTAATAGTAAGCATAAAGCCTAGGGGTATGGGGAAACAAGCCATGTAGTTGTTAGTTCCCAGCTCTGGGTCTAATCCTACCTTACTCAGTGGGGTTCAGCCCTATACTTTTAAGCTACTCTTTCCACACATCTTGTGAGAGTATTAAGTTTAGAAAAAATTCTGGTTTACCTGAAAACCATGGCTTATTAAGGATAAGGATACTAATCCCTTTTCTGAAAGATCTTTTTACAGATCAAAGGTTAAATACAAGAGGAATTTAATACATAAAACTGGAGGGCCATTTTTTAAAATAGGGATAAGCCCCCTTTCCCCCTTAGTTCACCCTTGAGCTATTTCTTAAAAATACTTTATAGTCAACTAAGAAATAAAATATGATAGCTTTATAGAGTATAGAAGTAATGCATTGAAAAGCTTAGAAATCTCATCCTAAGACATTTCTGGCCAAACTACAGAGGGCTGACCCAATTTCCTAGGATCACTTGTTCCTATTACCATCTTACCCATTATATACGGCCAGCTTCCAAGTTTCCTCCAAAGACGGTCAATTGTAACCATTCCCACCAACATCTAAACCTAGATTTTAGTGATAGGATCATTGTTTTAGAGCTGGAAGGGACCATATGGAATGGCCACATAGACAGACCTCCTCATTCTGCAGTTGAAGTTATGTCCCAGAGAGACGAGATAACTGAGGTACTTGAATTTCGTACTTAAGTATAAATCTGGGATGTACTGAGACTAGCTGAGTTCAATACAGCATGCTCTACTAGCCCTTTCAAACATGTCCCAATTATCCTTGTCTATCTTAGATTTTATAATCCTTATCTATATTTCTGGAACCACCATCTAGAGTAAGTTGGCAGTCTGTTGCCTAAGAGCCAAATCAAATTGCTTTCATATGGCCTGAGAGTTTAAAATTACTCATGACCTACAATAAAACTTTATCTTTCTGGGGACAGCTGGGTAGCTCAGTGGATTGAGAGCCAGGCCTAGAGACTGGAGGTTCCTAGGTTCAAATCTGGCCTCAGATACTTCCCAGCTGTGTGACCCTGGGCAAGTCACTTAACCCCCATTGCCTAGTCCTTACCACTCTTCTGCCTTGGAGCCAATACACTGTGTTGACTCCAAGATGGAAGGTAAGGGTTTTTATTTAAAAAAAAAAACAAACAAAAAAAAACCTTTATCTTTGTATCCCAAGGGCTTAGCAAAGCTTCTGACACATAGTAGGCACTTAGTAAATGTTTATTGATCAATTTAAAAATGTGAAAACCATTCTTAGCTCCAAAAGTACAAAAGAAGACTTTGCTGACCCCTGATCTAGAGTGTGTAAAGATCTCAGTCCCCACTTACTGAAGGATCAGACAGATTTCCCTAGTCATTGAGCAGCTGCATGAGAATCCCAGCAGAGGCTACCTGGAAATCAAGCCGTGGGATAAGATAGAAAGAAATAGAATAAAAAAGGGATAAAAGCTCCACTTAGAAGCCAGTGGTGGATCTGAACTGCATGGAGAGAGGCTAGGAAGGATATGGATAAGATGACTGAGTGAGGTTTCTTTTGGCAGACATATCTAATTAAAGAAATGTGTATTGTAGAAGCTAAAGAAAAGGAAGGTTGAAGAGTGACCAGCCACTGCCATTCTGGTCTGAGAAAAAGGATGTTGGAGGGAATAGATCGATCTTTTCATTTCCATCCAACAAAGAGGAGAGAAGCCGAGTTTATTGTCTGCACAGCAAATGTAGGCTGGTCTTTGTGAAGAAAATTTTGACCATCTGGCTCTGATTCTGCACTGGGTCAGGCTATTAAGGGAAGTTTATAATCATCCTTTCAGGAGAAATTTAAGAATCAGATATCTATTATAAGGAAGAGTTCCTTGGGGCTGTGAGTGAGGGATAGTTATTATTAAATAAGGATAATTTTAAAAGAAAAGAGCATCGATTGAAGGGTTTTTGTTGTTGTTTTTAAATGAGTCAGGCAGCTCTAGCTCTTCAGATATCTTTGGCTTCCTATTGAGGCCGGAGGCTAGACCTGATGCCCTTCTCCTTGGGTGAGTGATTCTCTCAGACAAGTAGGCAGGGACGGAGACCTTTATGTGTTCTAGATGGTGATTCCAGGAAGCAAAGCTAGTCTAGCATTTATTTATTGATTATAGCAAGTCTCTTTAGATTAGTGAAGTATTTATGTATATTTTATAAGCTTCTTAAAGACAGAGACTGATTGCTTTTGCCTTTGATTCCTTAGTACTTAATAAAATTCTCTGCATATAAAAAAAACATTGGTTAAATCTGTTGAATTTCTTCCCTTTTCTACTCCATTGACACATCCTAGAGATGCTTTGGACTAAGACTTTTTATAATTTGTGTGTGTGTGTGTGTGTGTGTGTGTGTGTGTGTGTGTGTGTACATATAGGACAGTTGTGGGCTTGAGCTTTTCTTAAAATAAAAACTTAAAGTATGTTGGTTTCCTGTTGTTTGGGGGCAGCCAGGGGCTGTGACCCAAAAGAGAGAATGTTGATCAAGCTCTGAGTCAGCCAAACATGGGTTTTCTCTGAGTGAGCAGGCAATAATAGCAGCCTGACCCACTGGCCAGTAAATACCACTCATGTGGGTGGCAGAGTAGGAGAGATGCCTCAAAGCCACACAGTCACAGTCGGGGCTGCAGAGATGTTTGATCAGCAGAAATGATTGGAGTTTTCCAGTCGGTAGTAGTGGCACAACCATCTCACTGTGACTGGGGTTGGCAGCATGTTAGAAAGAAGCATCCCACATGCCACCACTGTCTCATCCTTATATGTCTCCTAGAGGAATAAGCTTGCTGAGAGGTGATGTCTTCTCTCCATTAGCATTCTCTCTTTATTAGGCACTGTTCACCTCTGTCCTGGATGCCTTCCTACCTACTTAGCTCAGTGTCTGAGAGCTTGGTGCATTTTATTTATTTATTTATTTGGTTTTATTGATTAATTTAGAAAATTTCTCCATGGAAACACCTCCCCTCCTCCTACCCCCTCCCATAGCCAATGTGCAATTCTACTGGGTTTTACATGTGTTATTGATCAAGACCTATTTTCATATTATTGATATTTGCACTAGGGTGATGGTTTAGAGTCTCCATCCCCAGTCATATCGCCATCAACCCATGTAATCAAGCAGTTGTTTTTCTTCTGTGTTTGTACTTCCACAGTTCTTTCTCTGGATGTGAATAGCGTTCTTTCTCATAAGTCCCTCAGAATTGTCCTTATTGCTAGTAGAGAGTCCATTACATTTGATTTTACCACAGTGTATCAGTCTCTGTGTACAATGTTCTCCTGGTTCTGCTCCTTTCACTCTGCATTTATTCCTGGAAGTCTTTCCAGTTCACATGGAATTCCTCCAGTTCATTATTCCTTTGAGCACAATAGTATTCCGTCACTAACAGATACCACAATTTGTTCAGCCATTTCCCAATCAAAGGGCATCCCTCATTTTCCAATTTTTATCCACCACAAAGAGCATGGCTATAAATATTTTCATACAAGTCTTTTTCCTTATTATCTCTTTGATAATGATATGGCTGGATCAAAGGGCAGGCAGTCTTTTAAAGCTCTTTGGGCATAGTTAACTTGGTGCATTTTAAGCTCTTGTCATGGACTGCATCTTGGGGTCAACCAAAATCAAAGATAGGTGGAATAGTTGACAGTTACGGGCAAAAGATCAAAAAAAAAATCTCAAAAGCCTAGAAGGATAAACAAAATCTAATCAATGAAATAGTCTCATAGTCACTATCAAAAATTCAACTTTATAAGAACACACTGTGTGGTTGCCCAGTTGATAAATTGGTCAAAAGATATGATAAGATAGTTTTTGGATGAAGACACCAAAGTTTTATATGATACAGAAGAGTATAGTTCATATATATACCACATATACTCTTTTGTATGTGTGTATATATATATATATATATATATAAACTACACTCTTCTGCTTTGGAACCAATATTGAGTATTGATTCTAAGAAAAAGGGTAAGGCTTATTTTTTTTAGTGATGGGGGGAGCAGCTAGATGACTCCATGAATAGAGAACCAGCCTTGGAAATGGGAAATGGTTTCAAGTTTGGTTTCAGACACTTCCTAGTTGTGTGATACTGAGCAAGTCACTTAACCCCAATTGCCTAGCCCTTGTTAATTAATTAGAATTAATTCTAAGACAGAAGATAAGGGTTTATTTTTTAAATCTCTATATAACTACATTAAAAAATCTAGATCGTTATTGGTTAGAGAAATACTCATACATTTGAGATATCTCATACCTATTGGATAGTCTAAAAATGATAAAAAGACAAAATGACAAATGTTGGAGGGGACACTAATTATACTGTTGGTGGAACTGCGAACTGATCCAACCATTTTGGAGAACATCTGGAATTATGCCCAAAGAGTTATAGAATTGTGTGCCCCTTCTGACTCAACAATACCACTCTTAGGGGACTTATGGAAAAGAACACTACCCACATTCAGAAGAAGAACTACAGGAGTAGAAACACAGAAGAAAAACAACTGCTTGAACACATGGGTTGATGTGGGCATGATTTGGGATGTAAACTCTAAACGACCACCCTAGAATAATTATCAATAACATGGAAATAGGTCTTGATCGATGACACATGTTAAAAACAGTGGAAATGCACGTTGGCTATGGGGGGGTGGGGCGCAGTGTTAAGAGGAGTGGAAGGGAGAGTAAGAACATGAATCATGTAACCATGGAAATTTTTTCTAAAAAAGTAAAATTCTTCTTGAGAAGATTATAAGACATGGGGAGGGGGAAGGATAGAGTATGATCATAAAGAGGAAATAATGATTGTTCTCATCAAGTATTTAAAGAGTTGTCTTATAGATAATCTATCAATAGATGGAATCTTTTCTAGATTAGAGAATCTCTCTGAGAAATTCTCTCTATAGATAATCTATATTCTATTTATAGATTAGATGTGTTAGGTTTGGCCCGCAAAGGATGGATTAAAGAGTACTGGGTGGATTTAGACTTGTCATAAGGGGGAGACCTTTTCTGATGGTTAGGACTGCTCCTAAATGGGAAGAGATGCCTTGGAAGGAAAAAGGAAATGGAGGTTTTCTGGAATTATTCAAGTGGAAAGTAGATAGCCATTTAACTGAGTTTGTTCATTTGATCTAGATCAAGGTCCTCTTTCTGCTCCCTGTGACTTGGTATTGCCTGGGTGTGAGCCTAGTTTTGTAAGGTGATGCCAGCAAAGCCTTTAAACTCTGATAGGTGGTCCAACTGGGTTGTGATGGCTTCCAGCAGGAGCTTAGTAATGAACTATATGCCTTTTGTCTAAAGATCAATCTTTAGACCAGATTTGCAAGAAGCTCAGGGCTGTTTTGGCTGCAAGGAGACTCATTTTTCAGCCACTGACTATATCAAAGACCATCGACTAGGTTATAGAGGGATATTTGTACCAGTGAAATGACAAGTCCTTCACATGTAAAACCCAGTGGAATTGCCCATTGACTATGGGAGAGGAGTGGGAAGAGGGGAGGGAAAGAATATGAATCATGTAACCATGGAAAAATATTCTAAATTAATTAATTAAATACAAATTTTCAAATAAAAAAAATAGAAAGAAATGACAGGTCCTTGAGGTACTGAAGAATGCTTTGTCGCAAATTGTGATATATGATGGTAATGGAATACTATTGTGGTATAAGGAATGATGAAGTGCTTGATTTCTATAAGAACTGGAAGGACCTCCATGAGCTGATTCAGAGTGAAATGAGCAGAATCAGGAGAACATTGTACACAGAAACTGAAACATTGTGGGACAATCAAATGTAATGGACTTTTCTGCTAATAGCAATGTAATGCTGCAGGAAAACTCTGAGGGACATATTCGACCTTGTTCATGAAGCCTTCTTTGCTTTTTCCCAATGAGAAGTGATGGAAACTCTTCCTTGGAATGCCGGTGGCATGTAGCATCTCCCTAGTGTTGCTTATGTCTACCTACTCTCATATCATTTAGAGCAGGGAGCGTGGCTTACTCCTTTGTATTTCTCTCTTGCTCTTCTCTCCAATCACTCTTTCCCACTTGCCCAAAGACCTGCCTGAGCCCTTGGCTAAGAGAGTTAAAACAGGGGACTGAAATTGCTTAGCTCTTGAGTTCCTACATTGCCCTCTAGCTGAGTGGGCAACTCTGTTGACCAGAGCTGTGATGAGGTGAAAGAGATTAGGGGATGGACCAGTAAGTGGAACGAGACCTTGGAATTAGGGACAGTCGTATGACTTATCTTCTGACTCCATCACTCCTCCTGAGACATCCTCCTTCCCCTCGACAGTCCCTGTGTTCTTCTTCCTGGCACGATAGAGCTCCCCATAAAACAGTACCCCAAAACAAAGTCTCGGTTAGAATGCATGTGCATACATTGTGTAGTAGGATAGGGAACACTGATGAGATAAAGGGGTATCAGAGAGAAGAAGAAAGAGAAAAGGAGATGAAAATCCTTGACTTGGGAGCTGTCTTTCCAGTCCTCTGGGCTTTTTGGAAGGTCTTTTTTACTTTTAAGCAGTGAATCCTAGTGCATCTTTCCTTAGAGAAGGGGATTTTTTTAGGAATCATAGGAATAGTTGGGAGCCAGCACCTTGCAACTGAATGTGGCCAGAGTGTTCATTTAGTCCAACTGCATCATTTTGTAGCCAGGTCACCAAGATTCCGAGAGGCCTGGGGGCATTCCCCAAATCCAGGTCTTCTGACAATAAATCCAATGTTCTTTCCATCGTATTCCGCCATAATGGAAGAGGTTTCAAACTCCAAATTGCTGGTTTTGTTGTTGTTTAGTCCATTTCAGACACATCTGACTTGACTCTTCCCGACCATTTGGGGTTTTCTTGGGAGAGATACTGGGACGGGTTTGCCATTTCCTTCTCCATCTCATTTGACAGATGAGGAAACTGAGGCCAACAGGGTTAAGTAGCTAGTAAGTGTCTGAGGCTATATTTGAACTTGGGTCTTCCTGACTCGAGGCCAGCACTCTCTCCAGTCATCAGCAAATCCAGACTCAGTAAATTCTTCTTTCCATTCTTTCCACGTTGACAGTGATCTGTGAGTATTTCCCATAAGGAGGAAATCACAGAATGTCTGCACACCTTGGGCAATGTCTTGTGACTACTCCTGAGGGTCAGTGGTCAAGTTTGGGCCCATTTTTCTGCCTGGCTTCTAGTCCAGTGGTTTGTGGACTGTGGGGTGCTGTCTCAGGAGCTGAGCTTTTGCACTTCCAAATGCAATGTTTCTGGTTAGTAATTTCACTATTTTTTTTTTCTTTTTGCTTTTAGGTCTCAGTCAGTTTCTCCCCCTCCAGTGCTCTCTCCCCCAAGAAGCCCTTCCTGCCCTCTCAGCCACAGTGAAAACCCAGCCAGCAGTTCCCCCCCTGGCCCTGGCTCCCAACTACTCCTCAAGGACTGGAGCCCCCAGGCCGCCTCGCCCGACAGCCCCCCTGAGCCGCCCCTGGACAGCCAACCCTCTAGCCAGCCGGTTGAGGCTGCTAGCGTGGGCTGCTTGGACGATAAACTCCCGGTGTCCAAGGGAGAGGACCACAAGGAGAGCCTTCAGTGGGAGGCCCAGAATGGGGAGGAGGTAGCCGGCCACCCGCCCCTCGCCCACAGTCCGCCGTCCCTGGGTCCCTCGGCCTGTCTGCGGAGCATCCCGCGGGGCCGCCCCGGCACCCGCAGCCTGGGTATCCGGGAGAAGATCTCAGCATGGGAAGGCCGCCGAGAGGCCTCGCCCAGGATGAATGTTTTTGGGGAGAAGAGGGAGGGCTCCAGGGGCGACCGGGCAGCCAGTGAGGGCTGCCCCAGCGTGTTGCCCTCCCCGTGCAGCTCAGAGAAGACCTTTGACTTCAAGGGCCTCCGGAGGATGAGCAGGACCTTCTCAGAGTGCTCGTACCCCGAGACGGAGGAGGAGGGGGAGGCCCTCCCCGACCGGCTGGACAAACGGCCGAGCCGCAATGATTCCGCCGCCTTCCTCAAGGGCCACAACCGGAAGGAGAGCTCGGCCGTGCTGAGCCGGATCCAGAAAATCGAGCAGGCCCTGAAGGACCAGCCGGGCCGGGGGCTCCCCCAGCTTCCCAGCAGCTGCTACAGCTTGGACCGAGGAAGGAGAAAGACGACGACTCTGAGCACTCTGGGCACCTTGGACGAGTTGGCGGGGAGCGCCGGCGTGGGCGGCCGAGGAGGGGGTGCTCTGGTGGTCAGGGGTGAGGCGGGCCCGCCCCCAGACAGCGAGGGCCGTGGCCTTAGCAAACTGGAGCCCCCCCGAAGCAGTCCCACCCCCAGGGGGCTCCCCGAGAGCCCCCCAGACCCAGACGTGAACCCCGTCCCCAAACCCAAACGCACCTTTGAGTATGAGGCTGACAAAACCCCCAAGAGTAAGCCGAGCAATGGTCTACCTCCGTCCCCCACACCTGCTGCTCCCCCACCTCTGCCCTCCACCCCGGCCCCTCCAGTCACCAGAAGACCCAAGAAGGACTCGCGCTTCCACCGCAAGTCCCAGAGCAGGTAACGTCAGCCCGCCTGCTCTCTGCCCGCGCTGCTCACTGGGCTTCTGTTTTTTATTTGCTTATTTTTAAACCCTCGTTTTCCATCTTAGAATCAATACTATCCGTTCAAAGGGAGAAGAGTGGCTCGAGCTAGGCAGCGGGGGTCAAGTGATGTTAAAAAAGGATGATGCTTGATGGTCTGTGAGTGAGGATGTGTGCCTCTCCTCAAGCCGTCATCCTTTTTAACAGCGATTTAGTGATTTAGTGCTTAAGTGACACCCAGAAAGGAAGGGTCTGAGGTCAGATTTGAACCCAGGACCCCCCCCCTTTCTGGGCCTGGCTCTCAATCCACTGAGCCACCTCATGGATCCCAATAATTTGATTTTTTGAGGTTGAAGATAAAATAGGCTTTTATAAAAATAGATCAAATCATTCTGTTGCTGGTAAAGAACCAGATATTGCTTTGTGTTTCCTGAGTATTCTGATAAGGATGAAAGGGGAGGGGGAAGACCCTCTTTTTTAAAAGATGGGAGTCAAGGATAAAGAATGCTGGACCTGAGGACGGATGTGTGTCCCAGGTTCAGATCCTGACCTTGCTATTGCCTATTGTCTTGGGCAAGGGATGGCCTTAGTCTGATCATTAGTAAAATGAGGAAGTTGTAGTAGGTGACCTCTAAAGGCTTCTCCAGCCCTCAACGAGCCTTTGTTGGACTTATTTTGGGGGTCTTGGGCTCTGTTCATGATCCCTGAGGAGAAAGCCTTGGGCTCTGGGTCGACCTTATACGTGGACGGGGTTGACTTTTGCCCAATCATTTAAGGGGCACGATGGCCTCAGCCCTCCAATCTCTTATTTACTAATTCCTCAAATTCCACTCTTAGAGATTAATTCTTTTGAGGAAGTCCCCTTTTTAAAAAATGTGGCTCCCCATCATGAACCCAATAGTGCTGTGAATGAATCCTCTGATCTGGCTCCTTCCTTCTCAGAGGAGGAGCCTCGTGGAATCATGGCAGATGGGAAAGGAGATGCCAAAGAAGGGCAGGAAGGGGAAGTGGGAAATACTGAAAACCCACGTCCTTAATTCAGTTTGAAGAGTTAGGTCTGTCTGCTTACCAGGTTAGGCTTCTCAGGATCCCCGGAGCTGCGTTCTCTGAAGCCCAGCCTTAGTCCTTGCTAATTCCTTGCGTCCATCCCCGATTCTGGGCTCCCAGAAGAAGGTGTCAGAGAAGAGGGACCAGCACTGTGTAACACTCACACATGGGAGCCTTTGTGCCTGGAGACTGGCTTCTCAAGACCTGTCATCCCTTGTCTTCCTCCTCCTCTTATGCCCTGTCCCCTGGGCCTCCACAATCATGCTTCACTTTTGGGGGGATCCTCCCTAATCCCCCTTCAGCTGTAATGACATTCTAGTAACTACTCACAAACACAAGCCTTTGAGAATAGGCTGGGAAACCACCTCTCACAAACTTTTTTGTATTTTTTTTTTTTTTAGCCAGAACAGAGGAGAGAAATCCCAGAGGGTTGTCAAGGACCGGTGGGCCCTAATATATAAAAGGTTTGGTGACGATAGGAATAATATAGGGCTGTTTGTAGCCCTATATTATCTATCCAGGGCTTTCCTGACAACAATCCTGGGAGATGGGGAGACAAGATGGGATACTGTCCCTTCTGTCTGACCTCTCGTGGCCAGTACCAAGCCTTAGCAAAGGGCCTTTTCTGTCCTGGTGTGAGAATGATAAAATATCCATCCTGAAAGGACCTGCTGCTGCAGTGTGACTGTGAAAGCCTTTGTCTAGCCCTAGGAGCTTGGGATCTTACCTTTACTTTGGGCTCCAAAGCCCCCATACCCACCCTTAAGTATTTAAGACCATTTCTAAAGAAAAACTGACCCTTTAGGGGACTCAGAACCAAAGAGATCATTTTCTCTTTTATTTGAGGGGCTGAATTAGGATTGGTTCTTCCTTGCAGTTATTTAGTATTTCCATTTTTAAATAAGATCTGGTCATCTCTATGATTTAAATGCCGCTGGAGTGTCGTCCACAGGGTGGGCTTGGGACTGTCCGCCCTTCTCTCCCGCCTCCAACTGAATGACTCTCCTTCTTGGAATCCACAGAAAATCCTTTGAATTTGAGGATGCGTCCAGTCTCCAGTCCCTGTACCCCTCCTCCCCCACCGAGAATGGTACTGAGAGCCAGCACAAATTTGGATCCAAGAGCACTTTAGAAGAGAATGCCTATGAAGATATTGTGGGTAAGACCCCAGAGGATTGCAGAACTCGGGCTGAGCGGGAGGAGGCCCTCCAGCAAGGGTCTGTTTAAACTTGGGGATGGCGGCGGGGAGAGGGCTGTGGAATCGGGTCAGGAGACACATCGGAAACTCGAGCCAAGCTGGAATTCTTTTTTATTAATGTTCCTGCTGATTCTGGAGCTCAGGCCCTTCAGCTGAGACCCAGAATCTGCTTCAAATGGAGTCATTCCGTCTGTAAATAAAACCTGTGTGGGAGAGAGGGAGAGACGACTCGGGCTGAGAGAGCCGGGCTTCTTAAGAGGAGAAAAGGTGCCCCTGAGACTCCTCCTGTGCTGGGTGCTCCTCCAGGGGATTGGGGGGCTTGTGGGGGGAGGAAGGGTTCACCTTTCCACATGTGGGGAGCTGGCTGGGTGGGGCAGCGGGCAGGAAGGAGGCCAAGTTTCTGGGAACTGAAACCCCAGGTGTTAGGTGGCCTCTCCTTCCCCTCCCCAAGGTGATTTGCACCTCTAATTTCCTGGTGTTCTCTTGGCACACCTCTCCGACTTTCTCTTGGGTTGTCAAAGGAGAAGGCCTAGTGCCCGATGGACTGAAGGATCACTTATTCCAAAGATAATGTGTGTGTATATCATATAAGAAATACATTTGTATTTTTTTTATTTTGTCATTTAAATTTATCGAGATAATCTAGATGTATTTTTTTTTTTTTTAGAAAAATTTTCTATGGTTACATGATTCATGTTCTTACTTTCCCCTTCACCCCCCTCAACCTCCCCTCCCCCCATAGCTGCAGAAATACATTTTTAAAAATTTGCACCTGTGATTGTGTGACTTTAGGGAACTTTTGGTCTTCCTGGCTTGGGTAGCAGTACCATATTTGTGTCATAAAAAGAATTTGTTAAGATTCCTTCTTTGCTTATTTTGTCAAATAGTTTGTATAGTATTTGGATTAGTTGTTCTTTAAATGTTTGATAGAAGTCACTTATGAATCCATCTGGCCCTGGAGTTGTTTTTTTTTGTTTTGTTTTGTTTTGTTTTGTTTTGTTTTTTTAGGGAACTTTTGAGTGAGGAAATTCTCTCTTTCCCAGAGTCACACACCAGTAAGTGTCAAAGGTGAGATTTGAACCCAGGCCCTTCTGACTCTGTACTCTCCTTCACTGCCTTTCCCATCAGCACATTTGAGAGATACAAAGAACTTTGTAAGATCTGAGGGAAGAAAAAGGTCATGACTGACTAGGAGAAACAGGGCAGGCCTACGTGAAAGATTTGGACTTTAAAGGACGGGTAGGAATTTAGTAGTTCAAGAAGGGGAGGGATACCATTCCAGGAAAAGGGCATTAAGGCATGGAAACAAAAGGTATTTTCCAGAGGTCACTGAGTTGTCCAGTTTGAATGCAGCGAGGATTTCTTGGAGAGAAATACCATGAAATAAGCCTGGGGAGAGTTAGGATCCTCCTCCATCGTGAGGAGTGGAAACTTGCTTGAGTAGGTCATAGGGAAGCTTTGGAGATTGATGAGCAGAGGATGAAGGGGTTGGATCTCTCCTTTAAGGCTCTTTAGCCTGGTGGTAGAATGAAGGTCAGAGAGAAGGAAGGAGAAACCAGAAGCAGAAAAAACGATTGTAATAGTCCCTTAAGGGCAATGCCAACAGCCTGTCCTAGGGTGGGAAAGATGGCGGGAGTAATGAGAAGGGGCTGGCTGTGAGAGAGGCTCTCCTTTCTGTTTCTCCCTGGGCCTCTGCTCAGGCTGGTCAGATAAGTGTAGGATAACTAAGACCCTTAAGGAGTTTATACATCTTCGGGGGCAGCCAGAATTGGATGAGTCTGAACAATGTGGGCTAGAACAAGGGGCCCTTGGGAGAAGGCCAGGAAAATAATTGGAGGACGGTCCTGGAGGTGGGGGTGGGAAGGGGGCAGGGGGAGAGTTTGTGAGCAGACCTAGCATGTGGGGTATCACTGACTGTATAATAAAAAGCATTTGTTGGCTTGGAACTATGGGGAGTGAACTGGATAGAAGGTTAAACTGTTCTTTTTCTTGGGCAAAGGACAAAACTATAATTTTAGAAAATGAAAGCCTTTTCCCTTGTTTCTCTTTGTAGGAAGAAGCAGCAGGTATTTAGGGATCATCCGTAGAATAGGGGAATTAGTCAAGAATTCACTAGGTGGGTTTCAGAGGTCTTGTCCAGCTTTTATATTCTGTTAGTCTATAATCAGAGCAGGAGTTAAAAAGAAAATTCTGCCAAGTTTTAGCAAGTATTCCTGAAACCCTGTACTAGGTCTGGGAGTTACTCCCTTCTTTCACCTAGGATGGGGGGAAGATTATTGATCCTCTCTTTGGGGAGTCTGTGTAGCACCCCATCTGAGAACTACCCCTCCAGTTGGCACTTGAGACTCACAGATTGGGTCTCCCAAAGTGTGAAATAACTGCTGCCTCATGTCCAGTTACTCTTTTTTCCTTTTTTAACCCTTACCTTCTGCTTTAGTATCAGCAATAGGGGTTAAGTGACTTCCTCAGGATTGCACCTCTAAGACATATCTGGGGCCAGATTTGACCCCAGGTCCTCCCTACTCCAGATCTAACATTCTGTTTATTCCTTAGGTGCCCCACAGTTCCTCCTTAGGTCCACACTTCTAAAACTGAGGTTCATGATCCACCACCGGAGTATTAACCTTTCGTTGCCAGCCAGTAGACACATTAGCTCAAAGCCAAAGCATTTACTAAGACAGCAGGGGGAAAACAGGCTATAGAACATTTCCCCAGCAAAGCTAGAGCACACAGGGATGGGACAAATGGGCAAATGCCTAGAGAAGTCCCCTGGCAGTGAAGCTATAACATATATGGAGCCCCCGTGGCCAAGGGAGCAGCCCCTGCCTCCAAAGCCCTTTCTCTTCTTGTGGGCCCTCATGATGCTTCCCCCCATCCTCAGGTACCGTGTCTCTCTCTGCTGGGAAGCTCTCTCAGCTGGGCTGTCCTGCTCCCGTCCAAAGGGAGACTTCTGAATGTCAGAATTAATTCTTTCTCAAATCCCTGTCAGGGGTCACTTTCCTTGGAGCCATTTCAACTGCCCTTGCTTCCTGTTGGCTCCGGTGTCCCCTCTTTGGAGAATAACTCTGGTGCAAATAACTTCACGGGTGATGAGGATGAGGGAGGACAGAGGCCTCCCCCTTCCCGATTAGGGGTGCAAGGGAAGAGGCTAAGAGAGCTCGTATCTGAAGAGCTGGGTTCTTCTTCCTCCTCCATGCGATAGGTCACATTCCTTGAAGTTGCTTCCTGCCTTAGACTCACTGAAAGCTGGCAGGCTAGCACTCTACAGCGGTCACTAGCTGGGTTCCTTCAAAGAGGGGTCATGTAGACACTTCATTTAACGAATGAACATCCTGGCTTTCTTTTCTACCCCTTCTGGGACGTTTTTCCCAGAAAGGTCGGGCAGGGAAAATCAATTGATCAAGCAGAGAGATGAGGATTTGTCCTTTTGGGTAAACTGATGACTTCTGTTCCTTCTTCTCTGATTCTGGGGCCAGACTCTTACTGAAAACTAGATTGGTAGTTCTAGACAGAATATACCTGCGTTTCTGCAATGTATCTGGCAAAGCCTTTTATAGAGAAGATGGAGAAATGTGAGCTAAATGATAATAGGGAACCTGTTGACCAACCAGAAAATTCCTACTCATTGCTTCCTACGTGTGTGACCCAGGGCAAATCGCTTTATTTCTCTGGGCCTTAGTTTCCTCATCTATAAAATAAAGGGGTTGGATGAGATGGTCTTGCTCAGTCCCTTCTTGTGCCAAATCTATGGTCCTATGAACCAGCAAGTATGTCAGCTTGGAATGAAGTCTCTGCTTGAGTACCCCAGAGATTTGCCCTTTGCCCTGTTCTCTTCTACAGTCTTTTCCCCTTCAAGTAACTTGGATAAGGACAGACGTGGCATTTGTATTAAATCTTTTCCACTTCTTTTTAACCCTTACCTTCCCTCTTAGAATTGATACTAATCTGGCCTCGGACACTTCCTGGCTTCCAAAGCATTTACTAAGACAGCATGGGGAGAACCGGCTATAGAACATTTTCCCAGTAAACCTAGAGTGCACAGTATCCATGGGACAAATGGGCACATGCATAGAGAAGTCATATATGGACCCTAGGCAAGTCACTTAACTTCCGTTGCCTAACCCTAAGTCTTTGTGAGTTCTGGCCTCAGACACTTTCTAACTGTGTAACTTTGGTCAAGTCACTTACCCCTGTTTGCCTCAGTTTCCTCTTATGTAAAATGAACTGGAGAAGGCAATGGCAGATCAATCTCTTTGCCAAGAAAACCCCAAATGGGGTCACAGAGAGTCAGACACGACTGAAAAATGACTTCATAACAAAGGAAAAATTTGTCATTAATAAGAACTATCCAAGAGCAGAGTTGGAGCTCTGTCTGAATGCCCACTTCTTAGAGGTGCTTTTGGACTGTTTAGATTAGATCCTCTCCAAGGGGCCCTTAAGCTCTAAGAATTCTGGACTGAGGGGAACTTGGTTCTGGGCCCAGGAGGAAGGTCACTGTAGGACAGAGTTTGGCACTTTGCAAAGAGGAACAGAATCTGGGTTCTCCTCTGATTGTCTGAATTTGACTCTGGGGAGCATCTCTGGGGTCTTAGTCCTTAAATAATTGACCTAAGGCAATAGGACCACAGATTTTGAGTTGGAATGGAACTTTGAGGCCATTGACTCCAACTCCCTCATTTTACAGAGAAGGAAACAGACCCAGAAAGCTTAAGTGATTTGCCAAGGATCATTTCCGTCATTCAATCAATGAACATTTATTAAGTGTCTGCTATGTTCCAGGCCCTGTGCTGAGCATGG
>NC_058135.1:237003197-237021506 GCF_016433145.1 Gracilinanus agilis | reverse complement strand
GATACAGAGAGGAGAGAGAGAAAGAAAAGGGGGAAGGGAGGGGGAGAGAGGGGGGGGGAAAGCTCAGGGTTGATCTCATGAGCCTTGAGAGAGCATCTTGACAGGCTAGAACCTTTGGTAACACCTAGTTAAGATGAAATATAATAAAAATAAATGTAAAGTCTTATATTTGGATTCAAAAAGACAGTCTAATAAGTACAACATGGGGAAGGCATAGCTGAGGAACAGTTCATCTGTTATATCTATCAGTCACCTTTCTGTCATGTCTAACTTTACTACAAGGGGTAGTTTTATGGGTGAGGAGGAATATATTAAAAAATGAAGATGATGTAAAAAACAAGATATCAACATTTTAACCCTTATTTTCTTGGTAACAACTCTAAGATAACAAATTTTTTTTAACCCATACCTTCTGTCTGGAAGTGTATCACTTCTAAGGCAGAAAGAGTGGTAAGGGCTAGGCAAAGGTTAAATGACTTGCCCAGGGTCACATAGTTAGGAAATGTTTGAGACCAGATTTGAACCCAAGTTCAAAGGCCTGGCAGGAAGAAGTCCAGGTCTGCTTTTTCAGGTCTATCCATAGACCATCCCTACGTATATGCCTTAGTATTATTTATTATCTCTATCTGCAGTGCTCCTCATGCCTCTGAGTCTATGCGCCAAGTACTTTTGATAATCTGGTATATTTGTGTAGTATACTTTTCTTTTTCTTATGTTTCCCCCTTAGTAGCAACTAGGTGACATAGTGGATGAGTGCTGGGTTCAAATCCAGTCTAAGACATTTAGTACCAAGTCAATTAACCTGTCTTTGCCTCAGTTTCCCCAATTGAAAAATGGGAATAACAATAGTACTTACCTCCCAGGATTGTTGTGAGAATCAAATTTGATAAAAATCTATAGGGCACTTAGCACAGTGCCTGACTCATAGTAGGTACTTAATAACTTCTCTTCCCCTTTCAAAGTGACTACAAAAGGGTCACTCTCCTAAGAAGTATGTAGTAAATAAGTAAATTGAATACCTATAGAGTCCTCGAAAATGAAGGGAACAAACTCTTAGAAAATATACAGTAATTTTTTAAAATAAATACTCTTTGAGTTGTTGAAAAGAAATGGAGAGCTCAAACTCCTAGAAAGTGTACAATAAATGAGTTTTTTAAAATAAGTGAATGAGGGGGCAGCTGGGTAGCTCAGTGCATTGAGAACCAGGCCTAGAGACGGGAGATCCTAGGTTCAAATCTGGCCTCAGGCACTTCCCAGCTGTGTGACCCTGGGCAAGTCACTTGACCCCCATTGCCTACCCTTACCAATCTTCTGCCTTGGAGCCAATACACAGTATTGACTCCAAGACAGAAGGTAAGGGTTTAAAAAAATAAAATAAAATAAGTGAATGAATACCCATGGAATTGTTGAAAAGAAATTAAGAGACATCGTAGCTCCAGAAATGATAAGATGGAAGCAGGGGCTTCTGGGATGTACCCAAGACACCCCTCATCCCTGGACTGCTCCAGAACCTTTTGGCCACCTCTGTGACACTCTGTGGCGTGTCTGTCTGCGGCATCAAAGGCTCCTTCCATCCCCTCCGATACTGTGGAAGGGGTTATCCCTGAGGCGTAGATTTAGGTTACACTGGAAAGTTGGGAGAGCGCACTGGACTTGTGAATAGAGTGAGAAGCTCTGGAAATCTTTAAAAACAGTTTAAAGTGAAAAAGCAGATCTGGACTTCTTCCTCCTCCCATCCCTCCCCATCCCCCAACAACAACAAAAGACCAAGCAAGGTCGGAAGAACCTACAAAGGTTTGAAAAATGCAGATTTGGGCTCTGTTGGGTTTTTTTGTTTTTTAATGAAAAGAATCCAAATTCAGGATTAAAAAGCAGAAAACAAGGTTAATGCCTTTTTTATTTAAGGTAATTGGATGAATAGAGACAGGGGTACAAACAAATTGATGAATACTTTGGGGGGGTTCGTATAAATGAAGAAAATTTGGGGTTCGGATTTTGCCTAGCCATGGCTTCCTATCTCTGAGCCTCAGTTTACCCATCTGTAAACCAAAGATAGGGGCGCACTATGGCACCAGCCTCCCTGGGTTGCCTCAGGGATCATGAGAGTCCTACAGCCGGGAGGGGCGCTTTGGAGGTGGGGGTCCAGTCCAGGGAAGCCCCTGGGGGTGACTGGCAAGTTTCCTTTGGGGCCCAGCACAAGACGGGCGTGCAGGGCCTGGAGGAGAAGGAGGGTGCTGAGGAGGTTTTGTCCTGTGCCAGCATTTGGAACAGAGATGGGGACGGGGAGGGGAAGAGAATACGGCTTCTGGACAAGAGGGCCAAGATCTGTTTGGAGCCATCCAGCTGCAGACAGCAGCATGACTCATGGGGCCGAGGGGGCCTGAGGGGGGGAGCCGCTTTATTCGGTTCACAGGAATCCTTTTTTCTTGTCTGTGTGTGTGTGTGTGTGTGTGTGTGTGTGTGTGTGTGTGTGTGTGTGTGTGTTTGTGTCTCTCTTCCCTTCTCCCCCTCCCCCCATCCTCCTCGGCAGGAGATATGCCCAAGGAGAATCCTTATGAGGATGTGGACCTGAAGGGCCGGCGGACAGGCCGAAAATCCCAGCAGCTGTCTGAGAACTCCCTAGACTCTTTGCACAGGATGTGGACCCCCCAGGACAGGAAGTACAACAACCCGCCCCCCCAGGTAACGGCACCCCCTTTGCGGACAGCTTGGGGCCCTTGAGAGGCCTCCCCCAACCTAACCGTTCAGAGGCCTCCCCCCAGCTCGGGCCTTGAAAGGCCTCTCCCAGCTCAGGCCTTGAGAGGCCTCCCCCCAGCTCAGCCCTTTTTTCCTCACCCCTCCCTTTTTTGGTGGGTCCCAAATTCCGTGATGCATGTTGGGGGCTGGGCCCGGGCTTGCAGGGGCTCTTTCCCGAGCCGCATAGACTTGGGCTTTGAAAGACATCCTGGAAGGGGCCCTTCTGCCTTCCCTTTTCTCTTTCCTGCTAAGGCTCCGAGGCTGACGGGACGGGGCCATAAGGGCCTCCTAAGTGGACATGCTCTTAGGCTGGGGATTTGCATCCAACAGCTCTACCAGAAATAACCTCAGCTGGGACTTTGGGGGGAGTCTGGAGGCCTTGGCAGCAGCCCCTGCAAAGAGAACATAAAGGCTGGGGTGGGATTCTGGGGTTCCTTATATAGGAAGGAGAGAGGAAGTCAAGCAGAAGGAAGGGGTCTTTGACTTCCTGCCTGGTTTATCCCATGTGGATGGAGAGAAAATAAGGAAATAAATTTGGGATTCAACAAATATAAAATACCTACTTTGTAAAGTCAGCATGTATTATGTACTTGCTGTATACTCTAAAACCCTGCTCGGATGCTTTCTTGTGGCATGGGGCTGACCCTGGTTACTTGGGGGCTGTGCTAGGAGAGGAGAAGTTCTGGAAAGCTTTAAAATAGAGGCCTAGAAGCAAACAGTGTGTCTGTTGTCTGAGGACTCAGCTAAGGTCAGAGGGGCCTTATTTCCAGGATAGCCACAGGATGACGAATGTTACAGCCACAGCAACTCTTGAAGAGAAAGTTTGAGACCTGAGTTTGATAAGAGTAATGCCTGCAGAGAAGTGATAGATCTTTGAAATTCTCAGCCCTGGTGCCAAGAACTAGTCTCTTATGTTGGGGGAAATTCAAGAGTCAGAGGCAATTCAGTCCCTCCATCACTGTTCCCCCTGGATTCTCTGTGTCAGTTTTGTGAAACTCAGAAAAAAGAGTCAGGGACCGCCAGTCCCTAAATAACCATCCCTGTGGGTCACATGTTGACTTCATTTTAAGGTATAATGCTATCTAAGTCTTGTATTTTTATTTCTTTTGTTAAATATTTCCTAATTACACTTTAATCTGATTTTAGCTACACTAAGGAGTATTCTGGGCTGTGTGTTGGCCATGACTGTTCAATGCCATTGAAAGAGAGCCTTCTCAAGCTATTTCCAAAACAATGTAGAACCCCCAAATTATTCCAAATTATATTACATCCAAATTGGCTTTGGAATGATTGGTTTGAATGTAGATTTGTTGCCTAATATCTTCCACCCAGGCTAATCTGCAAATCAGTTTTCATTCTTTGACTGATTGGTTTAGTGAAGGAAGTAAGAGGGCACCTGGCTGGACAGTGCTGGGGGCTGAGCCAATATTCACAATGTAAGAAGACAGTTCAAGTTTTTTTTTTAATCTTTTTTTTTTAATCTTTTTTTTTTTTTTGAGTACTAAGCACCTTTCATCTAGGGTAAAATGAATGCCACAGAGGCTAGGTAATAGCCAGCTAATTAGAGCCCAGGTGGTAGATGACATCCGTTATATACAACAGGTTCCAGCCTAGTGCCTAAAGCAGTTTTATATAGAAAGGGAACCCAGTTTAGCTGAACCCCAATTGATAGTTGGAAAAAAAGTCTAGAGCAGTGATTGCCAAAGTGGGCACTACCACCCCCTGTTGGGTACTGCAGCAACCGGGGCGGGGGGGAGGCAGTGATGGCCACAGGTACATTTATCTTTCCTATTAATTGCTATTAAAATTTTAAAAAAATTAATTTCCAGGGAGCTAAGTAATATTTTTTTCTGAAAAGGGGGCAGTAGGCCAAAAAAGTTTGGGAACCACTGCTCTAGAGGGACATTTTTTCTGGGCTAGGCCTGATGTGGAAAAGATGAAGGATAAGTATAGCTACTGTGGACCCTATTCACAGAGATGTCTGAGTAGAGGGCTTGGTGATGTTGTAAGGGAGATTTCTAAGGGGGCACAGGTTAGACTATCTGAGGCTAGTTGACTCCAGGGAGAAATGCAAGGGAAGCTTAAACAGAGTAGGCAGGGAACCATTAAATGGAACCCAGATGAGGGGCCAGCGCTAGGAGGAAGGAAGGATGGGCAGTGGGGAATCTCCCTCATCTGCCTCTCTGTTTGGAAGAGATCTGATATTCCTTCCTAGCCACAAGCTTTTGCTGTGTCTGCAAAGCATAGGAGAAACTTTCCCACCTGCTCCCTTCTCCCTCCTTTCTTTTTTCCAATCAATCAGGACATATCTATTGAGTACTTATATGTGAAGCACTACCCAGGTTCTTTTAACTATTGTTATTTGTACTAACAGTTATATCTCTCATCCCCTCCCTTTTCAAGATTTATTTTTAACTTTTTTTTTTTATTATTATTTTGGGGTTGCAAATTCTTTCCCTCCCTCCAGCTCTTCCCCTCCACATTTCCCCTCTTCTTTCTTATCTGCCTTCTCCTATGCTGGAATCAATGGTTATGCTTTCTCCATGAATCCTGGTTCCCAGACCAAAAAGGTGAGCTGTGACTTTCACGTCCCAAGACCCTCTTCTGGCATGTTAAACCATTTTCTGACAGCCGAGATCCTAGAAGAGAAAGGAGCCAAGGAGAGTTGCTCTGATGGAAGAGGGACCTCAGCATTCTGGGATCACCAGCTGGTGTTACTCTAGTCAGGCCCCAGGAGAGAGCCTGCTGGGGGGTCTGTAATGAGCCCCCTCCCCCTGTTCCCTCTCCCCCACCACAGCTCTCCCTGAAATCCGGCACCCAGTCTTTGCGCGTCACGAATTGGTCCGAGAGGAAGGGCCACCGGTTGCCACGGTTACCCAAGAGGCATAGCCATGACGATATGCTGCTGTTGGCCCAGCTGAGCTTGCCTTCCTCACCCTCCAGCCTCAACGAGGACAGCCTCAGCACCACCAGCGAACTGCTCTCGAGCCGCCGTGCCCGCCGAATCCCTAAGGTAGCCTTGTTGGCAGGGAGGGCTGGGCATTTCATCTCGCTGCCAGGGCCTCCTTCAGCTGTTCTCATCACTTCTGGGCCCACTGCCCAAGGGCACTGTCAGGAAGTATCACGCCCATCCGGTCATCTTTGCTGCACATCTGATAGAGTCCCCTCCTCCTCCTCATCATCTCCATCAACAAAGCGGGGAGCAGAGCTCTCTGCTTGGCACCACCAAAGTTATAAAGGAAAGAAAAGACCTGACCTCTGGCTTTGGGAAGATCCCACTCTGATGGGGAGACATGGTCCTTCCAGCTGGGGAGCTTCCAGTCTCATGGCAAAGATGTGAGACTTGCTATCAGGGAAGAGCCCAGTCTGAGAGGAGAGATACCATCCTTCCCCTCATGGAATCCCCTCTGGGAGTTTCCAGTCTAATAGGAGGCTCACTCACCATCTCTGCCTTTCTAGTACTTTCAAATCTAATGGGAAAAATTTGATTTCTTCCCTAAACAAACTCCTTATCAGATGGGAGAAAGACCCAAGGAGATTTGAATATATATTTCTATACCTAATCACATTTAAATACAGATAGAGGACCTTAGGCATTCATCAACAAGTATTTATTTAGCACCAAGTCTGTACAAAGAACTGAGGTGTTTAGGGATTCAAAGACATCAGTTAAATACATATCTTGCCCTTAAGGCCCTCACATTTTATTGGGGAGATAATATAAACTTTTTGGAAAAATGTAAATGATAGAGAAAATAAATACAAACTGTCATTTTCTTGGCTAGAGAATTAACAACAAGGGGATCAAAAAGGGCTTCCTTTAGCAAAGGTGGTTAGAAGCTGAAGGAAACAAGGGATTCAAAGAGGAAGAGGTGAGCATGAGGTAGATTCTAGGTATCTAGAATCTATTCTAGGCAGCCATCGTAGGGGCATCAACATGGGAAATGGGTTATCACATATAAGATGGCAAGAAGGCCTGTCTGACACTGGACTTGAGTGCAGGAAGGGAGATAATGTCTAATAAGGTCGGAAGGGTAGATTATAGTCAGGTCATGAAGATTTCACATTTGTAACATCTCTCGAATATGCCTCCTTTTCTCCTCTGATACTGCCACCCTTGCCTTGGTGCTGGCCCTCATCACCTCACCTTTGGACTATTGTAGTCGCTGCAGGTGGATATGCCTGCCTCAAGTCTCTCTCCCTGCCAATACATCCTCCATTTGGCCACTAAAAGGATTTTCCTAAAGCGCATGTCACTCACATCTCAATAAACTCCTGTGGCTCCCTATTGCCTCCAAGATCAAATACAAAATGCTCTGTTTGATGTTCCAAGTCCTCCATAACCAAGCTCCCTCCTACTTTTCCAGTTTTCTCATACCTTAATCCTCACCATGTACTCTTCTATCCAATGACACTGGCCTCCTGGCTGTTCCACGAACAAGACACCCCATCTCTTGACTCTGGGTAGTTTCTCTGGCTGTCCACCATCCCTGGAATGCTCTCCCTCCTCCACTTTGACTGCTGACCTCCCTGGCTTCCATCTTTTGCTCGAAACTTTCCCTAATCCCTCTGAATTCCAGTGCCTTCCACCTGTTAATTATTTCCTATTTTTCCCATAGAGAGCTTGCTTTGTAGATATTTGTTTGCTTGCCATCTCCCCTTTTAGATTGTAAGCTCCTTGTGGGCAGGGACTGTCTTTTACCTCCTTTTATATCTCCAGTGCCTGGCACATAGTAGGTGCTTAATAAATGTTTATTGATTGATCGATTGTTTGACTTTAAAAAACAAGTCAAGGGGCAGCTAGTAAGTTGAGAACCAGGCCTAGAGATGGGAGGTTCTGGGTTCAAATATGACCACAGACACTTCCTAGCTGTGTGATTCTGGGCAAGTCACTTAACCCCCAATTGCCTGGCCTTTACTGCTCTTCTGCCTTGGAATGATTATATAGTAGTGATTAGGAGACTGAAGATAAGGGTTTAAAAACAAACAAACAAAGGAACCACGGAGTTCATTTTTTATCTGGAAAACAAAAAGGATTTATTGGTGTTTATTAAACAAAGTGATGCAGTCAGATCATCACTTTTGGAAAATTATTTTAAAATCTTTGTGGAAGTAGATGGTAGTGAGAAGATAGGCAGGAGACCTAGGAGGAAGCTATTATAATCATCTAGATGAGAGTTGATGAGAGCCTGACCTAAAGTGATGGCTTTGTGAGTGGAGAAGGCAAGAAATGAGAGATTCTGTATCTATCAATACCACTCTATAGAAGTAATTTTCTGCCTTATTTCCCAAGTATGTGTTTTGTTCTTATGCCTGATAGCCCCTGGATGGGAGGGAGCAGAATTTAGCCAAGGTGATATTTTTAGATGACAAACAATGCCTGGGTATATTGGGAATTTGGCTCCTTCCTGTCCAGCTCCAAATACAGCCAGAAAGAAAAAGGACGAGATTCCTTGATCCTCTCTTTTCTTCTGGGAAGCTGTGCCTGCAGGAGGTGATTCATTCCATCAGAGAAGGTCATAGAGATCTCCTAGCTTCCCAGTTCTGTTATGGTTTCTTCCACTTTGCTCTTGGGCTTTCCCCCTGTTTTCAGTTCAGGGACTACATTAAGTTTCTTTGCTCTGCCTTAGCAGGCATGGATTTACCCATGGACAAATGGGTCCTTCTTGGATGGTCTAAGTCTCTCTTGCCCATCCACTTCTCCCCCTTGTTTTTACAGAAGCCTCCCATGGTACCTTAGAGCAAGGAAGAATTAGAGAATTGGATTCTGCAAGAACCTGCAACACCTAGAGGTGCTTCATGCATCCTTATGGAAGCATCCTTGCTCTCAGCATACTCTTAGTCTAATAACAACATAGAGTTGTCTACTCTGTCATGACACAGAGTAAACAACTCTATACAGTATTAAATCAAGAAGAAAAAAGTCTTCCTGAAGACAGTTGGATGTGATTATTTGTTTCGCTGGCAGTAGAAGTCATGGTGCCAAGAAGAGCAGTGGGCCTGTGAATGTGGGAGATTTTTCTGGAGCATGAGACTGTGATGTTGGGCAAAGGATCGTTTCTTGTCCCTGGGTGGTTTAATGATGGGAGAAGCCATAGCTCATTGCTTGGACAGTATCCGCCAAGGGGGTCCATCGTCAGACAAAGTAGGACACGGGGCAAGAACACATCAATAACAAGGACCCCGTGGATTGGTAGCCTCGTCGGACGGAAACTTGGGAAGGGAAAATATCTTTGACATGGAGGGACAGAAGGTTTAACCTGCTAAGGTATTCACCCCTTCTCACGTCTCTCATCCAGCTCGTTCAAAGGATCAATTCCATCTATAACGCCAAGAGGGGCAAGAAGAGGTTAAAGAAGCTGTCGATGTCTAGCATTGAGACGGCATCACTAAGAGGTAAGCTGGGAAGCTTTCCAATGAATGCAGGCATTCAAATCCCTGAACTTAGTCAGGATTTTTGAGTATTTGAGAAAATCTGCTCACTGCTTCTACTCACTGTCCCATCCTAAGTTGACCTTTAGGAGAAGAAGGGGTCTGGCCCTAGTGAGGAGGATAAGCAGCTACAGTGTTACCCCACCAGGGTCCTGTTCTCTCCCTAACTCCCCTGCCTTTGCTCCAGGGGAATGAGGACTATGAGGCTTGGGCAGTGGGGTATCCTGGAAATATTAGACTTGTCATCAGGAGATCTGGATGGTGAATCCAGTGTTCTTTCCAGTACGCCCCACTGCCCGAGCCTCACATTCCCCATGACATTCTCTCTCAACCTCAGTTTCCTCTCCTATAGAATGGGGATGATAAAATCTGTGTATCTATATCACAGGACTTTTGTGAGGAAAGTACTTTGTTACCCTTAAAGTTCTCTACAAATGTAAGCAATTGTTATTATTATTATTGTGTCACAGAATGGATAGAAGAACTTTAGACGGATCTTGTAGGGTTTCTTGACTTAAGAAGTATGTGTGTGTGTGTGTAGGAGCAGGGGGAGTTGTAGTTCAGCAAGATGAGGAAGAAGGGGAACCTTCTCTGCATGCATTCCTTTGTTCCTATTTCTGACAGTACATCTGACCCACCTCTTTTATTTTATATGGGGATTCTTGACTTGGTTGGTAAGAAAGAGCAAGAGACCTTGGTGCTGTCAAGTGCCACATGCCAGGCATTCACTTCTTCCCTGGAGCAGTTAGCTTCCTGCTGCTCCATAGCCACCGACAGCCCTTCTCCCTCCAAACTTGCTTATTTATAGTAACTTCATATTCCTAGGCAGAGGGGTGCTGGTAAGTGTTTTAACAATTAACTCTTTTGAAAAAAATGCACAGGACACCCTTTGAAGTTTAATCTGCATTATCAACATTTTCTCCATCATTTTCTTAAATCTAGATAATCAAGGACAAAAAAAAAAAAGTCAAGTCCTGATTTTGTAGCACTACCCTGATTTCTAAGGCATAAATGCTAACACTGAACATTTAACAATTGGCTCTTGGGATTCAGTTTGAGATAGCTCCAGCATAGAACTTAGCACAGTGCCAGGCATACAGGAGATGCTTAACAATTGATTGACTGACTTACAGGGAAGAATACATAGGAGAATGTGGAGAGCCCAGCACAAACTCATCCTCGCCTCTTGAGAAAAACAATGCCTAGAACTTGCTTTACTAATGGGGGTTTGGCAGTTTTGTGTTCCTCTGGGAAGGCTGGTGAAGAATTGTTTCTATTACTTTTACAGATGAGAACAGTGAGAGCGAGAGCGATTCTGACGACCGATTTAAAGGTGAGGGAGGGTCACTTGGGGAGGGTCATTACCTTTTGCTTCTTTGTGGTACAAGTAGTCATTCCCCAATTTGAAACCTATTTCCTCCCCTTTTCTCCCTAAAAGGTGACCATTTAGGGAATCATGTAGACTCATTGGCTTTACAGAGACAAGGGACCTTGGTCATTAGTTGTTGAACCAGAAAAGAGAAGAGTAAGAGGGTAGTCCCAAGTGCTTGCTCAGAAAGACTCAACCCTGGAACCTAGAAACAGTTTTTACCCTTCTTCAGAGGGTCAGAGAAGCCCCCAGGCTCAGCCTAGTGTCCCGTGGGCTTGTGGCTCAGACATCCCACACTGTTTGCAGGTAGGGAGCTGTGGCAAGGTGAGAAGCAGGCCAGAGTGGAAGGACAAGAGTTAAATTCCAGGTGTTTATCATGTGAGCCTGACATGACGCAGCCAGCTCCAGATGGCTCCCTTTGACCATATTTGATTTTTATGGAAAAGTGTGACCTCTTTCTCACCCTGCCCCCGTGTGCCCCCAAATTGTTGCCAATAGAATTGGAGGGCCAGATGTGCCTGTCAAAAAGTGCTGGGAATGTGAAGAGTCAGAAAGGGCAAGAGAGGATTACGGTTATCCCTCCTAATACCTAGAAAGGAGCCTTGGACTTGCTGAGAGTCAGGCCCGTCAGAGATTCACCCCTATTCTTCTCTCAGTCAGAATGGGAGTGTACCACCTTGGGTGCTTCTTTCCCCAAGACCTTCCCTTGGCTTTCCTAGCACTCTCCACCTTCTCCCATCCTTCTGTGCCCTCAGCAAAATCCCTAGCTTAGTCTCCTTCATCATTGAAAGTCAAGGAGAATTTTCTCCCTTTCTTCCTCCTCCCCTCCTTTTTTTTTTTTTTTTTTTTGTTCTCTTTTTGTCTTTTCTGGTTCTACTCCCTTGGGGGTAGCCATCAAGGCAAAGATAGCCTGTGGATTATTAGGGAGTTTTCTGTAGCGTTGATGAAAGCTACCCACAATGAACAAGCTTCTTTGGACAGCCAGATGGATCCTGGTCCTGTGAGAGGTGTAAGGATTTTAAAAGCAGCCACGTTGGATCAAGCTTGACCACCAGTTACCTGAATGGAATCAGAATGAACCAGAGGTGGCATGAGGCTGGCGTGAGCCAAGGGGGCAGTTGAAAACAGACTATATAAGGGCAAATCTGAACCAACTCTTGGTCTCAGTCCTGAGATACAAGGAGGGAGGTGGTTGGTTTAGGTCTAGACTAGGGCAGAGCATATCCTCATATTACTCTCAATCTTTATCAACAAATATATTCAACTTTATCAACCTCAGTTCACTGATATCTTCATCATCAAGATTTGTTCAAACAACCAAGCCGACATCTGCTGGACAAACCTTTAGTCAAAAGTCAGGCCTTCAGGCCTGACCAGGCAGTCAAGTCATCCAAAGGCTTTTTCACATCCACTCAATTATCTGGGAGTTTTTACAACAATCCATCCACCTAGACTTATCTTAGAAACTCTATTCCCACTTTCCAGCATCAATCCCATTTCCTATCACCTGTTTACCAATATTAAACCCATTATAAAGAAGCTATCAGCTAACCTGTCTGTGTTTGTCAAGATTCCAAGGAGGGTGACAGTTAAGAAGTCATCTTAGCTGTTAGGGAAATTACTTGAAGACTATCCATTCTCGAGCTATCTTCTGAGTTAATCCACAGTCAGAATCAGTTACTTAGGCTAATTAGATTTGTTAATCTAGCAACACAAATCTATTAGCTTGATAATTAGGAGAAATACTTCTTATTGTCATTAGTTACATAGGGCTCTAGGGAGAACAGGTCAGCTGTGTTCACCAATTGGCTGGTTCTTTCCTTCCTAGCTGCAATATCATCCAGCAGCCAGAAAGCTATCTAACTATTGAAATAAGCAGATTTAATACCTTTCTTTTACTGTGCACAACTGCTTTGGGGTTAACCTTTTGGGATCATTATTACACTTGTGACCCATTAGGATTTGTACTCCCCAAAACCCATCTTAGCAGATTTAAATATTTCTCCTAACAGTTTCTACAAATATTATCAAAACAGTTATCAAATATTATCCTAACCGTTTTTTGCTGAGCCAGCTCCTTGGAACAAGAACCTAAAAGAGATTGGGAAAGATGGCAGTGGGAAGAATGATGTTTATTATCATCTCCAGTTTTTCTGTGATGCTTTTTACAGATACCCTGAAAGCTTACTACACGCTGTGGATACAAATGATTCCACAGTATTTACTTAAGACCATATTGGTTTATGATACACATAAATGGCTGACAGTGAGCCTAGCAGAGCTGATAGCATTTTTACCAACTTTAGGGGCTGTTCTTGTGTTAATCTGCCAAGGAATGTGTTCTTTGAAGAAGGTTGTAGAACATGTTTGGGGACAGCTGAAAGAAGATAGCGAGGCAATGATACAAACACTAAAGGATCAACTTAAGCTGCTCAAAGAGATATATAAGAAATTAAGAGAGGGACAAGAACTAGACTCTCACACAATTCTACAATTGGAAATAATTGAACAACAGGTCATGGGTACATGCACAACCAAACCTAAGGGTACTACTGAGGCAGAAAAACAAAATGACACACAGGCAACCGCATCTTTGTGTCCCATCATAGACAGAACCGTTTTGCAGCCAGACTCTGGGATTTTTCGTGTGAAAAGCTACACAGGTCTTAAGCTCAGTGGGATACTGTGAATGGTGGGTTGGAAGGCAGAGCAGAAGGGATCCCAGGCAAACATATAGGCGAAGGCCTTAAGGGTAGGAGCTTCTTGGATTTCTTGGCCTTTTGATTCCAGGAATGGCTGTTGGTATGACCTTGGTTGCTGTTGGAATACAAAAATCCACCCAAACTAAGGGGATGGCTAAAGGCATATTTCCTGCCCTGCTGTGCTTTAGGTTGTGGCTCTTACCATTTGTGTTATCCTGGGCACAAATGATTGATTTCCTTATTTGCAAAATGGCAGTGATAATATACCACCTGCCACACTGTGAGACTAGTGCGTTGTATATCTTATTGTTGTTTAGTTGTTTTCAGTCGTGCCCAGCTCTGGGATTTTCTTGTCAAAGATGCTGGAGTGATTTACCATTTTCTTCTCCAGCTCATTTTACAGATGAGGAAACTGAGGCAAATGAGGTTAAGGATCTTGCCAGGGGTCACACATTTAGGAAGTGTCTGAGGTCAAATTTGAACCCAGGTTCTCCCAATTCCAGGCCTGTCTGTCTATCCACTGAGCCACCTAACTGCCTCCTTTCCATGTCTTTTAAAAATTGGCAGTAGTGGGGGTAGCCCTCAATCAGGAAGGAAATTGGGAGGGTCTGGGTTCAAATCTGATCTCAGACACTTCCTAAGTGTGTGATCCTGGTAAAGTCACTGAATTCCCATTGCCTAGCTCTTACCACTTTTGTGCCTTAGAACCAATACCTGGTATTGATTCTAAGAAGGAAGGTAAAGGCTAAAAAAGATGGCAGTGGGCTTTCTTACTTTGGGGATGTGAGCATCTCAGATAGAACAAGGTTTGGGGGTACAGCTCAGAACCTTGCTTCCCCATCCCTTTTCTCACTTCAGCAGTCTGGACTAAATTGAGCACCCTTCGATCTCAGTGCTGTCTGTGCCCCAACTCTGACCTGTGTATTGCTTGGCCTCTTCCAGCTCACACCCAGCGCCTGGTCCACATTCAGTCCATGCTGAAGCGGGCACCCAGCTACCGGACACTAGAGCTGGAATTGATTGAATGGCAGGAGCGAGAGCTATTTGAGTACTTTGTGGTGGTGTCTCTGAAGAAGAAGCCATCCAGAAACACCTACCTCCCCGAGGTCTCCTACCAGTTCCCCAAGGTGAGGCCCCCCTCGCCGAGGCCAGCCCCGTTCTCTGCCGCTGGGTTCTCACGCTGCCCTCCAGGAACCCCGTCTGGGCTGAGCTGGGGTCCTGCACACTGGCTCCGTCCTTGGCATGATGGCAGCCCCGATACCTGTGCAGGATGGTTTATGATGTGGGAGGCATCTTAAAACAGCCCAGACGGGAGACTTTCCAAGGCTGGGCCGGTCTCTTCTCATCCGGTGTTTTCATGGGAGATTACTTCCAGCGTAGGGTCTGCAGGCTTGACTGGAGGAGGAGACACGACGACAGACTCCCCAGAGGCCTTAGGACCATGCCAGCTATGGGGAGGGCACCCAGGCCTCACCCCCTCGCCTCCCACTCGCCACCACCCCTTCTGCCCCCTACGAGTGGCCCAGCATAATATCGTGGCTTCTCTTTTCATCTGGTCCCCCCAGCTGGACAGACCTACCAAGCAGATGCGGGAGGCCGAGGAGAGGCTCAAAGCCATCCCCCAGTTCTGCTTCCCTGATGCCAAGGATTGGTTTCCTGTTTCTGATTATAGCAGGTAAGCCCGACATCACAGATTTGGCCAAAGAAAATGGTCCCTGGCCTTGGAGTTCCCCTTCAGACCTCCTTAGCCACGCCAGTAGGTGGCGGATCAGGGCCTGCCTCGCCGGGTCCTCGGCTCCCTTCCTGGGGCATCACCCCCATGCCCGGAGGCCGAGCCTGACAGCTGGGTGGAGAGAATGGCAGCTTGTTGGCCCAGTCCTCCGCCCCATCCCACAATGAGTCTCTCTATTCCAGTGAAACCTTCTCTTTCATGCTCACGGGAGAAGATGGCAGCCGCCGCTTTGGCTACTGCAGGCGGTTACTGGTGAGTAAGCACAGGGTTTGGGAGAAGGGAAGGGCCCAATCCCAAGGGGTGAAGAGTAGGGATGGGACTGTTCCCAGCATCCCAGAGGAGTGCCCTGTCTATCTGGGACTTCTCTTGGTGCAGGATGGAGAAGCCATGGGTGGCCATTGGGAGGAGACGGGGAACATAGTCCAGAGGGCTCTCAGGAAGACCGCCTGGGTATGGCCTTTTATGGTTCCTCCTCGCCGTCATTCGCCTCAACTCTGGCCCCCCGGATGGTTTGGAGCACTCCTAGCTCATAAGCCTGTCTGTGACCCCTTTTTTGGGGCCCAGCCAGACTACTGAACTCAGGAACTAATGGAGGAAAGATCTCTGGTAGAGCCCCAAGGTCTATAGCCATCCTGATTGGGGCCGGAGGGGAACTGACTCTCCATGACTGCCGGCTTTCCTACTCATTTTTAGATTTTTTTCTAGTTCTCTCTCCTCGCCATTCTACCAGGCTTTTGATCTCTTGACTCTTGCCTAGGCAGCCTCGGCCTGGTCTGGACTCAGGGCTCGGGGTTGGGCTCTCTAGTGGGTCAGGACATCATCCTAGCAACAAGGTTGGCCAAGTCAGACTTTAGAAGCCATCCAGGCTTCCCCTTTTTGCTACCTTTACTCATGCTAGTTTGGGTTGTTTCATGATGCGTGGCAGAGCGAGAACTTGGGGGAGAGCTCTTGCCTCCATAGGGGAAGGATGGAAGGCCAACGGAGAGAAGAAAACACCAGCCCCCACGAGCTCTTATTCTGCCTGGGAAGTGGATGGAGGCCACCCTGACTTAGGGGCACCAGGGCGGAAGGAGCTGGCTTATTTGGGGCAGACCGCTTTGTTATTTTAACAATGTTCGGGGAATGGGGGACCCTCTGGAATTGCTGCTTCCCAAATTGGCCAGCAAGGATATCCTTGACTTGGTCCAACAAGCCTTTATTAAGCCAGACCGTGGCATGCACGCTGGAGCTATGAAGACGAAAAGGCATCAGGCCCTGCTCTCGAGAAGCTTATGTTTTATCACAGATGTTCTGTAGATACCCGAGTCTTGGGGGTGGCTTATGCCAGGCTGGGGCTCCAGGAAGTACCACCAAGTCAGAGGCTGGGCAGAGAGAACCTAGACTAGGCTGAGGACAGGGAGTCAGACGGGGAGCTGGCTGAGAAACACATTGGACTAAGGACCTGATGGGAGATGCAGGCTTTGAGGCAGGGGGACGGAGGAGGATTGCTGGGGCCCACCACCTCCCTGGGGGTCTGGGGAGTATTCTCCAAGCTCTTCAGGGCTTGAGTGTGGAACGACTTTTGTTCCTGGACTCACAGCTGCCCTGGGAGGGAACGATGTGTTTGTGCTGGCCTGCACAGAGACGGCCCAGCCTGGGCTCGAGCCAAGGGGGCTGGCACCAGATCGGCATTCCTGCAGATTGGACACAATGATTTTAACCCAAATCCCACATGCTTGATTTAATCACTTGGGGCTTTTGGGGGGGAGTGAAGAGAAAGTGGGGGGAGTAGCAAGAGAAAGGAGTTAGTTTGATGCCTAATATGGACAAAAAAAAAAAGGATTCCACCCTCTTTCTGGAGCTGTGACGTGTGGCCAGCAGGTCTGAATCCTGAAATAGCCCCATCTGCATTTGCTTAGCAGCCAGGGCAAGTCCTGGAGCCCCTGGGAGGAGGGGTCTGTACCTGCCACTCCTCCCTCTGCCCCCCCAAGTCTGCCTGCAGATCCCCAGGTAGCTCCTGAGCACCTGGGTCTGGGCAAGACAGATCGTATCACTGTGGAGCTTCTGCAGGGCCTTCTCTACCGAGTGGGGAGGGGGGTGGACAGACTGCCTAAGCAGGCTTCTCACTCGACTCTTCTCTCTCCTCAGTTCCCCTTTCCCTTTGCATCCTTCTTTTTTGTCTGTGCCTTATCATCTGTGCTCTCTGCCTTTCCCCCCACTATTCTGCCTTGTTGGGTCTCCCTCCATCCCCCCCAGAACAGCAGGTAGAGTGACTGGATGGGGGGACACAGGCTGCTTCCCCTTTTGGACAGGTTGCCTGACTTAGTGAGTGTTGGTGGCCTGAGACCCTCTCACCCCTACCACTGTCTTCTGCTCACAGACAGAGGGCAGGGTGGAGCAGGAGAGAGTGTGAGCCCCCCCCTTCTAGTGAGGACCTGATCCTCTCACCCTGACATTGGTCCCAGAGAGGACTGTCGGTCTTTGTTCTTAGCGGGGGGAATGTCTGGAGCTGTTTCAGAAAGGGCAGTTGAAAAGAGGATCACCTGGAGGTTTGGGGGGCTCAAATCATTCAAATGAGAATGTAAGAATATTTTTGGACTCCAGGCCCTCCCCTGTGGGACCCGGTTAGTCCTGGAAGCTGCCTCTAGGGGTGGGAGAAGGATTGGGAAATGTGTCTCCACTTGTCCCTGGGAGGCAGAAAAGGGAACGGGAACCCCCATGTCCTGGGGTCTGTGGGAACGAACCTAGACAGTAACCACCTGCTCCTTCTCTGTCTCTGCCTGGTTTTCTCTGCCGATTCTTCTCCACATCTCAGCCGAGTGGAAAAGGGCCTCGCCTCCCCGAGGTGTACTGTGTCATCAGCCGCCTTGGCTGCTTTGGCCTGTTTTCCAAGGTAAGATGGGATCCCCAGGGCAGAGTCGGGGAGCCCCTCCTGAGGGTCCTCCTGGACTCCCTTTTTTTCCAGATCCTCACTTAGAAAGTCAGCCTGGGACGAGAGGAAAGACTGTTAAGTGTCAGGTCCTTCCTAGAACCTGGATTCAAATCCAGATCTGCCATTAGAAGCCAAGGGAACCCCGGGAACCCAAGAGCTTCAGTTATCTCATCTGTAAAATGGAGCTACTGATCATTTCTTTCCCCAAGCGGTTAGGATCAAATGACCGTGTATACATGAAGCACTTTTTAAACCTGAGAGTGACACACAAATAAGTGGTAGCTCTCCATAGATAGTGAGAAAAATGTAGAGAGGAAGAGAAACAGAGGCTGTCGTGGGCAGCATCTGCAGTGGACAGATGAGAAATCCGTGTGTGTGTGTGTGTGTGTGTGTGTGTGTGTGTGTGTGTGTGTGTGAGTGAGAGAGA
>NC_058135.1:236970692-236998541 GCF_016433145.1 Gracilinanus agilis | reverse complement strand
CACAGATTGCCTGAAATAATTTTTCCCCCCATGTGATAGTCAGTCTGATCTCTTTTTCGTCACCATGGATTTCATTAAGGAGGCTTTGGAGTACTTCACAACTCAAGGTGTTATTATTACCTTTGCTGAACTCTCACAGGCTAGAGGAGTCTGAATAGCAGATAGATGCCATTGCCTTGGTTCTGGACCCTGATGGTAGGCTCAACATGGAATCTAGAAACCCCAAACTTGTAGCCTAGTAAGATCTGATGAACCCCAAGTTTTAGGACTAGTTTATAAGTTGGAGACCCCAAAGTTTGTGCTTGTCCGGATCAAGTACAAGCTTTGGCGACCCCTAAGAGTTGGGTGGAGACCCATCAATTTCCTACAAAGTTCAGGGTCTCCAACTTATAAGCTAGTCCTACAACTTGGGGTTCATCAGATCTTACTAGGCTACAAGTTTGGGGTTTCTAGATTCCATGTTGACAGTAGCTTTTGTGAAAGGTGGAGTCCCCAGCACAGAGACCTGATCCCTATGATCTCAGACCCCTTATGCCTATAGCAAATTCTCTACTACCTTTTTAGAGAAGGACTGCTAAGGAGGAACAAGGAATGCCCCTTGGGTAATAGCACAGATCTTGGTTCAAGCTACAGTGAGAAGTGTTCTCAGCACGGCTGCAGCATCCTTCCTTCAGTCTCTTCCGGACAATAGGGCCATGAAGAAATTCATTTTTCTCCTTGGTCTTTTCTGTCATCCCCCATACTATTACCCTGATAGCATGACCTTCTCTCTGCCTCAAACAATGAAGGTGAGGATGGCAGGGACTCCTTGCTAAAGCAGGAACTTCATAGTTTTAAAAGGGCGAGAGGCACGGGTTTAGAGGGAGTATAAATTACCTTTCCTGAAGATGAAAAAACAGAAGATGCCTGGAATTGTTAGCTGTGGCCCCCACCTACAGGCAGAGAGATAGATGACATAATCTCTGTAGTATTTCATCCTGGTATCTTTCCTAGATTATAAAGGCTGATCAGGACAGGAGCAGAATCAGTCTTGGTCTGCCTGGGGACTTTGGAGATAATGATCAGACATTTGCTGCAGCAGGCTATCAGGGAATTTTGGGACAAATTCTTAAATTCCTTCTTGTCTCTCCTACTCCATGAATGAGAAGGCTGGACTCAGACCCCCTTACTAGCAGGTCTAGTTGTAGGTCTAATGCTTCTCTTGTCTCTGAGAGTAGGATCCACTGGGATAATCTTTTCCTCTTCCCTTCCCTGCTTCCAAAAGCTTATTCTTTCTTTCCTTCTTTTTCTCCTATTCTTTCTTTCCTCCTTCTCTCCCTTTCTCTATCTTCCCCTCCTTTAAGCTTGGTTAAGAGAGAAGTATTTCTTTATGACTCTTTTGGGTATGGGGGGAATCTAGAGAGAAGGGGAGGGCCTAGAGCTGGTTCCCAGATAAAGGGATTAGGGGTAGATTGAAGTCTGAAAAGGAGCCACCCTACACCCCTTGTCCTATGTGCACACAGCTCACCCTCTCCCTCCTTGTGGCTCTCTGTAGGTATTGGAGCTGCGGCGCCCTATGGACTCACGCTTGGAGCATGTAGACTTTGAGTGTCTGTTCACCTGCCTCAGCGTCCGCCAACTCATCCGTATATTTGCCTCACTGTTACTGGAACGGCGTGTCATCTTCGTTGCCGACAAGCTCAGGTAGGGTCAGGTAGAAGTGATGGGGGATCTGGGAGGAGGGAAGGACAGAAAGAGCAAACTTGCCCATCCCTCCAGAGGAGCCAAGTTTTTCCCACTTGCCATCCTTAGAGATGTTCCACCTTATGACCCTGAGAACCATTGCTGGGTCCATGTTAGTGTTTGGCAATGACTAGGCTGGACTTTGAATGGTGATGGTCCTAAAGGTGAAGACATTTATTAAGGAATTGGGTACATTAAGGTTTAGTTGTGTCCAGGGAATGTTTTTTAGAGTTAAAATCACAAAAGCTCAGGTTTGGAAGGAACACGAGAGTCTACTTAGTTCCACACAATCCTGAACAACAACTGCTTCTACATTCACCAGCAGATGAACCCAATCTCTCCTGAAAGCATTCCGAGTGACACTGCTTTCCCCTGGTTCTCCTTCCTGTCTGATCACTCAGCCTCTACATCCAGGGCCTGCTCACTAAGAGTGGATGTCTCCAAAGGCTCCGTCTTGGGGCCTTTTATCTTCCTTTGTCAGCTCCCATAGTCAGTTCTCATTTCTATGCAGATAATTCTCCATATATTTATATATCCAGCCCTAATCTGTCTCCTAGCCTCTATTCTTGAGTTGCCTTTTGGTATAATGGGAATTGTAATGTCTCATTGACATCTCAAATTCAACATGTCCAAAAAAGAATTTGTTATTTTTTCTCCCCAGATCTTCTTCTTTTCCCAAATTTCCTTACTGTCAAAGATACCACTGAGATACTAGTCATCATGTTCTTTATCATCTTTTAATTCCTCACTCACACTCACCCCACATATCTAAACTGTCAAATGTTACCATTTCTACCATCACAACATCTTACATATATGTGCCCTTCTTTCCAGTCATAGAGCCAACATCCCAGGGCAGGCCTCACCACCTTTCACATGGACTGTTGCCACAGACTTGTGGTTGGTTTTTCTCTGATTCAAGACAATTATCACATTTCCCCGGAATCGTCTTTTCCCCAGGCCAAACACTTCCATTTTCTTCGGTCAAAGATTTCATGCATGATGCGTGATCTTGAGGCTCTCTGCTATCTTGGTCATCCTTGTCTGGATACAGTCCATCTTCTCATTAGCTTCCCCAAAATGTAGTGACCAGAACTGGACACGATATTCCGGAGGAAGTGTGACCAGGGCAGGATTCCTCAGTGCTATCACTCCCCTATTCCGGATACTATTAAGCTGTGGTTAAGTCATTTTTCAGTCACAAAGTTTAAATCTGTATAAGTTAATCTTATTTGATGTGGCCTAACAATTTATCTAGCCTTTGGAGATCTTTGTGGACCCTGATTCTGTTCCTAAGCTTAGCAATTAATTCTTCTCTGTTTTGTATCATATCCAAATTTGTTAATTATGCTAGCTAAGCTTTTGTCCAATTAACTGATAAAAATTGATAATGGCATCTGACATTTATATAATTTTTTTGTGGTTTTCAAAATTCTTCTATGTACCAACAGACCTTAAGATAGGCACTAAAGATAGTATTATTCCCATTTTACAGGGAAAAAATCCAGGTACTCAGATGGCAGAATCACTTGCCTATGTTCACACAGCTAGTGGGTGGTGAAGCAGGATTCAAACCCCACATCTGCCAGCCCTACCTGTAGGTCTTTTTCACTTTATCAGCAGTGGACCAGGTACATCAGCTTTGAGGGTCCATGGTTGGAAACTTCCCTCTAAATTTATATCCATTCAATTAATGATTGTTCTTTGGACCTAGACGTTTAGCTCTACCTAAGATGACAATCACTTAGCCCACATTTCTCCATCTTGGGCATGAGGATAGCATAAGAGACTTTGTCAGATGCTTTGCTGAAATAGAAATATAGGATGCTTCTGTCATCCTCATTCACTAGTTCTGTAATGTCATCAGAAAACAGTCATGTTAATGTTTTGTTTGTTCCTGATAAATGAAACATGTCTTTCCCTCCTTTTCAGAAAGCAGGATATACTATTTATGCAGAGGATATGCATATTTTATATTTGTGTGTATTATAGATATACTTTTTATATGCACGCACAGATAAATATACTTATACATAAGTATCATTTTTACATGTTGCCTAACAAAGGGTCTTTGCACTTAGTAGGCACTTAATCAGTTTGTGGAATTTAATAGTGAAAGGCCTGTGCCTCTTCCCTCACCTCCATTCTATGCCCCAAGAAGAGGAGAATCAAGACAACTTCTAGAGGATATGCTGAGGTTTTGAAATGAAGAGATTTCCCCTACTCCAAAACTAACAGGAAGTTTCCCCCTATTTCAAAACCTCCATACTTCTCGTACTCTTAAAGGTGTCTTATAGAGCAGTAAGTGTGATAAAAACTTTCCAGTAAGAAACAGTCAGGTCCTTTAAAGTTGGTAGCTGTCCAGCACTGGGGTTGTGCCCATTCTGACTCTGGTCTGGCACTGAGTGGGCATTAATGGAAAGACGCCAGTCCAGAGGGACGTGTCTCTAGTGATGTGCCCTAGGGAATTTTGACCCTGGCCCTGTGCCCTTGAATATTTTTTAGCTTTGACTTAGATAAAGGTCCAGTTGATAAGCTTAGCATATTTGCAGGGGAGAGAAAATTGGGAGGGACCCAGTTCTCTCCGTTGGGTCAACCTACACTGGGACACCCGTTTCACAGGGCTCTTGCTTTATCTTGGGTTGGTGGCTTTGGCCCAGTCATCATTTTGTCATCCTGAAAGACTCAGCCTAAATGTTCTCTGGCTTTTCCGTCTCTGTCTCTGCCCAGCATCTGTGTCCCTCCCACCCCCTCCCCAACTTAGTATCATATCCTACACTCTGAATGTGGCCATTGTTTCTGCCCATGGCTTCAGGCTGCGGGTGTGAACACATTCCAAGGCTGAGACTTCTTCATGCTCATAGCGCTGGCTGGCTCTGCAGGGATTCTGCTCCATGCCAGGGCTTAGAGGCAGGCAGGACAGTGTACGTAGGATTGGACACCAGCTGCCCCCACAGGGTCTGGATTGTACTGATATTCAGTATCACAAAAGATTTCCCCTTTTCTTCTCCAAATCTTTGCTTTTGAGGAAGCTTCTATGGCCTGGGAGATGGGGAAGAGAGAAGGGGGCTTGACTTTGTGGAGTATAGAAACATCCCAGAGAGTGCTAGAAAAATCTCAGTGTTTTAGATAGATTACTCCCATCTGCATGGGTTGGAGAAAGAACTAAAATTTTGCATAACATATCACCTTATGTATAGTAGGTGACAGATATTTGTTTAATTGAATTATTTAATGAAATGGCCTGGAAGCCTGAAGAAATGTCCCCTATGAGGGTTAGCCAGGAGCATTTAGGTGACACAGTGGATAGAGCACTAGGCTTGGAGTTGGGAGGACCTGGATTCAAATCCAGCCTCAGATGCTTCCTAGCTGCATGACCCTGAGCAAGTCAATTAACCCTAACTGCCTACCCTTTGCACCTTTCCTGTCTTAGAATTAATACTTATTAGAACTAATAATATTAGAAACATTAGAACTAATACTCTAAGATGGAACGTATGGTTTAAAAAAAGAAGATCTAGCCAGCACATTCTGGGTTCTTTAGAAACCTGGCCCAGCAACAGATCCTGTTATCTTTCTCATCTGCCGTTTTGTCCCATTGGAGCCTGAGCAGAGAGTCCCTCTGCTGCTCTCCCTGGTACCACCACCCCAGGACCATCACCATAGCTATCTGTTCCAGAAGGGTCTTAGGCAGGGCTCACATTGTATAGCAAACACGGGTACTGCTCGGGGCTTCGTGAGGTAAAGAGGTCTAAAAGGATAGAAAGTGGGACTGTGCAAGAGAGACAGAGAGGCCAGGTCTGATAAAGAGCTTCTTTATCCTGGACCTGCCTGGACAAGGAGGCCACAGTGGGTGCAGTCATCTCTCGGAGGCCCTAAAGATAGGACTCGGGGATAGGGTGGAGCTTGGGCTGGAAGAACTTGTACCGAGGCCAAGGCAACTCCACAGTGTCGGCAATGCAGGGAAACGTTCTCTTCCCCTCTTTGATCCTGTTTCCTCTTTTAAGATGAGGGGGTTTTGATTGGAATGATCTCTGTGGTCACTTCCAGCTCCAACACGCTTTGAGCTAGTGAATCATAGACTTGTTTTTTCACTCTTTTACACACAGAACACGCACTCAACCTGTGTACACCTACTTGTTCCTCTTTGGCCACTTACAAACCAGGCCCATGATGAAAACTTCCATCATTTCTTTTAATTGAACACAGCCATTAGACAGGGCTTGGGGGGAAGGGGAGCTGTGAGATGGCCAAGGGAGAGAAAAGAAAGAACATTCCCCCATACTTAAGGGAAAATGGAGGACAATGAACCCTTGAAGAAGATAAGAGAAGGGCCAGTCAGATAAGGGAGAAGTCAGAAAAACCAAGAGCTTCTAAAATGCTGTAATCTGCATCTGTTACCCTTATAGATTTGGCCATGCACATTCTCTTTCTAATTATCCCACACTCTTGTGTTGGGCTGGGCCATCTCTGGAGCCATGGTGTGCATACGTGCTCACCAACACACTATGTCTGTTATAGAAAGAGATTTTACAGAGGATTGCCTATGATTCCGCTTTGGGCTTCTTGGGGATGCTAGGCGATGGGGAGACCCTGTCCTACCTCGTCTGGCATTCCAGGAATACTTTATTGGGTATCATTTGGAGATTCCCAGCCCTTGGGAGGCTCAGTACTTATCTCCCTTTCCGCAAGGTTGGGGCTCTTTCCTTACCCATCTTGCTTCCACCATCTCCTCCAGGCTCAGGTGCTCTGTCTTTCTCCTTCTCTCTAGCACCCTGTCCAGCTGTTCCCATGCCGTGGTCGCCCTGCTCTACCCTTTCTCCTGGCAGCATACCTTCATCCCTGTGCTCCCAGCATCTATGATTGACATTGTCTGTTGTCCCACTCCTTTTCTGGTTGGTCTGCTCTCCAGTTCCCTCCCCAAATTGAAGGAGCTGCCTGTGGAAGAGGTGAGTCCCAATGGTTGGGGAAGGAAGTGGAAGGGCAAGGAAAGACTGAAAGGGGAAGGGAAGGCACCTGATCTTCTTGGGCTTGACCTTACATTCTCCCTTCCCTCTACCCACTTCTTCCAGGGTGGCATCTCTGGGCTGGAATTGGTACCTGAACTCTTCTGTAGATTACCAAGCTCTAGGAGGTACGAGATGTCAGGAAGGTAGTTTGGTCAATTACCCTAGAATTCCCTTTTTTTCCCATAGGCCCTGATGGTGAATCTAGGATCTGATCGGTTCATACGACAGGTAAGCAAGATGTGAGCTAGTCCGGGCCTGGAGGTCTCTCCCCTCCCACCAGTTGTAGGGCTACAGGCTTGGATTAACCTTCAAGGCTTCCCTTAACACAGAGCTTCTTCATCTCTTTTTGTATCCTGGACCCCTTGGGCAACAGTTTAGTGAAACCTCTGAACTTCTCAGAAGAGTATTTTTAAATACATAAAATAAAATACACAAGGAAACCACTTATATTAAAATTCAGTCTGTTGTTACTAAATTGATTAATTGTGTCTGACTCTTTGTGACCCCATATTGATTTTTCTTGGCGAAGATATGGAAGTGGTTTGCTTTTTCCTTCTCCAGCTCATTTTACAGATGAGGAAACTGAGGCCAATAGGGTTAAGACTCGCCCAGGGTCACACAACTAATGAATATCTGAGGCTGGATTTGAACTCAGGTCTTCCTGTGTCCAGGCCTTGCAATCTAACCACAGTACCACCTTGCTACCCAAAATTCAGTTAGAAAAATATAAAAAAGAAAAATAGCCCGCATTCACAGTTAAATCAAGGTTTAAGATCCCTCATCCTAATACATCAGATCAGGAGCTCAATCTTCAAACAAGAGGCAGACCACTTGGATTTGGATCAATACTTTTTTTTTTTAATCCTCATCTTCTGTCTTAGAATCAGTACTAAGTTATCATTGCCAAGGCAGAAGAAGGGGTAGGCAATTGAAATTAAGTAGCGTGCCCAGGATCACACGACTAGGAAGCATCTGAGGCTTAAATTAAGCCAAGTCCTTTCTCTAGATCTGGCACTCTATCCACCCAGCCACCTGGCTGCCCCTGCCTGGCTCAATACTTTTTAATTGTCTGTGATTTAGGGTTCTATTGTTGGCAGTGGAAAGAAGCCCCTTAAAAGTCCCCTTCCTGCATCCAGTCTTTCCTTCTGGGGTAGTCATTCTCTGAAAAAAAGAGGCAGCTCCATGATTCTGGACAAGGAGCCAGAAGGTCTAGATTCTAGCCCTTCCTCTCTAGCCAGTAGACCTTGGACATGCCACTTAAACTCTTGGAATCCAGTTTCTTCCCCAGTAAGATAGATCTAGAGCCCCATCTGGGTCCAGCTCCCGGTTCTCCAAAGCCAGAGTTGGAGAGTGAAGAGGCAGGGTAGGTAGGAAGGCCTGGTCCCCACAAGTCTGGGAGGGTCCTGATGCTGTGTTCTGGCCAGCGGCGAGCAGCCTTTTCCTACCTCATTCTTACAGATGGATGATGAGGACACCCTGTTGCCTAGGAAGTTACAGGCGGCTCTGGAGCAGGCTCTGGAGAGAAAGAATGAATTAATCTCCCAGGACTCTGATAGTGACTCTGACGATGGTAAGAACGGGATTAACCGCTCTGGACCCCAGGATAGATATTAGGGTGAGAGAATAGCCAAGGGGGTAGAGAAGGGCCCTTTATCCATTAAAATTATGCTCTAATTTGGGCCAAGCCAGGGATACCTGTTGGAAAAACCAGAAAGTCCCGGGCACAAGGGGAAGAGACCTTTTTCCTGGGTCTCTCCCTCTGAGCTGGACTACCCCAACCCTGGATCCCTTTGATATCTCAGAGGAGAGGAAAATCATGGTTATTTCATTGAGGATGTCTAGAAACGTAAACGATCCTGGAAAATCTCCCCAGATTATACCCAAGCAGGTCTGCCCTTGTAGTCACTCACAGGTAATTTATATGAGTATTCCACTTATTGACAATGGAAAATGTTCATTCAGGATCTACAACAAGAACTGTGCTTTACTAGGCAGGCTGAGGAATACCAAAAGAAATGTTCCCCTCTGGGAGCCAGTAATTCAGTTGTGGAGGCAAGACAGAGGCAGGCAGAGGAATGAAGGAGCAAAATCCTGCAGTTTGTGATTATGACCAAGGGCTAGAAAAGGTTGAAAGTTCTCACGAGGTCTTATGGAGGAGGTGGGATTTAAATGTTTCCCCTTCCTTTCCTTAAAATGGTTTTTTCTTTTCTTTTATTTAAAAGTATGAACTTAATGGACACGAACATTTCAATACTCAAAGAACATAAAAAGAGGATTCTAACAAAGAAACTGAATCTCTAGTGTGGATGACTTTTTAAAAGCATATATTAAACATGATAGTCTAATATTAACTATTAAATATTAAACATTGTCCTGCTTGTCTGTGATCCTCCTAATGTTTTCTTCTGCATATTTTTAGTATTTCATTGATACTCTTTTTCCTTCTAGTTTATTTGTTTGTTTGTTTGTTTGTTTAAACCCTTACCTTCCACCTTAGAATCAATACTGTGGATTGGTTCCAAGGCAGAAGAGTGGTAAGGGCTAGGCAATGGGGATCAAGTGACTTGCCCAGGGTCACACAGCTAGGAAGTGTCTGCAGTCAGATTTGAACCTAGGACCTTCCATCTTTAGGCCTGGCACTCAATCCACTGAGCCACCTAGCTGCTCTCTTCCTAGTTTTTAATCACTATTCCTGCCCCTTCCCCCTCAAATAAAAGTACTTCTTTATTACAAATAAACATGGTCCAACAAAATACATTTTGCATATAAAAGTCATCCCAGATTTTTCTAAATTCTTCCCTTTTTTATTTCTTAGCATTGTTAACACTCTTATACCAAAATTTGTTCAGCAATTCCCTATTTAGTGAGCACTACTTCTTTGCTATGGCAAAAAGTAATGCTACAACTCTTTTTTGTGCATGTGGATTCTTTCCCTCTGTCTTTGGCCTCTTTGGGATATATACCTAGTAGTGGTATTGCTGGGTCCAATGGGATATATAATTTAATGACTTTGGGGGCATTGCTTTCTGAAATGGTTGGACCAATTCCCAGCTCCATTAGCAATGCATTAATATAGTCCCTTCAACAATTGTCCCTTTCTTTTTTCCTTCTTTGTCCCTTCCAGAGTGTAATACCCTTAATGGGCTGGTATCTGAGGTGTTTATTCGGTTTTTTGTGGAGACCATTGGACACTACTCTCTGTTCCTAACTCAGAATGAGAAGGGTGAAAGAGCCTTCCAGCGGGAGGCCTTTCGAAAATCTGTAGCCTCGAAGAGCATCCGCCGCTTCCTGGAGGTTTTCATGGAGTCCCAGATGTTTGCTGGCTTCATCCAGGACAGAGAGCTGAGAAAATGTCGGGCCAAGGGTAAGCAGGGGACGAATGGGGCTGGCACAACCGAAGTGACCTTCCGATCCCCTTTGTTGATGTCTTCACCAGGGCTGGTGTTATTGAATTCCAAGGTGTTGGGGTTGGACATGGGTCGAGCTGCCTTGACTTTCCATTTTCTCCTGAAAGGGAGGAAGAAGGCTGGAAATTGAGCAGGTCAGCACCTCTCCTAGGATGCCTGATTTCCAGGTCCTTCCCTATTCAGGTCCCCCATTGCCAAGGCATCCTCCCCAGGTGGAACCTCTACCCTTCTATAGCTCAGGCTAGTGACCACAGAGGTATCTTTGCTCTCAGTACTGGGAGGCTGAGGATGAATGGGGCAGAAGAGGGGAAAGCAGTCATTCCCCTGATAGCTGTGGACTGGCCAGTGAATGAACCCCATCTCCAGACTTGTTCTGCCTGGCTCCAGATAGCAGGACTAGGGTCAGTGAGTGGGTGCAGAGACCCAGACTCGGGCTCCTTAGAAGGAAAAACACACCAACATCTGGGGTTGTCTCAGAATGGAGCAGATTGCTTCAGCAGGTTCTGAGTTTTCCATTCCTGGGCGCTCAGGGGTTCAAATGTGGTCAATGACACTTAAGGTCCCTTCCAACTTGGATATTCCACAATTCCATTATAAATTCCTGGAGGCTGGGAATCTACGTTGTGTGTATCTGTGCGTCCTCGGTCCCTTGCACAGGACTTTGCAGATGGCAGACAATTTGATAAATGTTTGTTTAATCAAACCATGTGGCTCAGATAAGAAAAAGCCAGTTCCTAGCCACATGCAGAGGAAGAACTGTGGGAGAAGAAACACCGAAGAAAAACAACCGCTTGAACACATGGGCTGATGGGGATATTATTGGGGATGAAGACACTAAACAATAACACTAAACAATAACTCTAGTCTAACTATCAGTAATATGGAATTAGGTCTTGATCAATGATACGTGTAAAACAGTGGAATCGTGCATCGGCTAAGGGAGTTTAGGGAGGTTTGGGGGAGAGGGAAAGAACATGAAATATGTAACTAGGGGGAAATATTCAAAATAAAAATTTTAAAAAAGAAAAAGCCAATTCCATGAGAAGATTGAGCCGTTCTGGGCTTCCTTCTCTGCACCGTGCCCTGGCAGGGTTCCAGCCTTCCAGGAGTCCTTAAGATATTTGGTGGAGCCCATCGCAACCCCTTTCCCTTGCCCGTCTCTCTTTAACCACGTGCCTGCTCTGCTTCTTTTTTCTGGTCACACATGCTAGATACATGTAGTTGATGCATACATGTAGATAACCTCTGTCAAGTGGGGCTGATAGCGACTCGGAGGCCTGCCTTGAGAGAGTTTTCATGGAGTCCAAAAGAGATCATGGCTAACATAGATACAGCATTTTACATGTGTGACCCCCTTTAGTCTTCACAGCCACCCTGTGGGGGCAGGTGCTATCATTATCCCTGTTAATCGATCACAGTAAAAAGTGTTTTGCCAACCTTAAAATGCTTTGTAGAGGCTACTTTATGATTTGGCATCGAGGTAACAAAGTGACAAAAAATAAATAGATCGATGGGCATGGAATCAGGAAGATCAGAGTTCCACTCCTGCCTCAGATACTTATTAGCAGTGTCACCCATGGCAGATCACTTTGCCTCTGTTTGCCTCAGTTTCCCCACCTGTAAAATGGCAATAATAATAGCACTAGGTTGCTATGACAATCAGTTGAGATATTCTTTATAAATCTTAGAGCTAGAGGCTCAGGGATCCTCTTTATCAGAGCCATCTGTATCCCAGCCAGATGGATGTGGCTCACCCTCCCCTCCTCTTTCTAGGCCTGTTTGAGCAACGAGTGGAGCAGTATTTAGAGGAACTCCCTGACACTGAGCAGAGTGGGATGAATAAGTTTCTTCGAGGCCTGGGTGAGTTGGCTTCCTTCATACGAACTGGCCTAGGGTCTGCCTCTTGCTGACCACGAAGACTGGGGCAGACAGGAGGGCCCTGAGGCGACCTAGAGAGGCCATTCTGGGGGAGATACAGTCTTTCATGGGGGCTTATTATGGGGAAGCGACCGCACCAAGGGAAACCTTAGTTCTTGTTCCAAGCATCCTGCAGAGGCCAGGCTCAGATCTCTCTTCTTGAGGTGGGGGAATTAGAATTAGAATTCCGTAGTGTATGTAGTTAAGACACATTCAGTACAGAACATTTTTTCCTTCCAGGACACTCGGAGGGCGCGAGTAAGGCCTGATTCAAATGTTTTGGTCCTTTCCAATTTGCCTCAATCCTCTTTTAGGGAGACATGGTGTTGATTTACCCAGCAGAACAATCGAATCCTAGAATAGCACTGCTAAAAAGGCCCTCAAAGTAACAGAAAGGGACTTGCCCAAAGCCCATCTGGCTATTCAGTGACAGAACTGGGACAAGAACCCGGGGTCTCTTGCCATTAGTTTGGAGGATGGGTCTGTGGTATCTGTAACTTAGTCCCCCCTCCTGGCCTGAGAGAGGTGGAGAAGCATTCAGCAAGGAAGAAAGTATTTAACAGAAAGGGAATGTTGACATATTTCTCTGGGCATCTCGAGATTCTCCTCTCTCTTTGGACCACAGGCAACAAAATGAAGTTCCTTCACAAGAAGAATTAGACCTCTTCCCTGCCACTGAGAGACTATTTATCAGATTGTGCAGAGAGCCCAGTGTCCACGGAGCCAGGGCAGCAAAAGTGGGGTCTCCCTTCCCCGCTGCTGGCACAGAGTTCCTGCCTCTTCCCCGCACCCACTGACCACAGCTGCGAAGCCCCATCCACGGCCAGGATGTCCCAGGATGCGTGTTTGTAAATAATCTGCTGCAAGCTTTCGGAACTGGTTTTGTAATGAGCAAGGAGAATGGTGTTAAGTATTTGTATATTCCCGGGAGGACCATGCCATAGCATGGATCGAGTCTGCTTGGTGCCAACGATTGGCCACTTATGTGCAACTGACTGTCTCAGCCAAACCACTGACCTTTCCCTCAGAGGAGTCTGTCCCCCGGCCCAGACCTGTGGCAGAGGGACTTGGATGCCTGAGGCCCCTGTTCCCAGTCTTGGGCCTTGGAGGGCAGGGAAGTCATTTCATTGGTGCAAAAGGACTGGTTTTTATCTTACAGAGTTTCTATTTTTCTCTAGTTTTCTTTCTATCTCATTTGGAAACAAGAAGGCCAGCCAGGCCACATTTGCAGCAAGGTACTTGGCTCCTAGACACTCACGTCCGTGTCCCCAACTCTCCTCCATTCCAAGTGATGATGAGCAGTGAGCTGCTGGGAGCCCCGACCCCTCCACATTAGGACTGCAGGACACCCACTGGCCCCTGTTTGCCCTGCCCTCTGACCAGCAGCAGTGGCAATTTGGTACAGTGTGTCCATTCTCCCGGTGTACGGGTGTTCCCAATAAATGGTGTACAGTTGTCTGGGTCTAAGGCTTTGTGTGTTGTTCCTTGGCTTCCCTGATGGGAGCTATTGCACTAGGAGGGGCTGAGGCTTTGGTATCACCCAAGGAAATTGCAGGAAGCCATCAAAGCCGTGACGTTTAGCACAGCCAGTCACCAGCTCTGACAATCCAGCACAGCAGGTTGTCAGGAGGATGGAAATTCCACACTCAGTTTACCCTATGTGATTCTTTTTACAGTGACATTCACTTGCATTGAAACTATTGCAATCAGCATCCTTATTCAGCCCCAGGGAGACACAGAAAAACAATGCAGGCTCATGGCAAGAACAACCACAGTCACAGACTACCCACTATCCCAAAATAAACCCTGAAACAAACCCCAATAGTAGAAACTTAACCTAGAATCATCCCTGCAAAAAAATAGCAGTTAGTGAGTTAATGCAAGTTTCTAAATTCCCCAGCAAGAAAGTACCTGACCTGGGTTTGTTCCCAAACTCCCACAGACCAAGAAAACTGTGAAACACAAGGAAAACAGGGGAATGACAAATTAGCACAGAATCACCCTTCCAGAACTGCATTCTTATTGACCCTTTAGCAGAAAGAACAGCAAACTTACTTTTTAAAAAAATAGTGAAAAATGAAAGAACATAATGGGAACAAAATTTGGAGCAGACTGATATTATTGTGTCTTATTTGATGTCATCGACTACCATAGCTATCTTCTTGATTAATGATAGGTATGAATAGTATAACGTAACAAGATACATGATTTAATTAGTTAAAATATAATTAACTATTATGCTTAACCAGGAAATGATGTTCTTGTACCTTACAGATGGCTGAAAATAATAAGTTCCAACTAAGCCATTCCGTAATGAATAATTCTTGACAAGCTTGCTCCTTTGTTTAACCACAGTAAGATAATTAGTAAATGCCAATCATAGGATGTTTCAAAAGTTAATATGTGATTTTGAATGTATAGGAAAATCAAAACCTGTATGAGATCATAAAGAAAAAAGGCCATAAAAATAAAAATCTTTCCCGTGGCAGGTCTGCAGCAGGTGGCTGTGCAAAGATGAAGCTCAACCTCTCTTTCCCAGCCACTGGCTGTCAGAAACTCATCGAAGTAGATTGATGAGAGAAAGCTACGGACCTTTTATGAGAAACAGATGGCCACTGAAGTTTCTGCTGCTGCTCTGGGTGAAGAATGGAAGGGTTATGCGGTCCGTATCAGTGGTGGAAACAACAAACAAGCTTTCCCCATGAAGCAGGGTGTTCTGGCTCACGGACGAGTCCGCCTGCTGCTCAGTGAGGGCCATTCTTGCTATTGCCGTAGAAGAACAGGAGAAAGAAAATGTAAATCTGTTAGGGGCTGTATTGTTGATGCCAATTTGAGTGTTCTCAACTTGGTTATTGTTAAGAAAGGTGAGAAAGATATTCCTGGACTGACAGATACAACTGTGCCTCGTCTCCTGGGGCCCAAGAGAGCTGGTGACTAGCTGTGCTAAACGTCACGGCTTTGATGGCTTCCTGCAGGAAATAAATACCAGCACGCAAACAGAATCCAATTTCCTATTAATGGTTCAGCCATTTGCACAGAGCTTTTTAAACTGAGGACTTTTATCCTCAGCTTCCCTATGAAGAACAGACAGTAAGTCCTTGGCATGCTTCAATGGCCCCTTTACCTAAGGTTTTTAAGAAGTAAATAGCCTATTTGGGGATGGCAGAGGTGTAGTAACATAAAAAGATGTGATCTCTTGAGCCCCTTTTCACTGAAGATTTTCTCATTTAGAATCACAGAATCTCATTGTAGTAAAGGATCTTGGAAGTCCTTGAGTCCAACCTCCCATTATATGTAGGAATCCCCTCGAAGCATCCCTCAGAGGTGGTTATTGGGACAGACTTTAAATAGTCTATTATGAGAAACTAAGCAGCCGACTATTTTCATTGTTGGCCATCTCAAAAGTTTTACTCCTTTCAATCAATAACTTTAGTCCCTTGAGGCTTGCGCAATCTCCAACCTACCTGTGGTTTGGAGGTGCTACCTGCCTCATAGAGAAAAGGGGAGAGTTTTTCTGCAGGGAAGATGAAGACGTTTTCTCTCAGGAAAGAGTCTCCCTACATGACCAATCAGGGTGTTCACCGCCAAGGAGAATGGGGCAGTGAGGGAGGTCTGACATGCCTGCCAGAGCTGAGTGTTTAATTTGTGGTGATGGGAAATTAAAGAGATTCCCACTTTGAGCCCAGCCTGGGCTTCCTTTCTCACTCTGATGTCTCTGTACAAATAGGACTTAGAGAGAAATGAAGGAGCATATTAAAGAGTGATCTCAGGACCTAGTCACAGAGCAGGCCCTGAATTACCTGAGACTAGTCGTCCTAATGTCTTTTACTTATTTTTTTTTTAAATCCTTACCTTCTGTCTCAGAATTGATACTAGCCAATTAGGGTTAAATGACTTGCCCAGGGTCACAAAGCTAAGAAGTGACTGAGATCAGATTTGAAACCAGGTCCTCCTGACTCTCTAGCCACTGTGTGACCTAGCTACCCCCATCCTAATGTTTTAATAAATTCTAGGCTCAGGCATTTGTTTCATTGGTGCTGAGAGAATTGTCCTCTTCCTAAGGGTGGCAGAGATGAACAGGTACCCATAGTGGTGGTGGGGTAATATCAGGTAAGTTTTTTGAGGCTCTGCAACTACCTTAACTCCTTCCTTATCCAGGCTCATCATCTTCCCAGGGCCCTTCAGTCATGCCTTTAAGCAGAAGGAATGGTTATAATTGTGGGTAAGAAATTCAAGATTAGAAAACCCAGTGGAGCAAATATGAAGATGCTGATGAATCCTGCCATTTTCAAGAGTAAGAAGGGAAGAAAGTGGACTTTGCATTCTAGTTATAATGCAGAAGTTAAATTAGGCCAGCACCCTCCCAGGCACTGCTCTTGTAACAGTGAAGCAAACTGTGTCCATCATCCACCCATCGTGGGTTGTTAAGGACAGACCTTTTCCTGTTCCTTTCCTTCTGTGAGAATTAAAATTAATACCCAGAATACTCATAAGTATTATATTTTATAAAATGTATTAAAATTATCTTGAAGCAAAAAGGAAACTGAAAGTCTAGAGTTGAAAGAGAGAGAGAGAGAGAGAGAGAGAGTGTGAGAGAGTGTGAGAGAGAGTGTATGTGCTAGGGCAGAGTTACAGAACTATATACAAACGTGAAGAAAGGGATGCTGGGAGATGAAGTCCAAAGGTACAAAATTTCTAATTAATACACTTTCCCTTCTCACCTAAACTGGGAAAACACTTATTATCTCTTGACAGAGGAGCTGAAAGTGACTCACTTGACTTGTTTCATATTCCTATTCTGGTGTAGGCCCATGCTGCTTCTGATCTCTGGGAAGATACTTGGGATTTTGTGCTTGTTTCATTTACATTTTTTTTTTTAAAGACTGGGTCTCCTCTTACCTAGTCTAGAAATATAGGGGATACTCATGGCAGGTCCCACTTTGATCAGCATAAATCTCTTCATTTTCTAGGCTGGATTCACTCTACCATGTGTCCCTTCTGCTCCCAGAGGCCCACCATATTAATCCCTAACTTAGTATGGACATCCAGCTGGCTTAGCCTGTGTCAGAGCTAAACTCTATAGCTCAAGTGATCCACCAATCTCAGCCTCTTAGGTAGCAGTGGGTTAGAGGCACACATCATACCTGGCTTGTCCTTGTTTTTTAAAAGGATGAAGAGGACTAGGAAGATTTCTTCACTGTGTTAGATGCATAAACCAAGGTCTGGCCTTCAGTGGGAATGATAGCAGAGATAAGGGCAAATTATTTTGTTTCTGCTAAACCTTATTTCTTGAAATTTCATGTAATGGCCAGACAGAGAGTACCCAAGCCTCATAGAATCACTCTAAAATCCATAATACATGCTAGACAGGGGCAGCTCCTTGGAGAAACATATGTGTGGCAATCTAAGCTGTCAGCTTCTTACAGAACCCAGGATATTTGTGTATACTTGTGTCTCCCTCTAGTTGTAGTCACATTAACATTCCACATTTCTGACCCAGTGGTGTGAATGATAATTTGTGGTACCTGGTCCTGGATCATCCATCTCCCCTGCAATCACAGTAGTATACTCTGCCCTTTGGTTTGTGTATATGTCTATTTTTTTAAAAAGTTTCCAAAAAAGATAAAATGTTGCCTTGTGTCTTCATATAATCTAATGGGTAAATTATGTTATTATGAATATACAACATGCATGGGCTGTCATTTGGAAAAAAGGAAGGGGATTATGAACTTTTAGATTCATAATGTAGTAAACATTTATAAAATGCCTACTGTGTGAAGACATTGTGCTAAATGCTTGGGATATAAATAAGAAAAAGACAATCCCTGCCTTCAAGGAGCTTACAATCTAATCAAATAAGCAATACACAAAAGGAAGAGAAGGAGGAAGGGAGAGGGGGAACAGGACACCAGAGGGAACAGTTGGTTGACTCATAACCCAACAGAGCAACTGATGATAAATGAAGTTCATCTTGAAAAGTCTGAGCCTCTCTCTAAAGGGAGGTCTTGGGAAGTATTCATTGCTCTGCCCTTCAATCAAGGGAGTTGTTGAGATCAAAGCTGAATCAATCTCCAAGATGAAAAGTTGGCCCACTTTGAACCTGGGATGATTGCAATAGGTAATTCCTCCTTATCCCAATTCAGAAGTCAGACTGGACATTTGAGAGAGGGCCAACTGGGCACCATTTCCCCCTGAATAAAGCAATCATTACCTAATATTCATAGAGGGCTCTCTTCTACAAAGTGCTTTCAATTCTTTCAAACCTCTCAGTATCCTGAAAAGTAGACCAGGCAGAGATTATTCCACTTCACTGATAAAGAAACAGAGTGGACAAATGTCTTGTTACCCAGTGAATAATTGACCAGATCTCAGTTCTGTAATACTATAAGCAAGTCCCTTCTTCTTTGGATCTCATTTTTCTCTCATCCTAAAATAAAAGAGTTGGACCAGAAATATTCTAAGGCCACTTCCAACTCTTGACTCATTGACTTCTAGAGATAAGAATTTTTTTTTTTATACATTTTTAAACCCTTAACTTCTGTGTATTAGTTCCTTGGTGGAAGAGTGGTAAGGGTAGGCAATGGGGGTCAAGTGACTTGCCCAAGGTCACACAGCTGGGAAGTGTCTGAGGCCAGATTTGAACCTAGGACCTCCTAAAGGCCTGGCTCTCAATCCACTGAGCTACCCAGCTGCCCCCTAGAGATAAGAATTTTTTGCTCATCTTGTTGCCCTGTTATAGTCTGTCCCCAGTTATGCTATGCTGGATGTGGCCTAGAAAACCAAGAATGTGAGCTCTGTGAAAGCAGATGATTTTTGCTTTTGTGTCCTTAGGTAGTCCATTGCCCAGCGCACATTAGGCCTTTAATAAGGATTAAATAATGCTAATTTGACTTAATTTAGGCCCAGAAATTCACAACAGCCTGTTTTTAGTCAGATAGTGTTAATTCGGCCAAGTTTCAAACCTTGCCTTTAGGCAGACTGATCAACATTTCCCTTCTAAAACCTTACTACTACCTCTTCAACAAATAAGCAACCAATTATAGCCAAAGGGAATGGCAGGTTGAGAAATTCTAGTCTGTATCTTTCAACCAATCAATCAATATTTATCAAAAATGACCACTCTGTGCCAATCACTATGATAAGCCCTGGGGGGATAAAGAGATAAAAGACAGCCCCTCCCCTCAAAGGAGCTCACAATGGAATGGAGAAGACAATATGCAAATACACACACACACACACACACACACCCGCCCGCCCGCAAGCTATATAGAGGATAAATGGTAAGTACTGACAAAGGGAAGGCATTGGAATTAAGAGGGGCTGGGGAAACCTTTCAGTAAAAGAAAGGATTTTACTTGGGACTTAAAGAGAACATTCCAGGCATGGAGGAAAGCCAGAGAACATGCCTGGAGAGAAGAGATGGAATGTCTTGTCTGTGAAACAGTCAGGAGGCTAGCCTGTGTCACTAGATTGAAGAGTACAAATGCTTGAAGAAGGTATAAGACTAGAAAGGTAGGAAATGGCTAAGTTACAAATTTTGAATGCCAAACAGCATTTTGCATTTGTTCCTGGAGGCAATAACTGGAGTTTGCAGAGAAGGGAGGGGGAGAGAGAGAGAGAATGTTCAGACCTTTGCTTTAGGAAAATCACTTTAATGGCGGAATGGAGGATAGATTGGAGAATGGGGAGAAACTTGAGGCAGGCAGACCCACCTGCACACTATTGATGATGATGAGGTGATGAGGGCCTGGACCAGGGTGGTGGCAATGTCAGAAGAGTGATGGGGACATTCTGGAGAGATGTTGCAGAAAAAATCTACAGGGCCTTGGCAACAACTTGTGTGCAGGGGAATATTACTGAGGAATCTAGGATGATTGCTAGGTTGGGATCCTGAGAGACTGGGAGGATGATGTTTCTCTCCACAGTAATAGGGAACGAGAAAAGGGAAGGGCTTAGGGAGAGAGACAAGTTCAGTTTGGGGTATGTTGAGTCTAAAAATATTTACTGAATTTTTGAGTATAGATGAAATAGGATGTGTACGGGTATGCATTAATATATATACACTATTATCCCCGTGCATCTATTAAAATATAATTTGACATCTATGAATAATTGGTGTTTCTAAATTCAGCAAATGTGTCAAATATGTACCACATGTAGGGCAGTTTACTCTAGGTACTGGCGATGTAAGGATAAAAAGAAACAGTCCTCAACCTCAAGGAGCTCATGTTTAAAGATATACCAGTGAAGCAGAAATCTTGGCATGTCCTATAGAGCCTAAGTGTTGACTATGGACTCAGCAGTGGTAAAAAGGCCAGGTTTCTGAGGACTAGTCTTTTTCAACTTGGAGGTGCTTATTTAATAGAAGATTGGTCATCAAGTGACGAAGTTTTTAGACAGCAACTTATGAAGGACTGATTTTGACTTGCACTGATGTAAACCCCGATACTGGTGCCTAGGCAGTAGCCAATTTTTTATGAATATTTGAAATCATATACTAGCAAACCAAAAATAAAATAACCATCTAGTAGATTATTGATGGAATGTACTCGAATAGGTTGAGACAGTGAAAAAGTAGCATTTGTAGAAGATCTTCATAATAAATTGTCTTTAATTCTATATATTTTTTTTATTATTTTTTATTCCAAATTTTAAAAGTCCAAATAAAGTATTGCCATATACAAAAAGAACATTGTACATAAGTGAAATCACAAATCTGTTATATGTTTAGCTTATTTTTCTTCATATCTACGAAAAAGAAGAATAAGAAGAAACAAGAAAGAAAATAACAATATACAAAGGAATTGGGAAGAGAAATGACAGTAGTTACCCATACCTAGCCTCATTCTTAGTGAAATTCTTTATATAAAGATGAAATCTGGTTAAAATGAAAATCAACTTTGTATTTGAAGGGGGAAAAGGGAGGGGATATGGAAAAGAAAGGATAGTTTATTGGGACATTAGTGGAAGACAATGGTGGTAGGAGATTCAAGATTGGAGGTCAGCAAAGAGAATGGGGCAAGAGAGGTAGATTTGAGGACTTAGCATACATGATAATTAAATCCATGGGAGATGATAAGATCACCAGTGAAGCAGTATAGAGGAAGAGAGGAGAGCCCAGGACAGAACCCTGTGGGATACCCATGACTAAAGGGAGTTATTTGGAGGAGGATCCAGCAAAGGGAGTCAGATAAGTTGGAGGAGAACCAGAAGAGTGGTGTCCTGATAAAGTGTCAAAGAATGCAGAGGAGTCAAGGAGAATGAGGACTGAGAAAAGCCCATTAGATTGGCCACTAAGGGATCAATTTAAGAAAGCAGTTTTGGCGAAATGATGATGTTGGAAGCCACATTGTAAGGGGTTAAGAAGAGTGATCAGAGGAGAGAAAATAGATATATGTTACAAATGACCCTTTCTAGGAGATTAGCTACAAAGGGTGGAAGGATCAAGAAAGGATTTTTCAGGGGAGATATGGGCATGTTTATAGGCAGTAGGAAAAGAGCCAGTAGACAGGCTAAGTGACTTGAAGGCAGCTGTGGAACAAGCAGTGTTTGGAGTCAGGCTACTGGGGTTCAGGTCTCAGCCCTGACTATCACTCCTTGCATGACTTTCTCTGGGCCTATTTTCAACTTTGTAAATTGGAATAAATCTTCATTAGCTCAAGGGATTATTGTGAGAAAGGCACCTTGAAGCTTATGAAGTACTTTCTGAATATCAGCTGTTGTTTCTTAAGTTAGGATGAACAGGGGAGCATCTTTTCAACCTTTGGCCCCATTTGTAAAAGAGAGGAGGCTCTTATAAGCCAAGAAGCATACAACAAATGCTTACTACATTGCAGAAAGTCTGATCCAGTAAATATTTATGCACCCATGTTTGCCCACCCAAGTATTAATAACATTAATAACAGGAGGGAGGAGGTACTGGCATTAAGGGGGATTGGGAAAACTATTGGAAGAACATGGGATTTTAGTGGGGCCTTGAAGGAAAAGCCAGGAGAGATGGTTATGAAGAGGGAGGAAATTCTAGGCATGGGGGACAACTGGCAAAAATGCCTGGTCAAGGGGGTGTTGGGTGAGGAGTATCCTATACATTAGATTGTAAGCCCCTTGAGGGCAGGGATTTTTTTTTTTTTTTTGCTTCCTTTTTTGTATCCGTAGCACTTGGCACTGGGCCTGGCGTATTTATTTCAATAGGCCTGCTTTCACGGTGGAAGGAATACTTCGGAGTAAAGCAATAAAAAAAACCCCAACATTTATGTTTGCGGTTTGCAAAGCCCATTACAGACAATTCACTTTAATCTTACAACAATCCAGAGTGTAGGGACTAGTATTCTCCCTATTTTACAGATGAAGAAACTGAGGCTAGCAGCGACTTGATCAGCACCACTGAGCTAGTATAGGGAATGGGTAGCACTCGAATCCAAGTCTTCCCAGCCCTCAAGAGTCCCGCAGCTGCCCCACCCTAGTCTCCCCAAATAGCCGGGGGCCACGAGGGTGACAGGGGCGTGGCTACAACAACTACAACGCTGATGTTGGGCTTTAGCATTACGCTCTACTGAGAGGGGCTGAGTCGGCGTCCACTACTCTGGGAACTGTACGGCTGTCGCCCTGAGAGCTGATCGGCTCCTTTTAGAGGATGCACTATCCATCCCCACCCACGCCCCAGTGGAAGATCCGGGAGCCCCAGGCCAACTACCAAGTTGGTCCGGGGCACGGAAGGATGAGCCGACCTGGAAAATAGGGGAAGGCTCGACCGCCCACTTAACGCCACTTCCGCTTCCGCCTTGGGAGGCAGCATCCATGTTTGCTCCAAGAAGAGTACGATAGCCTATTGTTAGAACTGGCCTACCGGAAGTGGCTCTGCTCTTCTCGCGAGAACTTCGCGCACGGATTCTGGGGAGTTGGGGGCGCAGCTAGCCCTCTAGGGCGCGCGCGCTACTCTGTATCCATCTCTCCCGCTGGAGGTGAGGGGGTGTCTGCCACGACCCCGGCCCTGGCTGATCAGCTTCAAGAATCTCGTACACTCTTGCCCCGCCTTGCTGTTCTCGTAGCGGGTGGGCCAGAGAGCTGGGTTGGGGAAGGGCCAACAGACCCCTTTCATGTTAACTTGGGCACTTCTTGGCCTCGGCTACCCCACTGGGTAAAGTGAGGGCTTTGGATTGAATGATCACAGGCCCTTCCAGCCCCAGACGTCTGCTTCACGCGGTTAGGGGGACCAGCTGAAAATCCCACCTTATAAAAGGCATTAAATAAAACCCACAGAATAACAAAGCAAACCAATTCAATCAGAATCGACATCAAAACCTATTTTAAGTTCCTGGATCCCAGGTTAAAGAGCTTCTTGCTTTATGAGAAATACAGCAAGAATTTATGATCTGTGAACAGAAACTGTAAGCTTGCAGTGATAAGAATAATCCTGTCCAGTGGCTGGTCAAGTCACTGAGTCCAGCTAGTCACCTGCTTATTAAGTACTTGAATCCTGGTCCACGTCCTTATCAATGCTGTTATTGTGCCCACCGAGGAAGTACACATGGAATAAAACCAAAGTGCTTTCCTACATTTCCCATCAGCCCAAATAAAAAGTTCAACTTTTTTCCTGTAAATCATTGCTTTGAAAGTCTTTAAGTGTAACTCTTTGCAAAGCTTTTTTCTTGGAAGCATACCCAGTCCCATTCTTTTCTCTATTGTGACTGAAGTTGTTTTCTCCCTTTTAAGTAAAAAACATTATCTACCATCCTGGACTCAATTTTGAATGCTTCGATTTTGACAGCAAATCTCAGATGTGGGTCTGGGGACCACTCTTTCAGTTATAGAATATTAAAATATTACCTTTTTCTAGCAAGGTAAATGTCAATAGACATAATCCACATGAACAAAAATTCCTCAGAGGATGCTCAACAATTTCCCAGGCAGCTAGGTGGTCTGAAATCAGAAGAATCACTTAATCCCATTTGCCTCAATTGCCTGGAACAATCGCTATATTTTTATGCCTTCTCAATCTCATATACAGGTACCTTCTTCCCCCTACCCCCTATAAAAATGGCTGTAATTCTTCCTTAGCCATAAAAACTCACTAGATCTTATTTCATTAATTTGTACTACATACCTTCTTAATTAAACCACCAGAATATCAAATAGTAAGAGAACTCGTGTCTCCACTTGTCTTTCAACCGCTCTACAATCTAGCTTCTGAATTCATCATTCAACTGAAACATCTAAAGTTAAATTAGGAAAAAAGGTAGGGACAGAAACATCTTAAATGCTAAATCCAATGGCCTTTTCTGAATCTCCACCACTTGAAAACACTGACTACCCTGAACCTCTTGGGTTCTAATTATGTCTTATATCAAGGTGGTAACAGAATCATACTAGACCTGGAGGCAGGAAGATGTAAGGGTAAAATAGAAGACAAGTTCAAATCTATACCAACCTTGCACGAGTCACTTAAGTCTTCTCTCATCTGAAATTTTTTCGATATATCATTGTAACATGCTTTGTAAACTTGGGTACCACCTATTACAATTCCTTACACAGGTAACTCCCAGATCTTTATTAGCCTAGCTTCTCCTGAACTCCAATTTCTACGTTTCAAAGCAGAAACCTTAAGATATCTCAACAAGTCCAAAAAAAATTCACTTACTTTCCCCTATTTCCTGCAGATACTGCAAAAACAAAAAAAGATAACTGCAGATACCAGTTATTCGGCAACATGTTATCTTTTGCTCCTCTGGACTTGATATAGTCAATTAGCAACTTCATCTTTTTAATCTCTGCAACTTCTCTGGCCATCCCCTTTCTGCATTCCAAAAGCCACCAAGCATTCAACACTTCTGGACCACTTAAATTAGCTTCCTAATTGGTCTCCCTTGCCAGGATCTACATTCTAGATCAAGTCTGACCATCATCTCCCCTCCACCAACTCCAGTGGTTTCTCATCTCAGAATCAAATATAAACTATGGCATTAAACGAAAACTTTGCCCCTTTCTTACAAATCACACCCTCAACTTACTCAGGGTCTAAACCCGCTATAAGACTTGCTGTTCCACGGATGATTCCACTTCAAATATCGGGTTCTATGGCACTGTCCCCTCCTCCCATTTCTCCTACAGTTGCCTTGAGATTCCTTCAGATGCATTTGGCATATACTTTTGCTCTTTTCCTCCATTAGAACATGAGCTTGAGGAAGACTATCTTTGTTTTTGTCTATATAGTTAGTGCCTGACATATAATAGAAGGCTTAATATTCTTACTGATAGATGACCAAGATCACTTACTCCAGTGCCCATTCCAAGTCTGAAGAAAAAAGCCCAGAAATTAATATTCGCTGTAGATATCATGCATATAGGACAACAACTCAAGGGACATGAAACACTTAACAGCTACATACCAGGATGTATGGCACCCAGGAATGTTCTATTAACTTTAAGCCCAATGAAAGGTTCAGTAAATAAGTCTATGTGGATTCAAATTATTGCAGATCCAAAAATTGTTCAAAGAAAAACAAACCTGGGCTTTAGTGATTAAATCCTAAGGTCTCACCTGTTTAATTTTACTCGGAAACAGAAGTAGATAAAAACTGATTAAAACACCCACATTCAGAGTACATAAGACTAATTAGAAACTTCTTTCCTTAAGAGAGCACCCACTAATCTGAAAAAACGGTTGCCATCTTCTGTTTGTGAGAAACCAGAACTAACAGAAATATTTTTTCTCAGCCCATATACATTCAAATTTGAGCACCCTAATGGTGAAAAAACCCCCAAGTTGTTTAATAAAGCCATTTATTTTATTGGTTAACATTGGATTTTTATGCCACAAGGACACAGGCTCCACCAACACCCTTAATTTTTTCCTCTGCTCTTCTGCTGAAGAATTTTGCCTTCACGATGACTGGCTGCTTGGGCAGTTTCCCCTTTCCTAGGACTTTGTAGTAACCCTAGAAAGTTGAAGTGGGAAAAGGCTTAAATAAGAACCATTACATTGTACAGCCCATTTAAAATCAAAATAAGATTTACTGATACCCAAAAATAAAAACCATTTTTTGCCACACAGTTCCATTAGCCTTTCAAATAAAGAAAATACAATGTAACTGACCCGGTGACTGACTGTGGCACTAGATGCCAAGGCCAGTGAATAAAGGTCAGAAGATTTTCTCCGAGGACTCTAGCACACCAAAACAACAGTCACTGTCAGGATGTGACTCTAGTCTCGGTTATAGTTTGAAGATACTGCCAATAAACAAACATGGGCAGCAGATTGTATGGAAAGGCTAAAAAGAAATGTTTCTCTTTCACTTCAAAGTCTCCTTTTCAGATTTAACTGTGTTTAAAGCATTATAGAATGCCTTAAATGGGTTCAAGCTTAAAAAATGGAAGCCTGAGGAGACACAGTTGGGGGTGGTTAAGTTGCAGTAAGTTTAGTTTACTTACAGAGCGCACGACATCAATGATTGGGGCAAGCCCATCCTTGCTTTTGGCAGCATTAATCCTGGTCTGCTCACTGACCAGTGTCCACAGTTTGTCAAGGTTGACAGTTGGGCAGTAGCTTTGGTTCTTCTTCAAGTGGTAATGCCTCATTCCCACTTTCCCAAAGTAACCCGGGTGACTGGGGAAAAGAAACCATCATTTAGTGTCAGGCCTAAGGTCAGTTGCCTTTTCCTAACTGCCAAGGTCTGACCAGGAAGAATGGACTAATTTTACTTCAACAGAATTAAAAATACAATGTATTTTGTCCATAAAAAAAGGTCAGAAAGGTCTTAGAAGTACGGAATTCAACTCCCTTTTAAAGATGGGGAAAATGGATACTCATAGATGGGAAATGATTAGCCCAAAGTCAAGTTATTTTTAGTCGAAAAAGGTAAATATCATTTCCTCAATGACAAGTTTTCATTTACCCCAGATGGAGAGAGGTAGTACCTGGATAGAGGGGATGGACCTGGCGCCTGGAAATCCAGCCCCAGGCATCTACTAGCTATGTGACCCTGAGCATTCCTCACCTTAGGCAAGCCCCCTCTGCAGAATAGTTTAAATTTGTTTTATCCCTAACCCGGTGACTGAGTGGATCACAAGATGACCAGCCAGTGAATAGAGTTAGCTGTTACTTTTCGAGTACTTTAGCACACCATGACAACAGGCAATGCCTAGATGTGACTCTAAGTCTCGGTTTCAGCAAATCTACTTTTGTCTTGGCAATATATCTCTTTAGAGATCATACAGGCTTGCTTAAGGTCCACCATTCTGGCCTGAGCCTAATTCACTTATCAATAAACAGTACATAGTACTGTTGGGTGTTTTTGGCTCTCTCCCATCCCCGAAAACAGAGCAGGTACCCTATAAATCTTTGTCTAAAGGTGAAGAATAAACTCGGCGAAGCCGGAGTCAATTAAACCGAATTAGCTTCCAGCTTTGGGACTCTACATTCAGCAGCCCCCAGGCTACTGTCGGAGGGTCAAGGCCTGAGCCGGCCAGGACAAACGCTTACTATTTGTCGAAGTTGATTCGGTGATGGTGCAGGCCTCCTGCATTACCGCGACCTCCGGGGTGCTTGCGGTGCTTGCCTGGAGGAAGAGAGACCCGAGTTACCGATCGCAGCCCGGCTCGGGCCTCACTTTCCGCCGCGGCCCTCCCCATTGGCCGTCACTCACCAATGCGTCCGTGGCCATGACTGACGTGCCCGCGGAGCTTCCGCGTCTTCCTCAGTCGGGAAGGCTGCGAAGGAAAAAGTCAGGGCGTCGGAGCACGGAAGCCGGCGGGAGCGCGGGCCCCTACATCGGCAGGCCCCACGCGCCCCCGGCGCA